>NC_135505.1:121125319-121433257 GCF_052857255.1 Amblyomma americanum | reverse complement strand
CTATTCGTTCGAGACGACGGTCGATTATTGATGCTTCCGATGTCGAAGTTGTTTACAGTCTAAATTGAATGCTGTCGAAAGGGATCGGAATTCTCATCTTCGGCGACTACGGCGCACGCTGGCTGCTATCTTCCCTGCGCAGTTCTTTTTGCAGGTTGCGGCTACAGGTTAGCTCAGTAAATATTTTCGGTTTGACGTCTTTCTTTTGTCAGCTGTCAGCGTATGCGTCGATGCTCTCTACTAGTAACACACTAATATTTCCTTCACTGTTAACTTTATTGAAGCGAAAGCTTCTCTACGCTAGGTAAAGCCGATTTCGCCATACACTGCCGGTTTACCTTCAACTGAGCCAGAGGTCGAGTGTGGCTATAGGCCTTACCCTATGTGGTTCACCATGGTGTCGCACCACTTGACCTTGACCTTTCGATTCCCCGGCAGAGGGCGGTAAAATAGGCTGCAGCATTAATTGGGTGACCGACCTCTCGCGATCAACCAGGAATTTAACTAACCAGCCAGGGTGGCAGGGTGGCCGCGCTGCCTATCCAGTGTGCGTAACGCACCCAACGTTACAGACGCCAAGCCGCGTCTACTTGCCCGATACACCACAGCTTTCCCTCAATAACCAAGTTCAGCAGTTGTTAAACCGCAGATAATTTTTATTATTTTCAAAGCGAGCGTTACATATTGTAGCTGTAAAGAAATTTATTTTATGCAGATCGACTTCATGTATTCTGGGACTGTTGTCACCAATTCCCAATGAGTCGAATCAATAAGTGATTTAATGTCATGTTGCTGGAGAGTGTAGTATATTAAAACGCCGGCAACTCAGTCTAAACAGTGTTTTAATGCGAAATAACTTTATGACCCACCAGAAAACAAACCGCGGCATCGGCGTTGACCTCCAGCAGTGGTCCCAAAAATCCCACGTGAAGGTCACTGTGGGATCAAACAATTATAAAATTTCTTCCAAAGGATCGGGGAGTTGAGCCCGACAAATGCCACTTGCGAGGCAAGCACGGAACCCAGATGACACGAAGCCGCTTTGCTTTCTGACGTGCAAAGGGGCACAAAGGGTGTGCTTAGTCTTGCAAGTCTAGCTCCATGTGCTTGCTGATTATTATGTTCATAACCTTCATGAGTGTGTGCGTGAGTATAAAAATAAATTATAAATTAAAAGGAAATAAATAAAAAATTATTCTCGGTTTCGAAGCAGGTAAATAGTATCAAGGAATCTCACAACTTCAAGGACGTAGACATTGCGAATTAAAAGCAATCATTGATTTCATTTCGTGGCATGTATCTATCAACCGAGATCAGAATAATATAGACATGTGCTTCATTTATATTTATCGAACTGGCCACGAAACAAGTACTACACAAAGTGCACACGTCGGTTAACCAGTAATATTCTACTTGTCAGAGATGTTTACCACCAGAGTGTCAGCATGTAACCTTCCCTACTTACTTGTTAACTGAGTATGTTGACGAGCATTTTAAGCTATAAGTCAATAATTTGGGACATACAAACAGTCCGCTGTTTTGTCCGCGCAAATATTGATTTCAATTATCATAAGGGTAGACGAAAGATCGAACATTGTGCAAGCAGCAGTTCTTTGATTTTAGTTTTACTTGCATTCTACCCTGGAGCGCAGCGCTCTTACGCAAGGGAACGCGATTTCTCATGGGGAAATAGATAACATAAGGCAAAGTGTTCATGCATTGAAAGAATATTAACTGAAAATGACCAACACAACTGCAAAAAACTTGGAACTATAGATATAGAAAAACACCTCGACCACGTGCTGTTTTTTTTTCTATTTAGGTATACAGTTATAGTACTCGTACATGATACGGCAACATTCAGAAGTATGAAAAGATTTATTAGGCAGTTGTGAACGCTCTTGAGCGTCATCTGTTAGTCTGTCTGTGCCTGGGATGACTGTCCATTATGTGTGCAGGCTGTGATGAACGAGCGTCAAATATTTAAATTCCTTCTTGGTACACCGGTTCGTTCGTTCTCCGAGGATGGAAACAATTGACCCGCTTCAACCATGGCGGGGTCCTGCGACGCATGCGGCGCCCTTTTCTCTGGGAAAGGGATTATGGAAGAGCATCGGCTCAGCAAGCATTCTCAGCCGGTGCTCTTACAAAAAAAAAAAAAACAGTTCACCTGCTTCAACCATGGTGTGCTACTGCGACTCATGCGACGCCCTGTTTTCAGAGGAAGAGTTTTTGGAAGAGCACCGGCTGAGTAAGCACGAGCAGAGGCCGCGAGTAAGGCACATCTGCGTCTTCTGCCATTACTCTACCGATTGCAAGTAAGCCGAGGTTCGATTCTGCATTGCGCTTTGCTATTTATTTTTTTGTATAGCATGCGAACAGTGGTAGTTTTAGACTAAGGCCAACATCAGCCAATTTTCGACGCTCTTTTTCACTGACTACACCCGCAGTACCAATTGTTTTCAAGCATTTCGCTCCTCCAAGCAATGGGAAGAGTCCATAGTGTTCTGCCCGTTCAAGAGAAAAATGCGCTGTTCAATCTGATTGCATGTCTTCGTATTCCACGGCGAAGCTGTCGTGCGTTTCCTGTTCCTTCAGATCGATCTAGTGGTTGAAGCAGCGTTCTTACTTACGCGATTGTTCACGTCATTACGGAGACGCATCGACCAGCACTAATGGGGAGATCCAACAAGAAGCCAGAAATCTCAACCAGAAACGCAAGCGGTGAAGAAGCGGCCTGGTGTTACAGAGAGGGTCGTCACTAACGTTGCTGCTCATGAAGCGAATGAGTTAACAGTGTTCATATGTTCGTGTTCCTTGTCGCTACGAAGTGCAGTGTTCGTAATGAACTTGAGGACGGGATATATTTTGGCAGTTTCTAAGCATGAGTACATGTGTGCACCTAATGTTGTCATTTTATCTCATATGCACTGTAAAAGAAAAAAATGCGGTTTTAAGCGCTGATAAAAACTTCATTGTGCTGCCTCATGGCAGTGTCAGCTGTGCCAATTGGCTGCAACACGGTTCTTTTGAAGCCAAGCAAACGGTGCTACATAGACGGTGCTACGGTCGCAGGTGGCGTTTATTTGATGCAGCGGTTATTTCACTCTTCTTGATCAGAGCCCGCTACGCGACTGTCTTTATCAGAGTGGCACATATCCTAATTCTATTCTCTTTTCCCTCATAGATCCACGTTCGACAAACACGCACTCATCCACATGGGCGAGCGGCCATTCAAGTGCGGCGAATGCGGGAAGGCCTTCAGAAGGCGACAGCATCTCTTCAACCACAAGCTTGGCCACTCAGGGGAGATGCTCTAACAATGCCCCGACTGCGAACGCCGTTTCAGGGATGTTTACAATATGGCGCGGCATCGCACAACAGTTCACACTTTTTACGTCACGTCTAAGCCAGTTTGTCATCACTGCAGAAAAAGCTTTTCACGAAAGGACAGCATTATGAGGCACCTTCTGCAGATGCACCCGGAAGAGAGACACCATACCAGCTCCTATGCCACTTCGGAAGAGGCTCCCGCGCCTCACCAAAGCGAGGAAGTATGAGAGTGGCAAGTTCTGCCTCCAGTATCCTCTGCTGAGGACAATCTGCGATTCCTCCGCACTTGGATAAAAAAGAACAGACCCCAACAGAACGGAAGGAGCGAGCAGGGCAGAAGTGTGTTGGTAGCGAAGGCCACATGAACGAGATAAAGAAAAACGCTGAACAAACTGCGGTATTAAGCGCTGATAATTTCTTCTGTGGTACGGGGTGTATTCCCAGACGAGTAGAAATCATGGCAAAGCCCCGTGTCGTTGAACTCTGCTGCCTGTATGGCGCACGCACAGACTTGAAGAAAAATGGGCCGACTGCGTCGGCGGTGCCAGTATGCGGGGCTACACACTATGACGGAGCATGCATTTGTCCAGATAAACGCACAGCGCACCATCTATAATGGGCTGGTCTGTTCGCAAGTGCATTGCCCTCGGGTGAGGCTATTTCGAGAACTGAGCCACAAGGGACCACTTCTCATTTCCGGGTGGCAGACTTTGTGGGCGGGGGAGTTTGTCCACGCGAGCCATTTTATCAGGATATTTTTATTGCACATCGCTATCTAGGCACAGCGTTGCAGACATATTTTTCCTTTGGCTCTTAGGGAGTAATCTGTGACTGGCCTTTGTGCCGAGAAATGTACGCGCTGTGTGCCACATTGGAAGCAGCTAAACGACGCGACTCTATTAGTTCACAGGCACAGGCCTCAATTTAAACAGGAGACAACTCTGCATGAGACACCGTGTAAAATACATTTGACTGAGTAGCTTTATCACTTTGTAATAGAGCCGTCACAGTGGATCAGTGGTTATGGTGCTCAGTGCTGGTGCATTTATCTATATATACAGAGATGTGCTCGAGGAGAGGCTGCAACTGGGTCTCGCCCCTTACAATAGAAGGCGGAGTCCCTCATTCCGTGTCCTCGTTGGTCCTGACCGCTGAGCAGGTCCGCCTATGGAGGGACTGTTGTGCCGATAGTTCCTGGCAGGCGAGCAGAGCCTTCTCCCAGTCCTCTAGGGTAGGAGAAGGGGTGATGGGGGGAGAGAAGAAGAAGGCCTCCATGCCCAAACCGTGTGAAAGGTTTCGGCCACCTCCCCACAGAATGAGCAGTTGCCGTCAAAAGAACAGTCAAATTGCTTGATGACCGCCGAGCACAACAGGGTGTTTGTAATGAGCCTGAGGAGAATTCGTTCACCAGCTTTACCTTGTCCCTTCATAGGAACCGGGTAGTGCCGGTGTTCGGCACGATAGTGTTCAGTAATATCTTTAAAAGAAAGAAGAGGGCTGTGTTATGGGTTAAGGTCCTCCCAAGAAACGCCTGGTGCCCTGCAATTGAGTGCGCGCGCTGCCTCATGGCAGCCTCGTTACCTGGCATGCCTTGCTGACCGGGGACCCGTATAATCGAACGATGAGTTGGATCGCAGTCGTGAGTACTGTTTTGAAGAATTAAGCGAGCAAGTGGAGCTCGGCTGCTGACCCAAAAGACGCGTTCCTGACCCCGGCCGTGGCAGCCTAATTTCGACGGAGGCGAAATTCTAGAGGTCTGTGTACTGTGCGATGTCAGTGCACGTTAAAGAGCCCCTGGCGGTCGAGATCCGGAGCCCCCCACTACTGTGACCCGCAGAGCCTGAGTCGGTTTGCGACGCTAAGCGCTCATAAACTAAACTAAACTTTGGAATAGTCTTAGTCAAGCTGGAGCCGAGAGTGCATTAGTTAGCATGCAGAATCTAAACGCTAAGACGAGCAGATCTAGTGACTTGCGTTGGAGCCCGAGTGATTAAACAGCTCGCATGCTCTAATTGCTGGCCTAGAGAGCCTGGCACTACTGATGTAAAGACCGGTCCCTGAAAGCTTATCTGTTGAAACATTCTTCCCAGACGGGAATTTTTTCGGCGAACAGGCCAGCCATGAAGGATGGCTCACTGCATTTACACAGGCAACTGGAACACGCCGTCATATAGCGCTGACAAGCAGTTCCGTGGTTGTTTTGCGCAGTGTCTACACTTTTAATGACTCCTGTAATAATGATGTATGCACGCATAACTGAAGAAACATCTGCCTCTTGAGTCCAGGTGTTTGTTTTATTGAGAATTGCACATTTCACAACCATGCTACGTAGAACGTTTGTTATCGGCAGCCTATTTGGTAGTTTTGCTTTCGTATGTTTCGCTGGAGGGAACTAGGAAATTTGTGTTACAGCTCCCCTACTGTATTCTCCCGAGGGTGAATGCAGTTTTATACACAAATAAATAAACACAGGAAAACGGGCTAGAATAAACAATTTCTAAGGCAGCCATGCCTACATGCTCTTTATGTATTTTGCGTATTCGTTGCAGGAATAATCTCCAACCATTTCTAATAAATGAGAAGACGACAGCATATTATCGACATAGAAACCAGAGATAAGACTGAAGACTGGACGTACGCTAACAGCTCTTTGTTGCGCAATCCATGCCCCTGTGAAATTAATGTGCGAGCAGCCAGCAAGATTATGGCAGGCGCCCTTAGGGTATCGCAACTACAGTCACGCTTCATGAGATAGCGCTGACGAGCAGTTCTGCCCCTGTTACCGTGGTTTCTCCATTTTTTTTCACGCCTGTATACTCGACATGCGTACAAGCGCCTATGTGAGGTCAACCGTTCTGGGCTTCGGCATAATTTCTATTCGTCTATATTTACTCCCAGTACCAGCGAAGAAAATAGCAATGCTTCACTCCGCTGTTTGTTGTATGTTTTTTTCTATTTCATTCATGTCGGCTTCGTAACAAACCTGGTTCGCCACTGCCTTTTTTTGTGGGTGATCATACACTTGCGTCTTCGTCGTCCGTGGCTGTAATCAGGTACGTATATTTCAGTGGAACCATAGCGAGGGCGCACGTGCATGACGTCTCATATCCTGGATGCTACAAAAGCCCACTCTACAGTGCGTCCAGCCGGGGTGGCTGTCCCCCAGTGCGTAAGCGTGTATGACACAGAAGAAGACGAAGACCTAGTGGGTGGATACGTGTCTGCTTCTAGGTCTGTGTTTTCGCTTTTCGCTGTCTTCTCGTGTGTGGCGTGGGTCGGACAGTGCCCTCCGTGCGACCGAATGCTGACGACGCCCCTACGGAGAAATTCCCGGCACGGCGGGCGCATTCTCAAGTGAGAAAACCCAACCGGAACCCTCAGGGGCAAGCTAGGCTTAGCTCGGCGCTGCCGAGCGAGGCCGCGCTACGCGTCTGCATGGATTCTGCGTTGTCGACGACGGCTACGCGGATGCCCGCTGTGTTGCCACCTGACGCAGCCTCCACGTCCACGCAATCGTCAGCGCCTCTAGGCCTCCAGCCTGCGCCGTCTTCCGATGCTACGACTTTGGCCTGTGACATGGACTGCTCTACCGCCTCCGTGCCCGTGGCACTCCCTCAAGAAACTGTGCCCGTCGCGCCAGTTCAGTATTCCCACCAAGGGCCGTCACCAGCGTCTGAGCCTCCTCCACAGATGCCTCCCGTGAGTCAAGGCTCTCTTTCGCCTGCTGCGAACTCGTTCCGCGTTACCATCAAGCCTACATTGCGCTTTGATATGACTGCCATCCCTGCCCGGAATGTTCAAGCCACAATTGACCATGCCCTTGGCTCTTCGAACTACTGCGGGTTTGTCGTCCATCGCCCATCGAACACCATCACGGTAAACTTGTCATCCTTGATGGACGCCCAGAAACTTTGCGCAGTTACGCGGATCCCCCTGGATGACAGCAAGCATGTCCCGGTGCAAATATATTTTGCATCTGGTCCTGACACACTCCGCTGCATGGTTTATCATGTCGACAGCACGAGCCCTCCCGAGGAGGTGCGCGCAAATATTCGCTGCTCAACTCATGTTGTACTGCAAGCACGGCCTATGGGTCGTCGGGGCTCATACCTGCTCATCCTGCAAGGCCCGTTGACTCTCCCGAAGTACCTTACCTACTACGGTGCGATCGTCAAACCACAGCCCTTCCGACCTCGTCGTATTTTTTGCTATCACTGCCACAAAGAAGGACATATGCAAAATACGTGCCCTAATCCAGCAGCTGTGGCCGACATGAATGAACCAACAGCTCATTGTGCCCTGTGCAAATCGCCGGACCATGACATTCGCTCCCCCGCTTGTCCAAAGAAGAAGCAAGCGAAGAAGTTTCACAAGTCGCCTGCAAAAATGGATGTCCCTACAAGTAATCGCTTTGCAGCTCTCGCATGTGACGACAACGACTTCCCTGAACTTCCTTTATCTGAGCCTGCTGCTCACCATACGTCTCCTCGCCAGCGTACATATGCACAAGCGGCTCACCTTCCCGGATCAAATGGTACGCCCAAACGTCCAGTGCATCCATCACATGTGGATACTACAGATGAAGACACAGCTTTAGACAATGCAATCGCGGAGGCTCGCCGCCGACTAGACGAACTCACCCAGCGCCGGGAACAGCGTCGTTCTCAATCCTCTCGAAGAATTCTCATAACTCGGGAGCAATCATCAGAGGAATCACCTAGGGTAAGCACTGGCCCACAATCAGGTGCCGACCACCTGTTAGCCGTGACTACCCCGACAGTGGACAAGATATTAGCGCTGATGAAGCAGGTGACATCCCTCATCGTGGAAGCTCTTCGGCCTCGTCATGGATAGCGCATCATCATCGGTGGTGGTGCAGTGGAACTGTCGAGGTTTCGCTAATAAGGCCTCTGAAGTGAACATCCGCCTTCGCGACGGAAAGCTGAGGGCATGGGCGTTCCTACTGCAAGAGCATAATGCACTCCCACGCCTTTCAGGTTTCTGCGCATACCATTCACCATCTATCCCTGATCGCCGTTGCACCAGCTCCTCCCTCAGCCCAGGTAAATCTGCAATTTATATTCACAGTTCAGTTCCGCACACACCGCTCGACCTTTCACGGTGGTGCAACACACGTCAAGAGGTTGTCGCCCTTCTCGTAAAACCTGCACGCACACCCCTTATTCTAGTTTCTTTTTATAGTCGTCCTGGCTCCGCATCTCCCAATCTGGGATGGGTTCGTTTTCTACGTTCTACCAACTCGGGTATCCCTATTCTAGTTGGCGGTGACTTCAACGGCGCACACACTGCGTGGGGTTACCCATCGGATTCCTCAAGGGGTTCACACATCCAAGGGAGCTTTTCAGATCATTCCTTTCAACTTTTAAACCACCCGAATACTTCTACCCGCCCACGAGGTGGCCCGTATTCACCTGATTTGACTTGGTGGTTAGGCCCCGGTAACCCTCGTTGGGCTGTTGATTCTGATACTTGGGGTAGCGATCACAGCCCTATTTTTATCTCCCTCACGCCTACGCGTCTACGGAAAATACGCCGCACTGTACGAATAACATCATGGGATTCTGTACGCGCAGACAATCATTTATCTACATTCAACCCCTCTTCAGCATTGTCTACTCTATCTGATGTTCTCGCTACTCACACTATTACCACTACTGTAAATGAAGATGACCCAAACCCGGACATACATCTCTTGAACCTGTGGGCTCTTCGTCGCCAGGCGGATCTTTACGCTACTCGTCACCCCGATGACCCTTCGGCTCTTCCTACTCTTCACCGCGCTACCGCACGGGCGCGGCGCTATGCAAAGCGGCTAGGCAGGCAACGCTGGGCTGCATGGTGTGCCCGCCTGTCCTCTACGCAGGGCAATCGACATCTTTGGAGAGTGTTTCACGCGATGGAGCGCCCTTCTCAGGTTGCAGATTACACAGAGAGCATTCGCCTCGCGCTAAATGTGGATGAGGACATATTTGCACAACAAGCGGCCCGTCAATTTTTTCCAAACCATGACTGCACCGCTACGTCTCCACCTGACTTATCGGTAACAGAGCCCCCTGATGGGATTACTTCTGACCTCACCATGGCAGAGCTGCTGGCCTCCATTGACCGTTTAAAAACTACTACTACTCCCGGGCACGACGGCATACCTAACTCCTTATTCCGTAACTTGGAAGGGAGGGCTTTGGAAACCCTACTTGATACTTTTAACGAAGTGTGGCTTTCTGGCATCATGCCGGGAGACTGGAAGCATTCTATTGTGGTCCCAATCCCCAAGTCAGGTCAGCCTCCAGTATCTCTCTCGGCCCTTCGTCCAATTTCCCTTACCCCTACCATCTGCAAGCTTTATGAAAACATTCTAGCCGCACGCTTATCATGGTGGCTGGAATCCCATGATTGTTACCCAGATTCCCAAATTGGTTTCCGCCCACATATTGGAACGGAGGACGGCCTTGCTACTTTGGCTGCTGACGTGCTTGACCACTCTCCACAGAGTCACCTTGTACGAACCGTAATCGCTACAGACATAACAAAGGCATATGATAACATCCTTCACTCTGCCATTCTTGCCTCCCTTCAAACTCTTGGTCTCCCTCACCGGTTCCTCCTCTCCATTCACGCCTTTTTAGCAAATCGAACCTTCAGCGTGCGTGTCCACGGAAAGCCCTTTGGTAATTTCACTTCCAATAGAGGAGTGCCGCAGGGCTCCGTTCTCGCCCCCACATTATTTAATGTGGCTTTAATTCCTCTGGTTCGAGCCCTAGAGACCATCCCTTCTATCCGCGTGCTTGCATATGCCGATGATATCACCTTGTGGTGCTGTCATCCAGATGCGTCTATTCATCAGTCGGTCCTTCAACACGCGCTGGATGTATTGACATCTCGCCTCCCACCTTTGGGTCTAACCCTCTCTCCTACTAAATCATGTTTCATTCGAATTGGAAATAAAGCCGCCTTACGGAAAGCTCCCCCTTTAAATTTTACGGTACATAATTCTCTGATTCCTCAGGTAGAAACTGTTCGTATTCTTGGTCTTCTCCTCCATACATCTGGGACTGGCACCCCGTGGCTGACAGCCACCCGTAAATCGGCTCACGCTACTCTAGGTCTGATTCGTCGCATAGCTATGCGCTCTGGTGGCGCACGTGCTCATACGGCCCGCCAGCTTGTGCGCTCTATCCTTCAGCCACGGATAGTATATCAGGCTCAATTTCAACGTCTCACCCGCAGACAGTGGGACTCCCTTGAAGCTATCAATCGTGAGGCTATGCGCGTCATAACATATCTGCCTCGTTTAACACCCATACCTGTGCTACAGGAGTTCGCCCAACTTAATACACTCAGTGAGATCATCGACCAACGGGTGGCAAATAGAGCTCTAAAACAGTCTCTCAAACTTCATCGTTTAAAGACACTTTCACCGTGGTCCTATTGCCAGCTCACTGACAATCGCCCCACTGTTTCCCCGTCGGTATCAGCAGCGTATCTGCCTGAAGGGTGCATATTATACACGGATGCATCTCATTCTGCAGAGAGGGGAGTTACTGCTGTGTATAGTTCATCTCATCCGCATCTCAACTCTCGCGCGACGTATACTGCGGATACGTGCACTCCCCTGGCATTGGAACTTCAAGCCATTTACAATGCCATTGCTTCCCTTCCGCTCGTTCCAACATTCAACACAGTTCACATTTACACCGACTCCCGCGCCGCCCTTAAACAGCTGAAGGCTGTTCGACGAACGTTCCAGATTTCACAATCTATTCATGTGCTCTGCGCAAAGTATCCATGTCCTGTGCGCATACACTGGATTCGCGGCCATGCCCAGGATCCACATAACATTCAAGCGGATGCTATGACTCATCTTCATACATTAGACGATCCGCCACCTTCCCCTCTTCCCCCAGATCCGTTCCTGTCCCACGTTTCCGATTCCGAAGTTCTGCGCCAGCGAACACGCGCTCTAATTCCTCCGTGTTCGCACCCTCTCCCCCGTAGTCTTACTCGGCAGGAGGAGGTATCCGTGCGCCGGATTCGGGCAGGGGCGGCTCTGACACCATCTGTCCGTCATCGGTGGCGTGCCAAAGATCTGCCACTACCTGACAGGTGCCCTCACTGTGGCGCTGCACCGGACATATGTGATGTGCGGCACTTGTTGTGGACGTGCCCAGCGACGGCTGCTATCAGAAAACGGCTCCTCAGGGAGGTGGGCCTGCGGTGGAACCGCGAAAGTGACTTCGTGAAGTGGACAATGGACAACCGTTTCATTAACAACCTCTGCGACTACCTCAGCGCAACGGTTCTTCACTCCTTCTTTTAACTTTCAATCCCGTGCATTCCTTCCCCCCTTTCCTTTTTCAACTTATGCCTCATGGCACACTTCTCGAATAAAAAAAAAAAGTAAGCGTGTATATCTCGAGGTTGCTCCTTTCGGCTTCTTTGATTCTGTGCATCGTTGCGTGGTGACGCCTCTTGTTGCTAGCTTGGCTGAAACGCTGTCTGGCGCGCAGGTGAGGCTTCTCTCTCGAGTGGACCAGCAAATGGTCGGTGAGATGAGGCCGCTGATGGAAAGCCCTTTCGGCACACCTGGCACACGAAGTGATGCTCGCCCATGTGAGTCCTCTGGTCTCAGGTGAAATCATATCTACCCGAGAAAAAAAGAATCGAAGGAGGAGAGGTGGCACAATGTGACCTTGATAGCTTCATTGCCGGCGAAGATGATTTAAAGTGAAATAACTGGTTCATCATACAAACACCACATGCGGCCCTTCAGCAGTCTAAGGCACCCGCTACCTGGCTGCGGCTGAAGCGTGTGCAGCTAGGTGGCGGTGCGGCCAATGCGATGAACCAGTTTAATCACGTTTCAATCAGCTTTGACATCGCTATCGTTTCTTTCCCGCTCCAAGACGTTTTTACACGCAGCCAGTTAAGGCTCGAGTCTTCTTTCTCTTCTCTTTCTCTTGAGGTGTACTGGTAACTTTCATTCGTGAACTGAGTGGCCCATCATCCGCCTTAAACGGCTAGATCTGACGATGACCTTTGCAGTTCCTCGCGGAATACCTCGCCCTATTGCATGCGTTATCCGTAGACTACGTTTAAACGTGGCATTCACGCGCAAATACTTGCACTTAATAGGACAAGCGGACTCCCCGGAATGTACCACATGTGGCGTGCTAGAGACTATAGAACATGTTTTAGTGGCATGTCCATCGTATGCACGTGAAAGACTCATACTCGCATCTGCTCTGAAGCCTATGGACACATCGCTCCTCTCTGAGGATTTGATCCTCGGCGCTTGGCCAGATAGTTTTAGAACTGTAAAGGCAACGCGAGCGCTCTCACGCTTTTTGAGCGATACGGACCTTGTCTCGCGTTTGTGATGTCAGAAAGTGTGCCTTGTTTTTTTTAAAGTAGTTTTTCATCTGCCTCCTCCCATAATCATCGTCCCCCATCGTGACATTCTTTTATCTCCTCTTCCCGTTCCCCAGAGCAGAGTAGCATGCCAGATATTTATTTTTCAGGCCAACCTCTCTGCCTTTCATATCAGCAAACCCTCTCTCTCTCTGAGTGGCCCACCCCCAAAACTGCCTCTACCCAAATAGAGAATAGCGTCGACCCACTCTGGCAAGTCCTAATCGGTTTACCTACGTTAAACCTGCTATCAGTTTTATGTAGGATAAGGGTAGTTCGAGGGTGGTGGTGATGGGTGGGCGGGCCTAGCTGAGCGAGCGCCGTGGTGAGGTGGATGGAGGGTTGTGCTTCTGGTTTGTGGCGGCACTGCGTTTTGGCTGGAGGCTACACTCCAGGCATCAGACTCGCGGAGGGAAAGGGTACAGCACAATTGCTTCCACAGTGAAGAATTGACAAAATAATGGCACCCATCGTTCATAATCAGCACTGAAAAATTCCTGCCCCTTGGCTAAAGACGACACGTGCCACCTATATAATATATACCGGCTGGAACATTCGATGTGCTGCGCACGATGCTTGCCTTCCGTTGTGCTGATAACACTACATAAAAACAGCTTTAGCAGCTCTTGGTTTCAGTTGGTTTTTGAGGGTCGTTAGAATTCCTCCTCGGGTGTCCCAGGAAACAAGACAAAATGTTGTTAAAATGTGCATTGGTGGCCTAGCACAGAAGAAAATAGCCAGAACTGCTGGTAGAACACAGAACACCGTCAAAAGATTTATCAGTGCTTTCAGAGACAAAGGGCGTATTCGGGACGTAGCACGAAACTGTAGCCGCAACACTACTCAAGATATGAATGTAGTAGAAAACGCGTGCGACATTTTAAAAACAAACCTGGAAAAAAATTGGTCCGCATTAACCTACATGGGATGAAGAATGGGAGAACATTCAGTTCGACTGGTAGAGAATCAAGTTGAAATCCGATCTTGCTGTTGCCCTTTATGTGCTTGCACAGACCGGAGCAGAATTCATCAACTATTGAATTGAAAGTTAATTACACCTCAAGCATGCCTCAGTTAGATTTATTATATTTTCGGATCATAGCGAAACATGCAAGCCACAGATAGTTGAGTCAAATCTCCGTTAGGTAGTGTATTTTGTTCCTTGACAGAGGTTTGTATCAATGAATCCCGCAATAAACTTTGAGCAAGATGTCTGTACTAGCACCATGGTTTTTTCTCGGACAGCATTGCATACTAAAAAAAACGCCGCGAAAAGAAAAATAGAGAAAATTGAGCATTGGATAGCCTCTCTGCGAATGAAAGAGGCCTTCTGTCGCTCTTAGTTTTTGCGGGCGCGTTATAATGGCTGTACATACAAAAATATGAAACGCTGATAGCGAATTTCGTTTGAGGAGCGTTTATACTCTACAAGCAGCAATCTCCCTTACCCTCTTCGCAGTCTTAGCGGCTCGAATGGCAGGTAGTGCGTTGAGTGAAGGAAAGCGTGCAGCTGCAGGAACGCCCTGGCAGCCTTACAGCAGAATACTGCAGCCTTATTGCCGGCTCAGAGAAGAGAAAGTGAAATAATCAGTGGTGAACTTCGTCTATGGTCTCTAACATCCCAGAGTGAGTCAGGTTATGAGGGATGGCGTACTGGAAGGCTCCTGATACTTTGGGCTACCTGGGATTCTGTACTGACATTGTAAAGTTCACGGATTTCTAGCAATGCGCCTCCATGAAAAATCGGCCGCCGCTGCCGGCATTCATTTGTGATCAGAGAGTACTCAGAAAATGGTGCTCCGCACTACTTTAATCTTCCCGTTATTTCCCTCGCTGTTTCCGGATATCACGTCACTGCCTTCACTGTGAGAAGGTAGTGACGTTCTATTCACTACCTTCAATAAGGGTCACTACCCTCACTAAGATGGAAGGCAGTGAGAGTTCCAGCGTTTCGCTGCCAGATGTAACAAATGTTTCCTTCGGAGACTTCTGAACATTTTTTTCATTTTCTGTAATCTATATTGAGGCCCGCCGTTCTAGAAGCTTTGCCTGTCTACTACGGATCGGCATAGAAAGAGGTACACATATGGAAACAGAGGTGCCGAGGAATGACAAGGAGCTATTAGCGCTCGTCGGAAAGGCAGTTGCGGCGCCAAGGCAGACCGTTCCGTATTGCAAAGTGCCGGGCTTGGCGGATAGTGTGGTCCGCAGGCCGCGTAGATGGTGTAGACAGGACAGCGAGAAGAGAATGTATGCACGGGTCATGGCGTTGTTGAAATGGTATGTCGGCAATGTCAAGAGAGGAGGAATCACTGGCGGCAAGAGATGTGCAGTCGAAGTCACAGAGTAGAGAGGAGCGGGGCAGGGTTGCATCGGCATCAGGATGCTTTCGGCCGCATCGATAGACGACTTCAAAGTCGTATTCTTGTAAACACTCTTCCCAACGAGCAAGGCGTCCATATGGGTCTTTGAGGGAGGCAAACCAACAGGAACCACGGTGGTCGCTAACGACAGTGAATGGCGACCACAAACGTAAGATCGGAACATCGTCAGGAAAGCACGCGTAGTGCGTAGTAGGCGGGCAGAGGGCGGTGCGGCTCGATCTGGCGTGGGGTTGCCATGCAAATGGTTCCGCATATAATTTCCCCTAATTGCCGACGCATGCGGCCGCTCCGTCTGGGGGATTATTTTGGAAATCGAAAGCATCTTTGCTCGTACCGCGCAGGCATGTCTACCACTCTGTTTGACGGGTGCAACTCAGACTGGGCAGCTTCGCAGCTTTTGGGAGTATGCAGCCCAGGCTGTCCGCAACAGCCGGTTCAAGCGTCTGACGGCAGTACTCATGAAACGGAAGCAAGCGGTCACTATATTAAAAAAGAATTGTATTGAAGCGAAAGTTTCACTACGTACGTAAAGCCTATTTCGCCGTGTGTTTCACGTTGACCTTCAAGACAGCCGGATGTAAAATGTTGTTATAGGCCTTACCATATTGTGGTGCACCATAGTGTCGCACCACTTGACATTTTGCCTTTGACCTTGACTCTTGACCATTCAATTCACCGGTAGAGAGCGGTAGAATAATCACGAGACAATCGCATGATGTCAAACCTGCCGCGGTGGCTCAGTGGTTAGGTCGATCGGCTACTGATCCGGATTACACGGCTTCGAACCTGAAAGCTGGGGCAGCGTTTCGATAGAGGCGAAATGCAAAGGCGTCATTATTCTGTGCGATGTCAGTGCACGTTAAATATCCCCGGGTGGTAGAAATTATTCCGGAGCATTCCACTACGGCACGTGTTTCTTGGTTTCTTTTCTCAGTCCTTCCTTTACCCTTACCTTACGTCGTGGTTCATGTGTCCGCCTAGATGTGAGACAGATGCTATAGAATTTCCTTCCTCCAAAAACCAATTTTCAATGTTGATCGCATGATGTCAGGCTTGAGGCATTAGTTGGGGGGTGATATATAGGCCGCAGCGTTCATTGCATGACGAACATTTCCGATTTAATATCTGCTACGTGTCCCTTGTGGACACAAGATATTAAATTTTTCGGAGTGCTTGAAGCACCCCGGCACAGGTTGGCCCGGTATTGCACTGCCTCCGGGATCGGCTCGGGACATACTAGCCATACTAGCACGCGCGCGTCTTTCCTAATCTTTCTTGTCTTATCTTTCGACTTTCCTGCTTTAAGCATGTGGAAGCGGTTGTGGCTCAGCTTCAGACAGTGGGCAGGCCCGTGTACTTTCTTTTTATTCTTCCTGACAGCAACAACCGCCACAGAAACATGACCAACCTCTCGCGATCCACCAATAATTCGTCACCTGTCAGGGTGGCAGGGTGGGCGCACTGCCTATCCAGTATGCAGAACACACTCGGCGTTACAGATGCCAAGTCGCGTTTAGTTACCCATCACACCAGAGCTTTCGTTCTCTAATCACGTTCAGCAGTACTTAAATCGCAGGAAATTTTTGTTATACTAAGTATCATTTCAGGAATTGAGGTGAAACACCAAATCTTCATTTTTTGGCGGTTGACAAACGCAGTTGAAGCAGAGGAAATGCCTGCTGAAACACCTGTGGACGTTTCATGTCGGGCAGATGCGGAGGCCAGCACAGAGCAGGCAGCCTCGGAAAATGGTAGGCAGCATTTCATAACCAATGCAAATAGTGACAGGAATGAGTTCTAACAGTTTGGTAAATGTTTAGAACCAACGGTATACGAGACAGATACTGCGTCATTTCCTTTCCCCCAAAACCAATTAAAAAAAACGTTTAGAACGGATGGTCGGGTTCGAGCCCATGAACTCGAACCCGAACGCGGCGGCTGCGTTTCAATGGAGGCGAAACGCTAAGGAGCCCGTGTGCTGTGCAATGTCAGTGGACGTTAAAGATCCCCAGGTGGTCGAAGTTATTCCGGAGCCCTCAAATACGGCACCTCTTTCTTCCTTTCTTCTTTCACTCCCTCCTTTAACCCTTCCCTTACGGCGCGGTTCTGCTGTCCGCCAATATGTGGGACAGATACTGCGCCATTTCCGTTCCCCAAAAACTGGCTGCCGCGCACGCTTTGTGATTGTACATTTCCTAAGGCGAAACAACAATCCCTGTTGCCAAATTGTTGCCAAATTTTTGCATAGTGGCACACCTTTTTGTTGACCACCTGTTGAAATCTGTTGAGTTGAGAAGTTGTCCTTTTGTTGATGCACACAGAAAGATAATCTTGTTGATCCAACTGTTCAACCGTTGTTGAGTGGAGTTGTCATTTTGTTGACGCACATATAGAGGAAATCAATCCTGCTGGAAACACATATATGCAAATGTAGTTTGTAGCACACATACCTGCATGCACTTCAATATGTACAGGAAAAAATGTTAAAATTTATTTTATTCGCAAAACATCACAGGTGCCCGACTAGAGCCGAAAAAGTTAAAATTAAAAAAAGTAATTAACAGTTATATGTTGCAGCAGGGGAATGTTTCTGGCGGCCCATTACAGTGGAATCTGTTTTTACGTTCCTCACTGCTACATTTTCCGGGATTTTACATTTTTCTTTCCAGGTCCGGTGAAAAACGTATGAACTGGGTTCCATGTAAGAAGGTGTGCCAAGTAGCCTATGAGGGTATTTTGCACATGGCCCGCTCTGGCGTTGCTGCTGCCGGCCCATTGTTGTGGTGAGCCGGGTAGCTCTCCAGGCTATTCTTGATGTGGCCTGCACTGGCATCCGGAAACTTCTTGCATGTAAAGCCTGAAATCAAAGATAGCAAACTGACGTTGAACATGTAAAAAAAAAATCTTGTGTCAAAGCACTTGACGTGGGGTATCACTCTCACATTTCTGCAACATTCATATATGCCTTTACTGAATCGACTCATCCTTTCCTTATGTTAAGTACAGTAACTCTCGTTTTCTCGATGAAACTATAAGCAATGATATAATGAACCCAGCCATATCCCTCTCATCTGCGCAATGTGAAGCTATTGCTAATCAGGGCAGATATAAATAAGTTATTTCAGGCAATCTTAACTGATATGTTTCACAATAGTGGGAGCAGTATTTTTGTATGCGTGCATGAAATCAGCAATTTCGAGGCATACAGCAGCAGCTTTGTTTCAACATGCATGACATTGCTGATTCTTTCCTATTCTTTTCTTTTTTACATACCATTTGGTTTATGGTTTATAGGGTTTTAACATCAAAAGCGAGACAGGCTATCAGAGACGCCGTAGTGAAGGAATCCGGAAATTTTGACCACCTGTAGTTCTTTAATGTGCACTGACATCGCACAGTAATTGTGAACAGGCTTTTAGAATTTCGCCTCCCTCGAAATTTGACCGCTGCATCCAGCATCCAACCAGCGTCTTTCGGGCCAGCAGCCGAGCGCCATAACAACTCGGCCACCCCGGCGGCCACATACCATTTGGTGAGATCTTGCTATAAGCTTTGTACTAGGTGTGCGCAAATTTTAGAAAATCGGTTTGATTTGATTTGCTTTATGGGGTTTAATGTACCAAAGCAACTCAGGCTTGAGAGACGCCGCAGTGAAGGGTTGCGGAAATTTCGACCACCTGGGATTCTTTAATGTGCGCTGACATCGCAGAGTACACGGGCCTCTAGAATTTTGGCTCCATCAAAATTAAACTGCCACAGCCAGGATCGAACCGCGTCTTTCGGGTCAGCAGCCGAGCACCACAACCACTGAGCCATTGCGGTGGGCATATAAGAATAACTTGAACGAGTCAAATAGTGTATTTTGGGAATTTTTCGAACCGAATCGAATTGGTTATCAACTTTTGAACATTTATCGAACAATTGGAATGGCGTTCAAATAAGGCTCGGCAAAGTACATTTCCTCGATGACTGCTCTTTCAAAGAACAGGGCACACACGGATGCTGCGCACCATACTCTGATGATCTATATCTGGGCTGTGAAGGGCCCATGCAGTGCCACTAAGTGGTCCATTCATGCGGCAGCATTCATAATGCTTACACATGGTCTTTAAGACGCGAAAACGCAGCAATTCGTCGGCAAGTTTAGCAGGCATGGAGGCCATGGCTACTATATGTTCTCGCCCCTCTCATACCCATAGCTGTGGCCCTAGTTTATTCTCTATCATTATTAATAACAAAGTGATTTCTGTACAGGCCTAAATTAACGTTCGTAAAGTTAACATAATGAATTCGTGTTGCGGCCCCTTAGTGGAGGTCAGTGTTGCATAATTTAAAATGTATAGCTTTAACTCCGTAAGTTAGCATCGTACTGCAGCACCGCCGCTATCACATCAATATTTAACACTATTCTTCCGTTTTTTAGAGTAGATGCAAAAGTAGCAAATATTGCCACAAATATTTTAATCGTATTCAACTCAGTAGGCCAGTTACACTACTCATGTAAATTAAAAAGTACTATCTGTACACTTCTAGTTTGCATTCCTTTTTTGTTTGCGAAAAAATCTGAAGTGCTTTCAACCTGAGATATTGAATATTTTTACTCTCATAAATAGAAGTTCTAAATTCTAAATGAGCAGTTTCAATTTTTAAGGAGTATTTCAGATGGCTGCCTACTTAAAGATATGTCTGAAAAGGAGACTTACTGATTACTGCCTAGACCTTCTCTTGGTCCAGAGCCCCGCGTTTAGAATGTGTACGTGTGTTCTGCTGCCCGAAGAGAGAGCTGCCCTGCAGCTCCTCAGGCAAAAACAGATGGCAGAGCAGTGCACGGGCATATTTCCCAGGCCCGCTCTTCGAATGATTGAACAGCTCGAACACCAGTTGATCAACAAGCACACCACCACCAATATAAACATGTAAAGATAAAGCATGTTACATCATTGTAACAAAAGCATTCGCGAGACAGAAAAGAGAACAAAGTTTTATATAAGGCCTTGTTTTACAGTGACCGCACAGAAACTGTACCGAATGAAACATGCTCCTTCTTTGGGGTTGTGCCATAAGAGACCGTATTATTGATTTATTTATTTAAAATAATGCTAGTCTCAATAAGAGAGCGTATGAGGTAGGAAATAAGTGCAATAGGGCAATACAAAGTTCAAAAACAAAATAAGGAGACGAACTGTCCCTGCTAAGGTGACTGCACATCGCTCCAGTAAAAAACAACTGCAAGCAAAGCAAGTGGAAACGAAAGACTGATTGGAAGGTTCTTTGGAGAAACGCCGAGTAACGCTGCTTGGAGCTGGGCTGCTCGTGGCTTCTCCTGAATGTCGGCGGCGCGTTGGAGAGTAGTACTATCATCGAAAGAAGGGGCCGAGGGCTGCGCGCAGCTCCTGGAACAGCCAAGCAGAAGACGGCCACCGTGGCCTTGTCTCCGTGCGCATGAGGCAACTCTCGGCGAGTTTGCCGATTCGTTCCTTCGTAGGGCGCTGATCAAGCAAACGGTCGACGCTCGAGGAATTTCGTTAAAAAATGGAACGGTGTACCCTGGAACGCTGAGCTATTGCAGAGGGGTGTGTGAACCTGACGATGCGAGAGGTAATATATTATAATACGGCAAAAACAACTCAACAGAAATATACTACCAACCGTTCATGCGCGGAAAATCTCTTAATTATAAGGTGACAAACAAGAAAGAAACAAAAGGGAGACTAAAGATATGACAAAGCACCTCGACATCTACTTTTCTTTTTTCTAGTGTACGAGTGCAGTGTTGGTAGTTACCTGGTACAAGCGACACTATTAAGTATAAAATAAGGAATGGGTCAGTGGCAAATACTTTTGCCCGCCTACTCTATCTCGTGCTTCGTGTGCCTGTGCTAACTCACGATTAACAGTGCAAGCTGCGATGGAAGAGCAGGTAGATCTTCCGTTAGATCTAAGCGTTAAGCTCGCTTTGCCGTCTGAGGATGGAAGCTATCCGCCCACTTCATCCATGGTGTCCTCCTGCGACACGTGCAGCCAACCGCTCTCTACGCCAGACCTTTTGGAAGAGCACTGGCGGAGCATGCACGAGCACAGGCCACAAGAAAGACACCGCTGCGGCTACTGCAACTATACTCCAGCGGTCGCAAGTGAGCCGAGGCTTGATCATGCTTCGCGCTTTGCTATTTACTTGTCGAATAGGTCGCAACAGTGGTGGCGTTGGATCCAAGCGGACATCTAGCAGTGTTCGGCGCACTGTGGTCACAGCTACATACAATAAATACTCTCTCAATACGAAGCATTTCAAACATTTTGCTGGTCTAAACATGCAAGTGAGTGTCATAACCTAGTCCGCTGTTCGTTAAAGAGGTAGAGGCGCAGTTCCAATAGGGCACATGTCGTCGCATTCCACTTCGAGGCTTTTATGCCCTCCGTCTTCTATCAGAAAGAAGAAGTGATTTGAGTGGCGATTACATGGCTGCGACATCGGAGCAGCGATACCACTTTTTACCGTGTCGACGCGGTGTTCACCATTCAGTCCGTTACGCAGACGCATCGTACAGGATGAACAAGCAATGCCGGTGAGAATCCTTAACTTCCTGCGTGTAGAAGTGCCTTGCAGCGGGAAAGAAACCATAGCGATTTCAAATCTGATCGAAACGTTATTAAAACGGCACATAGCAGTGGCCGCACCGCCAGCTAGCTGCACACGCTCCAGCAGCAGCCATGTAGCGGGTGCCTTGTGCTGCTCAAGGGCCGCATGTGGAGTTTGTATGTAACAATGAGTATTTCACTCTAAATCTTCTGCGCCGACAATGAAGCTATCATGGTCACAGTGTGCCAAATCTCAACGTTTCACTTTTTTTTTGCTCGGGTAGATATTTCACCAGACACCAGCGGACTCACAATGGCGTGCATCCCTTCGTGTGCCAGGTGTGCGGAAAGGGCTTACATCAGCGGCCTCACTTCGACGAACATCTGCTGTTTCGCTCGGGAGGGAAGGCTCACCTGTGCGGCGACTGCGGACAGTGCTCCAGCCAAGCTAGCAACAAGAGGTGTCACCGCACAACGATGCACAGAAGCAAAGAAGCCTAAAGGCGCAACCTCGAGATATACACGCTTACGCACTGAGAGACAGCCCCCCCCCCCCCTCCCCCCGGGCACACTGCAGTATGGGCCTTTGTAGTATCAACATTCTGAAACGTCATGCACGTGCGCCCTCGCCATTGTTCTCTGAAATATACGGACCTGGTTGCAGCCACGGGCGACGAAGACCCAAGTGTAAGAGCACCCACAAATAAAGGCAGTGGAGAACTGTGTTAGTTAAGAAGCTGACATTAATGAAATAAAGAAAAACATACAAAAAAGAGCGGAGTGAAGCCTTGCTATTTTCTTAGCTGTTACAAGAAGTAATTATAGACGAATAGAAATCATGCCGAAGCCCAGGACGGTTGAACGCACTTAGCCGCTTGTACGCATGTCGAGTGTACAGGCGTGAAAACAAATAAAACCACGGTAACAGTGGCAGAACTGCTCGTCAGCGCTATCTCACGAAGCGTGCCTGTATTTGTGATACCCGCAGGGCACCCGCCATAATATTTCTGGCTGCTCGCACATGCATTTCTCAGGGGCACGGATTGCGCAACAAAGAGTTGTTAGACGGCGTCCGTCCGGTCTTCAGTCTTACTTCTGGTTTCCGTGTTGATAATATGCTGTCGTCTTGTCATTTATTGGAAAAGTTTGAAGATTATTCCTGCAACGCATACGGAAATTATATAAAGAGCTGCAGGCATGGCTGCCTAGAAACTTCGTTCTTCTAGTACGTTTCCGTGTGTTCTTTTATTTGTGTACGAAACTACATTCGCCTTCGCGGGAATACAGTAGAGGGGTTGTAACACAAATTTCCTATTTCACGCCAGCGAAACACACGAAAGCACAATTACCGAAAAGGCCGCCGATAACAAACGTTCTCTGTAGCGTAGTTATGAAATGTGCGTTTCTGATTGAAACAAACATCTGGGCTGAAGAGGCACATGATTCTTCAGTCATGCGTGCATACATCTTTATTAAAGGAGTCAGCAGAAGTGTAGAAACTGCGGAATACAATCACGAAACTGCTTCTCAGCGGTATATGACGGCGCGTCCCCGTTGCCTATGTAAATGAGTGAGCCATCCTTAATGGCTTGCCTGTGGGCCCCTCCCTGGCACGAGTTGCAAATCCCACATGGGGCCAATATGGGCCGTCCACTTGGGGCTGACAAGGGTCCCCAATTCTGAGCCCACTTTGTGCTACTTGGGTGGTTCTCAGTGCAATATGACGGCGCCTCCCCATTGCCTAGGTAAGTGCAGCGAGCCACCCTTAATGGCTGGCCTGTTCACCGAAAACATTTCCGTGTAGCAAGCACTTTTCCACACAAAAGCCGCCAGGGACCGGTCTTTACTTCAGTAGTGTCAGGCTGTCCTGGCCAGCACTTAGAACACGAGAGCTGTTTAATAACTCGGGCTCAAACGGAAGTCGTTAAAGCGTCACGTCGTAGTGCTTAGGTAGAGCATGCTGACTAAAGCACTCACGGCTCCAGCTTGACAAAGGCTATTCCAAATTTTAGTTTTGTTTATGAGCGTTTAATGTACCAAAGCGACTCAGGCTTTGCGGGCCGCAGTAGTTGGCTCCGGAAAGTTCGACTTCCTGGGGTTCTCTAATGTGCACGGACATCGCAAAGTACACGAATTTCTAGAATTTTGCCTCCGTCGAAATTCGACCGCCACGGCTGGGGTCGAACACGCGGCTTTTGGGTCAGCAGCCGAGCACCATAACCACTGAGCCACCGCGGCGGCTCTACTCCATTTTGAGAAAGCTACTCAGCTACACGGTTTCTCTGCAGAGTTGTCTCCTGCATAAATCGACGCCTGTGCCTTTGAACTAATTGAGTCGTGTCGTTGACCTCAGTTTGGAATGCCGCACACAGCGCGAACATTTTTCGGCACACTGGCCATCCACAGATTAGTCGCTAAGAGCCATAGGAAAAATATGCCTTCAAAGCTGTGCCTATAGATGTGCAATAAAGATATATTGATAAAATGGCTCGGGCGCGCTATCTCCGCCGCCCACAAAACCTGCCAATCGGAAGTGAGAAGCGGTCACTTGTGGCTCAGTTCTTGAAATGGCCGTAACCGAGGGCAAGGCGCACGCGCGCAGGTCAGCCTCTAATAGATGGTTCTCTGTCTGTTCATCTGGACAACATCACATTCCGTCACAGTGTGCTGCCCAGCGTACTAGCACCGCTCACATAGTCTGCCCATATTTCTTCAAGCCTGCGCATGCGTCATACAGGCAGGGATTTCAACGACGCAGGGCTTCGACAGGCTTTCTACTCGTCTATGGATACTCCCCCGTACCACTGAAGAAAGTACCAACGCTTCACACCGCAGTTTCTTACGTGTCTTTTCTTTAATTCCCTAATGTGGGAATTGAAACCAAAGCACTTCTGCAATGCCTGCAGCTTCCTTGCTGGTAGTTGCGTTGGGGTCCGCTCTTTTCTTCCCTCTTTTCGTACTTCTTCGCGTCGGTGTTGCGCGGGAAGCTCTTCCGGAATGGCATAGGAGCTGGTTTGGGGCCTCAGTTCCATGTGTATCACCAGGAGGTGTCTCCTAAGGCTCCCCTTCCGGGTAAAGCTCTTTCCGCAGTGATGACAAACTGCCATAGGCGTGCCTACAAAACCGCTCCCGGTGACGCTCCAGGTTGAAAATAGTGTTGAAATGGCATCCGCAGTCGTTGCATTCGTACGGCTTTCTTGAGTGGACCTGCTCGTGTTTCAAAAGATGAGGTCGCTGTCTGAAGCACTTCCCGCAGTCATGGCACTTGAAAGGCCGCTCGCCCGTGTGTGTCATTGTGTGCCTGTTCAATCTGCTTCTGGGAGGGAAAAGAGATTGAATGAGAAGAGATGGCACACTACGCAAGACAGCCTCATAGACGGATCTAAGGAGGAAGAGTGAAATAACCATTACGTCGTAAAAAAACTTATGCTGCCGTACAGCTATATGTAGCAGCGCTCACATGTCTGGGAAAGAAGCGCATTGCAGCAAGTTGCCGCAGCGGGAACTGCCACGAGGCGGTATAATGAAGCCTTGGTCCGCGCAATAAACCACATTTATTTAAATTACAGTACATATGAGATAAAATGACAACATTAGGTGCAGACATGTATTCATCCTTAGAACACGCCGAAATATATAGCGCGCTCAAGTTCATTACAAAGTGTGCACTTCGTAGCGACAAGGAACGCGAACGTATGAACACAATTAGCTCATTCACTTCATGCGCAGGAATGCTAGTGGCGCCCGTCTGAGTAGCACCAGGCCGCTTCTTCACGACTTGCGTTTCTGGTCAAGATTTCATTTTTCTTCTCAGATCTCCCCATTAGAGCTGGTCGATGCGTCTCCGTAACGGCGTGAACTGTCCAAAAAGTTAAAACGCTGTTCGAACCCGACCGCGGCGGCTGCGTTTTTATGGAGGAAAAACGCTAAGGCGCCTGTGTGCTGTGCGATGTCAGTGCACGTAAAAGATCCCCAGGTGGTCGAAATTGTTCCGGAGCCCTCCACTACGACACCTATTTCTTCCTTTCTTCTTTCACTCCCTCCTTTATCCCTTCCCATACGGCGCGGTTCAGGTGTCCAACGATATATGAGACAGATACTGCGCCATTTCCTTTCCCCCAAAACCAATTATTATTATTATTATATTCAACCACTAGATCCTTCTGAAGGAAGAGGGAAGGTACGGCAGTTGCACTGTGGAATGCGGAGGCATGCAATGCGATTTAACGCGCATTTTTCTCTTGAACTAACACAACACATAAATAATCGGACTGTTCCTCTTGCTTGGAGGAGAGAAATGCTTGAAAACGCTTGGTAATGCGGGTGTATCTATATGTAGCCTGTGACAAAGAGCATCAAACCTTGGTTGATGTTGGCTTTAGTCTAAAGCTACCCCTGTTCAGGTGCTATACGAAAAATCAATAGAAAAGCGCAATGCAGAATCACACCTAGGCTTACTTGTGGTCGGTGGAGTAAGGGCAGAAGGCACAGCTGTGTCTTACTCGCGGCCTCTGCTCGTGCTTGCTCAGCCGGTGCTCTTCCAAAACCTCTTCCTCAGAGAACAGGGCACCGCATGCGTCACAGTAGCACACAGTGGTTGAAGCGGGTGAAGTCCTTTTTTGTAAGAGCACCGGCTGAGCATGCTTGCTGAGCCGATGCTCTTCCAGAACCTCTTTTCCAGAGAACAGGGCGCCGCATGTGTCGCAGGAGCACACCATGGTGTAAGCGTGTGAACTGCTTCCATCCTCGGAGAACAAATGAATCCGTGCGCCACGACCTAACGGACTTTGAATATTTGACTGCTCGTCCATCGCAGCCTTCACACATAATGGGCAGCCATCGCAGGCACACGAAGCACTACAGAAGGCGCTCAAGAGCGTTCGCTACAGCCGCATTCCTCTCTTTATACTTCTGAATGTTGCCGTATCATCTACCACTGCTAGAACTGCATACGTAAGCAGAAAAAAAAGCAGCAAGTGGCCGACGTGTTTTACCATATCTTTAGTTCGCAGTTTTTTCCATTTGAGCTTGTCATTTTCTATTCAAAATACTTTCAATGCGTGAACAGTTTGCCTTATGTTATCTATTGTACCGTAAAAATTCGCGCCCTCTGCTGTAATAGCTCTGCGCTCCAAGGTAGCAAGCTGGTAAAACTAAAATAAAAGAATTGCTGCTTGCACGATGTACGGTCTGCCTTCTGAGCTTATGAATTTTGTAATGAATATTTACGCGAACATAACGGCGGACTGTTTACATGTCTCAAGGTTACATGCTGACACTCTGGTGGTAAAGATCTGGGACACGTATAACATTACTGGTTAACCGACATATTCACAAATTGTAGTGCACGTTTCGTCGCCACTTCAGTAAATGTTATTCTCATCTGGGATGATAGATATATGCCACGAAACGAAATCAATCATTGATCTTAATTCGGAATGCCTACGTCCATGAAATAGTGAACTACCTTATAACTACTTGCGTGCTTGGATGCCGAGATTTCTATATTTCATTTACTTTTACATTTTATTTTATTTTTATACTCAGGAAGATCCTCAAGAATATTATGAACATACTCATCAGCGTGCACATGAGGCTACCCTTGTGAGGTTAAGCATACGCTATGTGCACCTTTGCGCGTCAGTAAGCAAAGCGGCTTCGTGTCCTCTGGGTTGCGTCCTCGCCTCGCAATCTGAATTTGTCGGGCTCAATTCCCAGCACGTCCGGAATAAATTTTATATTTCTTTAACAATACAACAAGGAAAGGAAGTAATCATTTAGATTAATTTAAAATACCTGCGTCCTTAAAACACTGAGGGTGCTCTTTAAAACTGTTTCCGTGGTATGAAAGCGAAACGATTAATTGTTTTTCTTTAATGTCGTTTCGTTGTGTTGCTTTATAATTACAAATGCTAGTACCCTGCGCTTGTAATGACATGCGCATACTAAGTGCACCTTTGTTCGGCAAGAAGCAAAGTGGTTTTGTGGACCGTGGGTTGCATGGACGCCTCGAAATGTGAAAGTTTCGGGCTCAATTCCGACGCACCTTTGGAAGAAGTTTCATTATTATTTGATCACATGGTGACTACATGCGGGATTTTTGGGACCACTACTGGAAGTCAACGCAGATGCCGCGCTTTGTTGCTCGTGAGCTATAAAATTATTTCGCATTAAATCTCTGTTTCAACCGAGTTGCGAGCGTTTTAATATATTACACTCTCGAGCAACTACACATTAAATCCCTTATTGATTCCACTCATTCGGCAATGGTGACAACAGAACCAGAATAGTGGAGGTCAATTTGCATAAAATAACTTTTCGTTTCGGCTACAAAATGTAACACACGCTGTGAAAATAATGAAAAATTAGGCGCGGTTTAACAACTGCTGAACCTGGTTAGAGACTGAAAGCTGTAGTGTATCGGGTAAGTAGACGCGGCTTGGCGTCTGTAACGTTGAGTGCGTTACGCACACTGGATAGGCAGCGCGCCCACCCTCCCACTCTGGCAGGTGGCAGTTAAGTTCCTGCTTGATCTCGAGAGGTCGGTCAGCCAATTAACGCTGCAGCCTATACTAATGCCCTCTCCCAGCGAATCGAAAGGTCAAAGGTGAAGTGGTGCGACACCATGGTGGACCACATAGGGTAAAGCCTATAGCCACACTTGACTTCTGGGTAACTGGAAGGTCAACCGGCAATGCACGGCGAAATCGGGTTTACCTAGCGCAGACAAGCCTTCGCTTCAATAATGTTAACAATGAAGGAAACATTAGCACGTGACTAATAGATAGCATCGACGCCTACGTTGACGGCTGACGAAAGAGTGACGTCAAACCGAAAATAATTGCTGAGTTCACGTGTAGCCGCAACCTGCAGAAAGAACTGCGCAGGGAAGATAGCAGCCAGCGTGCACGGTAGTCGCCGAAGATGAGAATTCCGATCCCTTTCGACCGCATTAAATTTAGACTGTAAAGAAATACGACATCGGAAGCATCAATCATCAACCGTCATGTCGAACAAATAGCCATAAGGGTAAAGGTGAGATTTGGGCGGGTTGGTAAGCGTTCATGGTGGGTTAAAGCGCAACAAAGGCGGGACAAGCGCTTGTACTGCCTTTGTCCGGCTTTTGTTGCGTTGTTCACCCACCAAGAAAGCCATAAGGGCCCGCAGTGTCGGCGAGTAGGAAAACTAACATGGCATGTAATGTGCCGCGGCGAACTATCGTCGCGATTTTTTTTCTTTATCACGATACGCTATGACATCTACGGAGAAGATATTTTGCCATCGAAAAAAAATTGGCGGCTACGGTCATGCATCTCGGTAGTAAATTGGAGCATTGTGAAGGTTATAAGCGTGCATTAGGAAATTTTTCCCAATGTGGAATTCAGCAGAAGAAAAAATTGTCTGCTCTTTCAGCGCAGACTAAAGATCTACATGTGGCGTTTAGAGTCACGTTTCCCGGCTTCGAGTTTAATTTATGGGTGTTTTACGTTCTAGAGCTACTCAGGCTTTGATGCTGTTTAATATTTTGTTTTACAGCATCTCTCGTTGAAAGGCTTTCACATTATCAAGTACTTTTCTACATTCTTCTTTGCCTCTCAAAACTGTCATCAAAAGTACAATGTTGTGACTTATGTATAGGCTTGTGTATCATCATTAGCCGAAGTGCGCCTACTAGAAACAAATCGTTATCTTTTATGTCTTCAATAATCACTGTGCTATAGGAGACGTGGGCACCTCATCCGCGCAAACTTCTAAGTCTCATCCGTCCACGTAACTTTCGGAAGGGCGCTGATAAGTTTGCTTTCTCTACGAGTGTGGTCAGTCACCCTGGACGACAATCGGTTATCTTGTCGTCGTATTACATGCCCTGCCCTAGTCCATTTCACCTTATTGATTTCGAGTGGAATTTAATTAGCCCTCAGACCTGCCCTCATCTTTTCTCTAAACTTACTGCCTTTTTTCGCTTCCTTGACTCGCCGTGTTGCCCTTAGATTTGGCTGGAGCTTTTTGTTAGTTCCACGTTTCTCTCTCGTAGGTGAGTACCCATAAGTAAGAGATGTCCTATACTTTTGCTTTGAAAGACATTGGCAAACTGCCATTGAGTACCCTCCAAATGTTCTGCGACCATTTTTTATTCTTCTAGCTAATTCACTCCCTTTTTCGTGATTTAGGGTCATTGCCTACCATAGATAGGTAATGACGTATTTTCTTACCTCCTCCAGCGCCTTGTTAACAGTTGTAAACTGCTGTTCCCATCCGAGACTGTTGAACAATACTTTCCTTTTTAAGCCCGTAGTTCCGCTTTGCCTGCCTAAGGATTGGTTATGAGTTGCCATTAATCCTCTCGGTCACTCGCACGGCAATATCATCAATCAATCACAGATTACCCATATGCTCCATTAACTTTTATACAAGTCTCTGAATGCATTCTGCAAACCGATGATTGAAAGCATTTGAAAGATCATGCCTCCTTGCAGAGCATCCTTCCTTCCTTAATCTGACTGCTACCTTTCCGGAAGAATATAGTGGGTGTGCAGCCATCACAGATTTAGTCCAGGTTAATTGCAGAGACAAGGGAGATGCCTTTTCCCTGCAGTGGGTGTAGTAAGGCTGATGATGATGATGATGATGATGTCTTGAGGTCTGAGATGCCTTGCATGGTCTTGAAGTACTTCTTGGCAAGCTTCGCAGCTTCTAGCCCGAAGTCAGCACGATATAGACTAAAAACTAAACATTTTGACAGATTTGCCTGTCTGGTTGGGTTTTAAGACATAATAAACTGCACATCTTCAACCAAAAATTTAATGTTACCCAACGTTACGAAGCCGAGTGGGCTCCTACATCAGGGCTGACTGAGGGAATTAGCTAGCGTCCTTAAGTATGGAGGGGAGGAGGGGGGTCAAAGGAACGAAAGCTGTGACTCGAGAGGCGTGGGGAAGAGGAAGCAAGGAGGGTTAAGGCTGTTAGCCATGCTGTCGCACTGTGGGGAGGCGGTCAAAGGCGGCTTTTTTTTCGTTGAACTGAAGAGCGAAGTCCCTGGGCATATACTGGGGGCAGGTTCGCTTCTGTGCGGTTGATGTTGTTCTCATGTGGTCCGGGCCCTGGTTAATCGTGGTGGAAAGCGAAAAGCTCCATCTTGAAAACTGAAAATAATTCCGGAGCTCTCCTTTACGGCACCTCTTTCTTCAATCACTCCCTCCTTCATCCCTTCCCTTACGACGCGGTTCATGTGTCCAACGATATGTGAGAGAGATACTGCACCATTTCCTTTCCCAAAAATCAAATATTTTTTTATTATTATTTTTTGGTGTATCTTGGTGTATTTGTTATGGCTGCCGTTTTATCCGCAGTGGGATGTAATTCATTTCTGTGAATTTTATGACTAATGTATCTTATACGTTGGTTGAATGATTTGCATTTGGCAAAATTGACCCTATTTCCATTTTCTCTTAGGCGTATTAGCACCTGTTTTAATCTGTGATAACACTGCTTTCGATCTTCATCCGCGATGACGATGTAATCTATGTGGAACGCTGCGCCATAAAGCCCATGGAACGCTGCGCCATAAAGCCCATGTAGGATTTGGTCCAGAACGCTCTGGAACAATCCTGGCGTGAAGGCTGCCCCGTATGGCAAACATCGAAAACGAAACAGGCCTAGGTGCGTATTCCCGGTGAGAAGTTGTGGCGCTCGGTCGCCCAATTCGAGCTGCAAGTACGCCTTTGACAAGTCAAGAATTGAAAAGACCTCTCTGCCTTGTAAGGTTGCAAGTCCTCCGGTGGAGGGAGCGGATACTGCAGGGTCAAACTCAATTGCATAATTTACCGTTACACAATAATCGCCACTTAGTCAAACCTCCTGACCATTTTTCTTAATTATTTGTTGTTAGAGAAAGGAAATGGCGCAGTGTCTGTCTCATATATCGGCGGATACCTAAACAGCGCCGTAAGGGAACGGATAAAGTAGGAAGTGAAAGAAGAAAGGAAGAAAGAGGTGCCCTAGTGGAGAGCTCCTGAATAATTTCGACCACCTGGGGATCTTTAATGTGCCATGACATCGCACAGCACACGGGCGCCTTAGCATATTGCCTCCATAAAAATTGGCTGTGGTTTAGCTCTTGTTAACCCTAGTTGTAATGCAAAAGCTTCGTTTCCTCGGCGCGGCGTCTCATTCCGACACTCTCGAAACTAAAAGCGGTCTCTTCCGCAGTTGAAGAGTCACTCCGCTACATGGCACGACTTCTTTAGCCGCATCTTCCTAACGGCGCTTCTCGAGTCGTGAGGCGGGTCCTTCTGGCACCTCTTGAGCGCATTGTCTCGTCCTCGCTTAGTTCTGTGGCAGTTGCGTCTTTCGCGCTTTCCATAAAGTATGCAATTCACTATATATATATATATATATATATATATATATATATATATATATATATATATATAGATTTAAGAAAAGTGGGCACTTCCACAAAGACACATTTATTTATCAACGTTTTTGACCGCGGTGCGGTCGACGACAGCAGCGGCGTCGACGGCGGCGCCATCTGTTGGAGCGCGCCTGCGGTGTTGCTAGGCAACGGCGCCTCAAGGTCCTTCGTTGGCCAAGGCATACGGCATACGACTGAAATGCGCGACGAGCCGAAATGGCTGGCAGGCTGGCGTTGCGCTGCTTTCACAACAAAAATGCAGCCGCCGACATCGGGTTCGAACCAAGGACTTGCGGATTAGTAGCCGAGCGCGCTAACTACCGAGCCACAATTTCAAGCTGCTCGCGTTTCAGGCAGCGTTGTTGTTGGAGGAGGAGGAGGAGGAGGAAAACTTTTATTTCTATTTACAGTGAGAGGTCGATGGGGCGAGCCGGAAGGGCCCGTCCCTTACAAACACTAGGAGGGAGCCCTAGTCCGGGATCCCTGTAGCTTCCGCAGCGGCTCGGGCTCTAGCTACCAATGCCTGTTGGGCATGGAGTTCGGAGCAGCCGCGCAGGGCAGCTTCCCAGGCCTCTCGAGTGGGGTGGAGGTGGGGTGGGTAGGCAGGATTGGAAGGGCATGCCCACACCATGTGGTAGGTGTCCGAAAACTCCTCCTCACAGTGTGGGCACGCGCCCGAGAAAGAAGAATTGAAGTGCTTAAGTACTGCCGGGCACAGTACAGTATTGGTATAGAGGCGGAGAAGCCAGCGCTCCTCCACCCTGGTGAGGCCTTTACAGGGAGGGGGATAGAGACCATGAAAATTTTGATAAAGAGAGGTGATCTCTTTAAAGGTGATGGCCGGATTGAAATTGAATTCCGGATCAGGCTGCGGATGAGGCGACGCCCGGTGAGTAAGCGCGCGGGCGGCAGCGTCGGCTGCCTCGTTCCCCTCAAGACCCGCATGAGCCGGAGCCCACACGATGGTACGATGGGTCGGAAACCCTGTGTAATCGCATGCGTGGAGAATTTTGAAAGCACGGTCTGGAATGTACCCTTGCTCAATATTGCGGCAGGCGCCCCTGGAGTCCGTAATAATGACTCGGGACTCTGGATCTGCGGCGGCCAGTGCAATGGCGATCTCTTCCGCAAATGTAATGTTTGGGGCACGGAAAGTAAGGCCCTGAACTGTAGTGTTTTGGTGGATGACGGCCGCCGTGTACCAACCCCCATGGTGTGGGCCGGCCGCATCCACATAGAAGACACCTGGCTTGTGGCCATATTGTTGAGAAATAGCCTCCGCCCGCGCGAGACGGCGACCATCATCTCCTCCCCCTAGCCCGCGCATAAAGGCCGCGAAGTTAACGCTTGCAGGTTGCCCTCTCCGACCCACCCACGAGTTATGTGTTTGGGTATTCTATGGTTTGTGCTGTGCCTCTGCAGATTAAAAGTGCCCGTGTGACCGAAGCGCAGCTAACTATTCCTAGCCCTGAAGATTTTCTCGCCCCAGCCTCTGAGCCACGGCCGGGGGTACGCCACCTGCAACACTCGCGTTTCATGCCGCGTTGCTGGTGGCATTCGGTGAAACCTCCTTTCTTTCGCCCGTGCCAAAAAAAGGCCGCAAAAGTAGCGTTTGCAAGTTGTACTCTCCAACCCATCCAAAAGATGTGTGTGTTCGCGTGTTTGGTAGTTTGTGCTGTGCGCCTGAAGATTAAAAGTGAACGCATAATGGAAGCACAGCAGAATACCCCTAGCACTCAAGATGCTCGTTCTCAGCTTCCCTTGGCCTCCGATGATGGAAACAGATCACTCGCTTCACCAATGATGTTCTGGTGCGACACGTGCGGCGCCCTGTTCCCCGCGAAAGACCTGCACATGCACCGGCCTAGAGTGCACCCGCCGAGGCCACAGGGAAAGCATCGCTGCGCCTACTGCGACTTCTCCAGGGATTCAAAGTAAGCCACACCTTTACCTTACTCTGCTCTTTTATTGCGAGGCTTCATATAAATATATCCGCAATTCCAAGTGTTGTGGAGTTTTTTTTTTGCTTGCGTTACTAAGAGAAAATTGGCGAAAATTTGGTAGTCCGTTAAATCAAGAGGGAAACGCGCAGTTACAGCAGCGTGCCAAGGTATGGCGTGGCAATACGCGACCAAACATCCGTCTTCCTTCTGTGCGAAGATGTTACATTAGCGTTCAATATGCTGCGGCAGAGCAGGAGCCGGACCGGTTTTAACGCGACAGCGTTAAAGAGCTCGTGTCGCAGAAGAGGCGGTGTCGGCGTCTTTGGCGGAGAGCGAAAAATGGCGCATCTCGGTGGACGCCTGAACCGCAACTTAAGGTAAGGAATGTTCCTTCCTTTACGGCACGGTACGGTTGTCCAGCAAGAATTTTGAAACCGGCGTCATTTCCTCCGTTGTCGAACCCGAACGCGGCGGTTGCGTTTTTATGGTGGCAAAATGCTAAGGCGCCCGTGCGCTGTGAGACGTCAGTGCACGTTAAATATCCCCAGGTGGTCAAAATTATTCCGTAGTCCTCCAATACGGCACCTCTCTCTTCCTTTGTTCTTTCACTCGCTCCTTTATCCCTTCCCTTACGGCGCGGTTAAGGTGTCCAACGATATATGAGACAGATTATGCGCCATTTCCTTCTCCCAAAACCAATTATTATTATTATTATTATTATTATTATTATTATTATTATTATTATATAATTTCCTTCCCTAAAACCAATTTTCATTTTGACTTCCTTCTCTTAAAGCCCGGTTCGGGTGTCCACCGAGATATGTGATACAGGCGTCCTTTGGTTTCCTTATTTTTTGATTTTCCTTGCCTTACGGCGCGGTTCGGGTGTCCACCAAGATATGTTTCCTTTCCTTAAGTTGTCCAGGCAGGGGGTCGACCCATAAGATGATGGCGTTCCGTGGATTAGTTGGCAATGCTGCAACACGCAGTCCCGTCCTGCTCTTAAAGGCGAAGCTTAAGCGTCCTCGAATTTTTTTCCTCCCGCCTGTGGGCTTGTTTACGTAATGCGACAGCGGCGGGTCAAGCCAGGGGTCGAGTTGAGCTAGGTCAACACAACTCGATGACTTTCTACATGATTTTGATAGTAGTCATTCGGGCTTCGGAAAAATTTCGACCACCTGGGGATCTTTAACGTGCACTATCATTGCACAGTACACGGGCGTATTTGCAGTGTGAACACCCGCTCACACTGCTGCTGCGGAGCAGTAGAGCGAACGGTTTTGAAGCTATAGCTATAGCTATATTACAGTAGCATTTCGAGCCTTCAGTGGCTGCGCCGCCACGCTGTCACATGGTCGCGTGGTGTGGAACAATCTGCCGGCGGCGCAGCGCCTTGGCTGGGCACGTGGTTCATCGCTTGGTTGGTCACGTGACCATCCGCGTGGTGCGGAGCAGCTACTGCTTCCGTTGGCGCTCCGGCGAATCCAAGCTAGCACAGGTTTGCGCATGCGCCGTCCCAAGTGGGACGAAGATGAAAGAACGCCCAGTGAGACGGAGCGGCGAAAGGCTGACAGCAATTTAATTGAGCATGTTCCACGTTGCCAGCTGTAGCTATCGCGTCAATGCAGATTTAACCAGAGCAAAACCACCACCAATTTTTCGTTGTCTTGGCTGTAGACTTGTTTACATCAACCCGACAGCGGCAGGGCGAGACAGAGGTAGAATTGAGCAATGTCAACCCAAATCGATGACTGTTTACTCTCCGCTGCCGTTTCTGCTGTGGTAGAGGGAGAGGAGGCGTCGCTATATATATATATATATATATATATATATATATATATATATATATATATATATATATATATATATATATATATATATATACACTTACGAAGGGAGCTAACAGTCACCGAAAGTGCATAGGGGAATGTTTTTTTTTATGTGTTGTGCTTATCAGTGGGATATTATAGTACTTCGATTAATAAATCGCTTAAAGAAAATTACTTACAAAGCAGCAGAAAAAACAACCATGCCGCCGGTGGGATCCGAACCCACGACCTCCGTATATCGCGTCCGGTGCTCTTACCAACTGAGCTACGGCGACGGCTGTCCAATCTGCTGCTCTCGTGGGTACTTATGTTCATTGGGTGTAAGCGAACCTTGAGAGTGCTCACCAGCGCCACCCTCGCCGTTAGATGACGTTCCACGTCACGCTCGCGGTATAACAGGACGTGCTACTTCCGCCGATATGGTAAGCACAACACATAAAAAAAAACATTCCCCTATGCACCTTGGTTTCGGTGACTTAGCTCCCTTCGTAAGTTTGTGAAACGGGCCCCTCATTTCCTTTAACTTATCTGCTAAAAGCTTAACGAGGGTCTCGGTTCTGGCAGTCTTGATGCCATAGGTAGCTTAAGAGGGCTCTCGCACAGTTTCCGTCCTCTCCGTTAGATGACGTGCCACGTCACGCTCGCGGTATTACAGGACGTGCTACGTCCGCCGCTATGGTCGAGGGTGGCGCTGGTGAACACTCTCAAGGTTCGCTTACACCCAATGAACATAAATACCCACGAGAGCAGCAGTTCGGACAGCCGTCGCCGTAGCTCAGTTGGTAAGAGCACCGGACGCGATATTCGGAGGTCGTGGGTCCGGATCTCACCGGCGGCATGGTTGTTTTTATGCTTCTTTATAAGTAATTTTCTTTAAGCGATTTATTAAGGTAAGTACTATAATATCCCACTGATAAGCACAACACAAAAAAACAAAAACATTCCCCTATGCACTTTGGTTTCGGTGACTGTTAGCTCCCTTCGTAAGTTTGTCAAACGGGCCCCTCATTTCCTTTAACTTATCTGCTATATATATATATATATATATATATATATATATATATATATATATATATATATATATATATATATATATATATATATAAAGGAAGCCAACAGTCATCGAAACGAAGGTGCATAGGGGAATGCTTCTATTTTTTTAAATATCTAGTTCCAATCAATAGTTTTAAAGAAAATTACTTATCAAGCAGCAGAAAAACAACGATGCCGCCGGTGGGATCCGAACCCACGACCTCCGAATATCGCGTCCGGCACAACACACACACGCACACACACACACACACACACACACACACACACACACACACACACACACACACACACACACACACACACACACACACACACACACACACACACACACACACACGCACGCACACACACGCACGCACGCACGCACGCACGCACGCACGCACACACACACACACACACACACACACACACACACACACACACACACACACACACACACACACACACACACACACACACACACACACACACACACACACACACACACACACACACACGATTAACCAGGGCCCCGACAACATCAGAACTACATCAACCGCACAGAAGCGAACCTGCCCCCAGTATATGCCCAGGGACTTCGCTCTTCACTTCAACGAAAAAAAAGCCGCCTTTGATCGCCTCCCCACAGTGCGACAGCATGGCTAACAGCCTTAACCCTCCTTCCTTCCTCTTCCCCACGCCTCTCGGATCACAGCTTTCGTTCCTTTGAACCCCCTCCTCCCCTCCATACTTAAGGACGCTAGCTAATGCCCTCAGTCAGCCGTGATGAAGGAGCCGAGTTGGCTGTGAAACATTGGGTTAAAATTAAATATTTGGTTCAGGACGTGCAGTTTATTATGTCTTCAAACCCAACCAGACAGAGAAATTTGTCAAATTGTTTAGTTTTCAGTCTGTTCACCCTTCACGGCTTCCTCAGCATTCTTGTACCGGGCTTCTTTTCTTCACAAGCGTTTCTGCCGCTCCCTCAATGGCCCAACGAGAGAAGCCAGCTTAAAGCTTACTCACCAATTGATGATCAGAACTTTCTTGTGTCTCGAGGACACTAGAATTCCGAAGCGTGGACTACAATTCAGCCCAATGCCATGATGCTGAAAATAATCCAGTACACTCCTTAGGCTAACCTCATGGGAAATTGAGCACTGCTTGTTCAGAACAATTAAAATGTCATCCATATAACGAAACACTTTAAGGACATTGTCAATGCTAAAATTATAAAAAATGACTTTGTTAAGTAGCATCGAAAAGTCTCATAAATAATATTGCCCAAACCGGGTACCGCATGACCCTATACATAAATATTTCTTTTGCGGCAGTTAAATATGACAAAATTCAAAAAGCGCTAAGAAGTTCCCAGGTTCATGCCAATAGCACTGTGGAAATCACATCAAATTGTTTTTATCTGTGCAGTATTTAAAGGCATTTTACAGTTCAGGATCAGGCGCGTAGAAGAACTGTAACTGACACCTTGTAAAAAAAATGAAGTGACGTCATTCGTTTAATCGAAGATTGCAATGATATAGTTTATGATTTCTCTGCTGATGTCGAAGAGTTGTTTTTGGTAGTGCCTCGAGACCCCATGGCATTGTTCTCGTTTCCATGCCTGCAATTTCCAGTACTTGATCCAAGCAAACACAACGCAGTTCGCTTTTGCAACCACACTACAGCACCGAATGGAAGACAATGCGGCATTAATCATGAAAAACGCCCTCAGCACAGAGAGCTCCCGGATTAAAATGAGCGATGGCGCGTTTAAAATGCTTAATAATATTATGATCAACTTGCGATGGTGTGTTGCGTCTCGGTGAGTTTGAGACTTCGTGTGAGAATGAGAATAAGGACAACAAGGATGTCGCGCAGGCCCAGAGGACTGCAGCGCCACATGGGAACGCAGCCTCACTGACACTGCTTCAAAGTCGCTGAATCGTGTCTTTTATTCCACGGAATCGTAGCAGGCGGCTACGTGGCGTCTCAGATCCTTTGCGCAAAGTCGACCCATACCTTTGTACATCCCTTGAGACGTGTGCCTGTGACGTTGCTATTTTAATTTCTGCTGAGCCTCATCGAGCGGCAAAGACACAGGCGCGACATTGTCTGGGCCATCGACAGAGTGCAGTAGTCTCCGGTGACGCTCCAAGAGATCCCCTCGGCTGAAACGTTGACCGCATTCGGTGCACTGGTGCGGCTTCTCCCCCGAGTGCCTCAGCATATGCCTGGAAAGATTCCACCGCTGTGTGAAGCCCGTGTTGCACAGCTGGCACACGTAGGGCCGCTCGCCCGTGTGGGTCCGCTCGTGTCGGTTGACAAGGCCTCTGGGTGGGAAAAAGACGAATGAGAGAAGACGGGTGGCACTCAGTAATCATTGTAAACTTGTTGATGGCTCACAGAAGCAAAAGTAAAATAATAAATACTTTTAGCATACCGTGTCCAGTGTTACCTTTACTGGAGTACCGGGATCCCGCTTACCATCGCTGAGCACGCGCCGATTGGTCCCGATGCTGCAGGTGCGCGCCCTTCTGCCAGGTACGTGGCGCCATCTCGCGACACCGAGGCGACAGGCGCAAGCGCATCTCACTCGCTGGCTCCCGGTACTCAGGTACCGGGAATATGATACACAGTGTGCTAATGGTTTCTAATCAATGAATCATACAAACAACAACTGAGGCCGCTATGGTGATGGTCGTTTATACATGGCATTGGAAAAGGCGGGGTTGGCAACAAGAGGCGCAACGGACAGTACAATAAACCAGTTTAACGAAGCTTTATTATGGCTTAAAATTCATATCTTTCTTGTCATAAGGCTTGCGAAAAATAAAACGTGAAGCACACTCATTAAGCTTATGTGATACATGTCTTGGCGGTTGCAAACTGCCTAATTAGGTCACCTGCGCACATTTTTATTTCCAGACAACGGGTTCGCCGCAACGTGAAACGCACACCTGGGATCTGTACGAGCTACACCGCAGAAAAGGGTCAGTGGTGGCAGAATTGCCCGAGTCGCTTACGGGCGGACCAACATTTGTGCTGTCACTCTATCGCGGCTTGAATTTGGAGCCCTGCTTCACCACTTCTCCTTCAGAGTTCACCGATTTCAGACGTTCCGGTGCCTTTGACGGCCCGCGCGGCTTTGTGCGTCTCCGCAGTGAAGTGAGGCGCTTACATGACACATTGGGTGTTTACATGAACCCGAAAAAATGGGGTCGAGTAGGCTGTCGGACTGAAAATCAGCGGTCGGGCTGATGTGAACATCAGGGATTCGAGTTAAGTGACAGACAGTCAAGTCGGGCTGGGCCATCCCGACTACAGAGAGTGGGTTGACAGCATTCCCCTCCCCAAATTACACTGAATTCTCTTTCATGCCTTAATAATTAATAATTGGTTTTTGGAGGGAAAGGAAATGGCTCAGTATCGGTCTCATATATCGTTGGACACCTGAACCGCGCCGTAAGGGAAGGGATAAAGGAGGGAGTGAAAGAAGAAAGGAAGAAGAGGTGCCGTAGTGGAAGGGCTCCGGAATAATTTCGACCACCTGGGGATCTTTAACGTGCACTGACATCGCACAGCACACGGGTGCCTTAGCGTTTTTCCTGCATAAAAACGCAGCCGCCGCGGTCGGGTTCGAACCCGGGAACTCCGGATCAGTAGTCGAGCGCCCTAACCACTGAGCCACCGCGGCGGGAACTCTTTCATGCCTGGGAAAAGCATTTTCTGTAGGGGAGAACAGAAGCGGGCGCCGGTTCACTATTTGTGCGGTCGCGCCTGACAGGGTGCGGCCCGAGAGTAAAAACTTTTTCTTAATTAGTTTTTGGGGAAAGGAAGTGGCGCAGTATCTGTCTCATTTGCCGTTGGACACCCGAACCGCGCCGTAAGGGAAATGATAAAGGAGGGAGTGAAAGAAGAAAGGAAGAAAGAGGTGCCGTAGTGGAGGGCTCCGGATCAATTTCCACCACCTGGGGATCTTTAACCTGCTTTGACATCGCACAGCACAAGGGAGTCTTTGCGTTTCGCCTCATTTGAAAACGCGGCTGCCGCGGTTGGGTTCGAAGGAGGCGAAACGCAAAGGCACCCGTGTGCTGTTCCCCTTCCGGGGAAGGAAGTCAAAATGGAAATTGGTTTTAGGGAAGGAAATCAATCAATCAATCAATCAATCTTTATTTTTCGGTGCCCAGGAACAACCCAAAGATCTTGGTGCTGGTACACCATTCACACGCACAAAATGTAAATTTATTTCACCACAAACGAAGACACTCAGGGAAGGTAATGCAGCAGTCAAGGCGATAGAAAAAAAAAGACTTTTAAGCTAGGCATGACAGCAAGCATGAAGCAAAAAAGCGAAAACAAGAAAACAGCGAGGGCAGCGGTAAATGAAAACAGCTAGAACAGGCAACAGACATATAAATAACTTATGGAACAATGAACAAAGAGAATGAACACAAGAACAACCGATAATAGCCAAGTACAGCATATAGCAAAATACAAACAAGAATAAAGCCAATACTAATATGAACGAATAAGAAACCTCTGAAATACAAGCTAGAAATACAATCATACACAATAAGAAATGTAATTAGTGAACGCGTTACAGACAGTCAGGCGTGAGTACACAGTAATAAAGAAATAATATTAATGAAAGCAAGTAGACGTGATGAACGATTAAGGAGAAAAAATAATATAATACCGGTGCAAATGCACAAGTGTAGTAAAGACGAAATGCATGACAGGGGAAGTTATGTATGAGAAAAAGAATGCTCAACGTGGAACGTCATGGACATCCAATATAAAGGAAGGGAGAAAATTTTCGAATATATCAAGGTGGGGACAAAGAGAATTAAACAGCTTTTGCATTCTGTCCAGAGGGGAGAAGGAGAGCAGGAGCGCAGAAACTTGAAATGGTCTGAATTCCCTTATGCTCTTTCGCGGTACACGCAAAAGGATACGCGCTAGGAGCTGAGGGCATCGAATGTGACCATGAAGAAGTTTATACAGGAAAATTATATCTGGCCTCACGCGACGGCTGCTAAGAGAAGGAAGCTGCAGTGAGTTACTCCGTCTGGGACGAGAGCTGGAAGTTTTGCAAGAAAACCGATGTTGAAATATGCGTAAAAACTTTAGCTGAACTCTGTCGATTTTTTCACAGTTCGACTGGCAAGTGCCGTTCCAAACAACAGACGCATATTCCAAAAGCGGCAAGCATATGGAGAGGTAGAGCTTTAGGAAAGGAAGTGTGGCTCGAAACTCTCTCGAAAGCCTGCAGATGAAGCCGAGTGTACGCATAGCCCGTAGAGCAATGCGTTTTGTATGAGAGGAGAAGCTGAGGCTACGGTCGAAAAGTACGCCGAGGTCATTAATTTCATCAACCCTGGGCAGCGGCCTACCATTCGCCGAATAATAGTGGAGAAGACTGTGCGTTTTACGCGTAAATGAGACAACCTTGGTTTTAGATGAATTGAGAGTGAGCCCATTCTTCAAGCACCAATCAGAGAAGGCGGATATGTCCGATTGCAATGACAAGCAATCGTGAAGAGTATGTATTGCCTTGAACATTTTTATATCGTCCGCATAAAGGAGAAATGAGGAGTTTTTGACCACGGAGGAAACGTCATTGATAAAAACAGAGAACAGAAGCGGGCCTAATACCGAGCCATGAGGAACTCCGCTGGTTGGAGTGTAAACAAATGAGGTCTGTCCATTTACACTGACAAAGCAGGACCGATCAAGAAGATAGTTGCGTAGGAGGGCTACAATTGAAACGTCGATCTCAAACAGCAGAAGCTTTTGAAGAAGTAATGAGTGAGTAAAAACGTCGAAAGCTTTGCTCAAATCACAGTACACAGCGTCTACCTGACTCCGCTGAAGGACTTCAGCTGATGTATACGTCATAAAAGTCACAAGGTTAGTTGTAGTAGAAGAACCTTTTATGAAACCATGCTGATTATGAATGATTACATTTTTGAGGTGGAAGGAAAGTACTTTGTACAAAGCTAATTCCAAAAGCTTAGAGGTTGCACAAAGAAGAGAAAGGGGCGGTAGTTCGAAACATCAGATTTGTTTCCTGATTTGAAGACAGGGAAAACACGCGCCGTTTTCCACACGCGGGGAAAGGGAGAATTTTTCAAACAGTTATTAAATATCGTAGTTAAAACAGGGACGAAGGTACTATTGAAGGCTTTTATTATGGCGGCTGGAATGCCATCAGGTCCAGAGGACAAAGATGGTTTCAAACACTTAAGACTCTCACTTACTAACTTCTCGTCGAGAAGAACGGAATTATGTGCGCCAGCTGGAAGGCATACGGAATCGCAACGTGGAGATTTGTACACGGAGGAAAAGTGTTGAGCAAAGCCGTCAGCGACATTACGAATTTCATGCCCATGAGAGTCAACTAAGTGAATATGACTATCAGATTTATTCGAACGCTTGCGAACGTATCGCCAGAATTCAGTAGGACGATTAGAGGCACTATTCTCTAAATAATCAAGATAGGACTCATGATCCCGCTTGTACAGGCGTTTGCAAAGGGAACGCAAGCGGCGCAATTCATCTGCCCATGTATCCAGCCCAGGGCGTTTCGCTTTATGGTGGGCCCGCTCCTTAAGTTTCAGCGCTGTTCTAAGTTCCTTGGAAAACCAGAACGGAAACTTGCTGCGAGTAGGAGTGTGCAGAGGTATGTACTGGCGCATACCGTTGAGAACTATTTCAGTGAAGCGGCTGACTTGTTCGTCAACATCGCTGATTTCGTTTAAAACGGACCAGTCGACAGAAGAGAAGAAACCGAAGAGACCAACATAGTCGCCAAGTGCATAAGCGAAACGGGGGGAATTCCCCTCACGATTTGAATTAGCAGAAGGTGGGACAGAAACCGAAGCCGTTATTAGAATTGGAAGATGAAATTTGTCACAGCGAGTAAGTAAGATGTCAGATGACGAGACTCGAACATTTTGAAAATTAGATAAACAAATGTCAAGAACATTACCACAAGAGTTTTTAATTAAATTGTGTTGCTGCAAGGTGTTAAAAGCTATGAAATCTAAAAGTCGGTTGCACTTACTAACTACATAATGATTGTTGTGAGAATATGTAAGGTATTCCAGTTAATACCTGGAGTATTAAAATCCCCTAAAATGAGCAGTTTGTGCTTGCTATGAGAAGTAATAACATATTCGATAGAATGTAGTACATCATCGTAGGCAGGAGGAGGCAGATTAGGGGAAATGCAGAAAGCTGCCAATAAGAGTTTTTGATGTCGAGTTAAAGTGAGCTCTAACCAGACAGATTCATAGATGGTTTCCAGGTCGGAACGCCGAACGCACTGCACGGAACTGTCAATAGCAAAGAGCACTCCCCCTCCCTTTTGTTTAGAAGCTGATTCAGGGCGGTCACTTCGAAAAACTGAATAGTTATTAGGAAAGAAGTCACCTGAGTTAACTTCGCTAGAAAGCCAGGTCTCAGTAGTAATAATAATAATAATAATAATAATAATAATAATAATAATAATAATAATAATAATAATAATAATAATAATAATAATAATAATAATAATAATAATAATAATAATAATAATAATAATAATAATAATAATAGGTTTTGGGGGAAAGGAAACGGTGCAGTATCTGTCTCACCTGAATCGCACCGATTGGGAAGGGATAAATGAGGGAGTGAAAGAAAGGAAGAAAGAGGTGCCGTAGTGGAGGGCTCCGGACTAATTTTGTCCACTTGGGGATCTTTAACGTGCACTGACATCGCACTGCACAAGGGTGCCTTAGCGTTTTTCCTCCATAGGAACGCAGCCGCCGCGTTCGAGTTCGAACCTGGGAACTCGGGATGAGTAGCCGAGGGCCCTAACCTCTGAGCCACTGCGGGGGGTTAATAATAATAATAATAATAATAATAATTGGTTTTGGGTGAAAGGAAATGGCGTAGTATGTCTCACATATCGTTGAACACCTGAACCGCGCCGTAAGAGAAGGGATAAAGGAGGGAGTGAAAGAAGAAAGGAAGAAAGAGGGGCCGTAATGGAGGGCTCCGGAATAATTTCTACCACCTAGGAATCTTTAACGTGCACTGTGTTGCACAGCGCAAGGGCGCCTTAGCATTTTGCCTCCACAAAAACAGCCGCCGCGTTCGAGTTGGACTGCGGAGGAAATAATAATAATAATTTGTTTTTGGTGGAAAGGAAATGGCGCAGTATCTGTCTCATATATCGTTGGACACCTGAACAGCGCCGTAAGGGAAGGGATAAGAGAGGGAGTGGAAGAAAAAAGGAAGAATTAGGTGCCGTAGTGGAGGGCTCCGGAATAATTTCGACCACCTGGGGATCTTTAACGTGCACTGACATCGCACAGCACACGGGCGCCTTAGCGTTTTTCCTCCATAAAAACGCAGCCGCCGCGGTCGGGTTCGAACCCGGAGGAAATGGCGCCGGTTTCACAATTCTCGCTGGACACCCGTACCGTGCCTTAAGGGAAGGAACATTCCTTACCTTAAGTTGCGGTTCAGGCGTCCAGCGAGATGCGCCATTTTTCGCTCTCCGCCAAAGACGCCGACACAGGCTTTTCTGCGACACGAGCTCTTCAATGCTGTCGCGTTAAAACCGTCCGGCTACTGCTCCGCCGCCGCAATATGAAATCTGGTGTGACATCTTCGTACTGAAGGAAGACGCATGTTTGGTCGCGGATATCCACGCCATACCTTGGCACTCTGCTGTGACTGCGCGTTTCCCTCTTGAATTAACGGACTACCAAATTATCGCCAATCTTCTCTTAGTTACTCAAGCAAAAAAAACTGGAATACACTTGGGATTGTGGATGTATATATATATGAAGCCTCGCAATAAGAGAGCACAGTAAGGTAAAATTGTGGCTTACTTTGAATCCCTGGAGTAGTCGCAGTAGGCGCAGCGATACCTTTCCTCTGACCTCGGCGGGTGCTCTCTAGACCGGTGCACGCGCAAGAGGTCTTTCGTGGGGAACAGGGCGCCGCACGTGTCGCACCAGAACATCATTGGTGAAGCGAGTGGTCTGTTTCCATCCTCCGAGGCCAAGGCAAGCTGAGAACGAGCATCTTGAGTACTAGGAGTATCCAGCTGCGCTTCCATCACGGGCTCACTTTTCATCTTCAGAGGCACAGGATTTCCCAAAGAACACGCGAACGCACTCAACTCGATGATTGGTCGGAGAGTGCAACCTGCAAACGCTACTTTCGCGGCCTTTTTATAGGCACGGGCGAGGAAGAGGAGGATGTACCGAATGCCAAACAACGCTGCCTGAAACGCGAGCGGCTTGAAACGGTGGCTCCGTAGTTAGCGCGCTCGGCTACTGATCCGCTATCGCCTGGTTAGAACCCGACCACGGCGGCTGAGTTTTTGCTGTGAATGCAACACTACGTCACCCTGACAGCCATTTCGGCTCGTCGCACAATTCAGCCGAATGCGTATGCCTTGGTCGACGAAGGACCTTGAGCCGCCGTTTCTTAGCAACGATACAGGCGCGTTCTAACAGATGGCGCCGCCGTCGACGCCGCTGCCGTCGTCGCTCGTTCCGTTGTGGTAGAGGGAGAGGAGGCGTCGCCTTGCAGTGGTGCTGCTGCACACACACACACACACACACACACACACACACACACACACACACACACACACACACACACACACACACACACACACACACACACACACACACACACACACACACACACACACACACACACACACACACACACACACACACACACACACACACACACACACACACACACACACACACACACCTATATATATATATATATATATATATATATATATATATATATATATATATATATATATATATATATATATATATATATAGCTCTCTTGATAAGAGCACCGGACGCGATATTCGGAGTTCGAGGGTTCGGTTCCCACCGGCGGCATGGTTGTTTTTTCTGCTGCTCTATAAGTAATTTTCTTTAAGCCATTTATTAACCTAAGTAATATATTCCCACTGATAAGCACAACACATTAAAAAAATAACGTTCCCCCATGCACCTTGATTTCGGTTACTGCTGGCTCCCTTGAAATGTTTGTCAAACGCGCCCCTCATTTACTTTATCTTGTCTGCTAGTAGCTTAACGAGGGTCTCGGTTCTGGCAGTCTTGATGCCACAGGTAGCTTAGGAGTGCTCTCGCGCAGTTTCCGCCCTCGCCGTTAGATGACATTCCACGTCACGCTCGCGGTATTACAAGACTTGCTACGTCCACCGCTATGGTCGAGGGTGGCGCCGGTGAACACACTAAAGGTTCGCGTACACCAAATAAACATAAATACCCACGAGAGCAGCAGATTGGACAGCCGTCGCCTTAGCTCAGTTGCTAAGAGCACTGGACGCGATATTCGGAGGTCGTGGGTTCCGATCCCACCGGCGGCATGGTTGTTTTTTCTGCTGCTTTAGAAGTAATTTTCTTTAAGCCATTTATTTATACAAGTAATATTATCCCACTGATAAGCACAACACATTAAAAAAAACTACGTTCCCCTATGCACCTTAGTTTCGGTTACTTTTGGCTCCCTTCATAAGTTTGTCAAACGGGCCCCCCATTTACTTTACCTTGTCTGCTAATATATATATATATATATATATATATATATATATATATATATATATATATATATATATATATATATATATATATATAAGTAAGCGAACAGTCACCGAAACCAAGGTGCAAGGGCTTCTAATTTTTTTTAGTTTGTAATGCAATCAATTGGTTTAAAGAAAATTACTTATAAAGCAGCAGGAAATACAACCATGTCGCCGGTGGGATCCCAACCCACGACCTCAAAATATCGCGTCCGGTGCTCTACCAACTGAGCTACGGCGACGGCTGTCCAATCTGCTGCTCTCGTGGGTATTTATGTTTTGCGTGTAAGCGAACGTTGAGAGTGTTCACCAGCGCCGCCCTCGTCCATAGCGGTGGACGTAGCACGTCCTGTAATACCGCGAGTGTGACGTAGAATGCGATCTAACGGCGAGGGCGGAAACTATATATATATATATATATATATATATATATATATATATATATATATATATATATATATATATATATATATATATATATATATATATATATATATGCGCGCTTCGCCTCAGTGAATTGTAGTCGTTATAGAAAGAGCGAAAGACGCAACAGCCACAGAACTAAGCGAGGAAGAGACAATGCGCTCAAGAGACGCCAGAAGAGCGCGCCGCACGACTCGAGAAGCGTGGTTAGGGAGATAATAATAATAATAATAATTGGTTTTTGGTGGAAAGGAAATGGCGCAGTATCTGTCACATATATCGTTGGACACCAGAACCGCGCCGTAAGGGAAGGGATAAAGGAGGGAGTGAAAGAAGAGAGGAACAAATAGGTCCATAGTGGAGGGCTCCGGAATAATTTCGACCACCTGGGGATCTTTAACGTGCACTGACATCGCACAGCACACGGACGCCTTAGCGTTTTTCCTCCATAAAAACGCAGCCGCCGCGGTCGGGTTCGAACCCGGGAACTCTGGATCAGTAGTCGAGCGCCCTGTTACACTGAGCCACCGCGGCGGGGCGTTAGGGAGATGCGGCTAAAGAATTCGTGCTATGTAGCGGAGTGACTCTTCAACTGCGGAAGAGACCGCTTTGAGTTTCGAGAGCGTCGGAATTAGACGCTGCGTAGACGCCGTGCCGAGGACACGAAGCTTTCGCAATTCCACCAGCGTTAACAAGACGTACCCCACAGCCAATTTTTATGGAGGTAATACGCTGAGGTTCCCGTGCGCTGTGCGATGTCAGGGCACGTTAAAGATCCCCAGGTGCTCGAAATTATTCAGGAGCCCTCCACTAGGGCACATCTTTCTTCCTTTCTTATTTCACTTTCTCCTTTATTGCTTCCCTTACGCTCTGTTCAGGTATCACCTTATATATGAGACAGAAACTGCGCCATTTCCTTTCCTCAACATAATAATAATAATAATAATAATAATAATAATAATAATAATAATAATAATAATAATAATAATAATAATAATAATAATAATAATAATAATAATAATAATAAGAAGAAGAAGAAGAAGAAGAGGAAGGAGAGGAAGAAGACGTAGAAGAAGAATTGATTTTGGGGGAAAGGAAATGGTGCAGTATCTGTCTGCCATATCGTTGGACACCTGAACCACGTCTTAAGGGAAGGAATAAAGGAGGGACTGAATGAAGAAAGGAGAAAGAGGCGCTGTAGAGTAGAGCTCCGGAATAATTTTCAGTTTTCAAGATGGAGCTTTTCACTTTGCAATAGGGTTAACCAGTTCCCGGATTACGCAACCGTCAATAAGGAAAATTGTCAAAAACTTTTCAAAAAGTGTCAGCCTTGGTCCTACGCTACGCGCCACGTGACCAACTACGTGACAGCGTGGCGATACAGCCACAGGTAGAGGTACAATGTTCTAGAAAGAGATGTAGCGTGAAGAGCGAAAGGGGTTTCGATGGGAGGCGCTGAAACAAAAAAGCAGTGTGCCGCGCGGGGCGCTGCCGTCGAATATTGTGAGAGAAATTCCGGCCGTCTCCGTGTCTGCGTTGTTGCATTCTGCGAGTTTGAGCGTTGTCGTTCGGTAAGGGTGGAGATTTAAGCTCGTTGGGATAATAAAAGCGGGTAAGCACGTCCCTCGGAGACATCAACATTTGCAAAAAGTCTACAAAACGATAAAATTGCCAAGAAAAGGCACATAGAGCAAAAAACTTTTGGGGCAGTGAAAGTGCACTGCAGAGCATGTAGGCGGCCAGCGAACGCGACAAAGTTGAACAAGTACAAGCGATGAGCAGTTAAGCTCGAGGAGGAGGCGAAAGAAGACTGGCTAACTGAAGTGGAGGTGAAACCACTCGGCTATAGCACGAAACGACGGTAAAGCAAGAATGAAAGGGTGTAGGCGGAGAGTAAAAGGAACGAACGGAGGTGTTGAAGCAGATAAAGTGAAACGTTTGGATCGATTTTATGGAGCTCTAGAGACGCTATTTTCATAAGTGACTCCGGTTACGAAGGACGCCATATCCACTCTGGACAATTTCGAACCTCTCGGGTACGTTCTTTAATGTGCAGACATCGCACAGTACACGCGTGCCTTTATAGCAATTGGCCTCCATCTATATGCGGCCCCTTTGGGCGGGATCCAACCCGTATCTTTCGGGCCAGCAGCCGAGCGCGCTCTACAACTATTGATCAGTCATCACGGTGGCGAAAGAAATGGGAAGCGCGAAAAAAAATACAATAAAGCAAGTGCTCATTAAGCAGGAAAAAAAGGCAATGAATAAAACTATGCGAAGATACAAACAGATTAGAGACGTAAATTACGTCGGCTGACGCGGACAGAAACGACATTTCCCTTTCTGTGAAAATCAGAGAAGGCTCGCTGATGTGGCAGAAGTAATTTGAATGATTTCAGTTATTTCTTTGGTAAGGTGGCCACTATTCGTGACCAATGAGCAGCTCTCAAAGACTGGCAGGCAGGCGCAGTCCCTGCAGTGACATCATTAAAGCGTCCGCCACGGTACCTTTTTATCACTCTTTACATCGCTTGAGCACCAGTACAAAGTGGAAGCGGGGCAGTTTTCTGTATATAAGTATCGTGTGACCATAACAGCTGTTATTTTATTAGTGAATATGTCCCGGCTGAGAATGTACATCACAGCCCGAAATGAAGGCGCTATTAAAAGCGGAAGTTTGTTGCGTTGTTAACTGCATCAAAATTAGCATTTTATAATTGTAAAATTGCATTTGGTTCGCTTGTGGTTACGTTAACGTTAAACTCAAATTTTAAAAATAGTCATGCAGGATCGACGTGGAACTCAATTATAAGGTCTGCATTAATTAATTAGCAGTGAAAAACAAAGCTTTGAGAAGCGATTAGAAGAACCAGTAACAGTATGGGTTGGCCATTATAGTTACTGGCGCAACCCATTTAAGTGAACTTGAACAAAGAATATGCAACAACACTAAGGGGAGAAAATCGCGCACTTTAAGGAAATTTGCATAAATGGCCTTCGTTAAATACTGGGCGTCGTACTCCCATGCAGCATCATATGCTACATCCGCCCGTTCCATCAGCCATGAAATGTCCAACAAAGGAAGGGTAGGTGTAAAATCTCCTAGTAGTTCTAAAGAACGGCTTGAGCGCATGATATTTTAATAACATTATAAAATTTTCACGAATAAAACTACACTCAGAACGGTGGTGAATAAATGCATAGGAAACCAATCAAGGATCCGGTTACCTGTGTTGTGAACCTCAACGAGTGGGCGAAACAGTAAAAGGCACTTGCGGACTCATCGTTCAAGCGCTGTAATATTTCGCCTGGAAGATATTCCACCTGACTGTCTTGAAAATTAATGATACAAAACCCCGGAAAAACGAAGATTGGCAGTTGCCTTTTTTCAAATGGAGCAAACTTGCAGCCAAAAGTTGTAAATTTTTCGTTTACCATTGCGAGGGCTGCCCAGGATATCCTACGGGGTGGCGTACGTCGAAGGGGGAGTCAATATTTGGGCATTGTTCCTCTAGAAGATAAAATAAAAAGAAGAAATTGCGGCATTGAGACAGCGATATATAGGTTTCACATAATCCAACGCAAAGATTTATCTTCTTAGGTGCTGTCTGTCTGTGTGTTGTTGCAAGGAAGAAGGAAAATGAAACTGCACAGGCCTGCTTACTGGCTCAAGCCGAGCCACAATCGCTACCACGTGCAGATAGTAGGAGAGTTGAAAGATGGGATAGAAAGAAAGGATAGTAAAGACGCGCTAAAGACAAGGCCGATCCCGGAGGCAGTGCAATACCGGGCTAACCGGTGGCGGGAGTGAAGTATCCTTCAAACTCTCCGCCACATTTCCAAAAATAAGTCCAATTGGACCCGTAACAGATAGTCTACGGGGTCCCTGCTTAGGTGCTTGTCAGCGAACACAATCAATTCCTCCAGTGACAGAAAGGAGCGCCGGGCAAATTTTCGACGTAGCGGCTGCCTGTCTTTGCCTCCCGTTGGTGCCGTCACTGAAATACAGCCACTGAAACACAGCCACTGATATCCTTTTAGAAGGCTAAAAATAATTATAAATTCTTTTTTTGCATCTTAATTGGCAGCCAAGCGGTGATGCATTGCAAAAATGGGATACTTATGTGATAACGCCGTAAGAAACTGCGCGACTGTCCTTTCGGCCTCTAGTAGCCGCGCAGCGCGCGTGCCGACGACGCGCTGTATCTGCTCCAGGAGTCTACACCAGCGACGCGCCGCGGCAACTGCTTCTAAAGCCTCACGGGTAATAATTTGTTTTCTGGGGGAAAGGAAATGGCGCAGTATCTGTCTCATATCGTTGGACACCTGAACCGCGCCGTAAGGGAAGGGATAAAGGAGGGAGTGAAAGAAGAAAGGAAAAAAGAGGTGCCGTAGTGGAGGGCTCCAGAATAATTTCGACCACATGGGGATCTTTAACATGCACTGACACCGCACAGCACACGGGCGCCTTAGCGTTTTTCCTCCATAAAAACACAGCCGCCGCGGTGAGGTTCGAACCCAAGGAAGAAAGGGTGGTAAGAGGGGGATTTTTTGCCCGTAGAGGCTGCTGTGACTGACAATAAAATCGAGAAGGCCTTGCAGGGACGTGGCCAGGATCATTTTTTTTGGAAAGGGTGGGGAGGGAACGCTTTTTGAAATAGCGGTTGCGCCTTGGACATGTATACCTTTATCATTTATCGTTGTCAGCATTTGGATTACCGGCCATTACGGCATGCCACGGTCAATGCAATACATTCACTTGTACAAGTAAAGCGCAATATATGGGCACACACATTGTACGCTCAAGTGTGTAAAAAGTTTCAGGAAACTTTCTTACTAGCGGCAATGATGAATGATTTTGCAGCTTCCTTTGCAATAATGTATGTACATTTTGAATAAAAAAAGCGAACGCTAAAAAAGCGAAGGATAAAAATGGGGTGGAGCGCCTATGGCAGGCTGTCTCAGATCATGAATGGCGGGTTACCAATATCCCTGGAGAGAAAAGTGTAAAACATATGTATTTTTCTGGTACTCAGCTACGGGACAGAAACGCGGAGGTTAACGAAAAGGGTTCAGTTCAAGTTAAGATAAACGCAGTGAGCCATGGAAAGAAAAGTGATAGGCTCAAGGTTAATAGACCGGAAGCGAGCAGAGTGGGTGAGGGAACGCGGGTCAATGACATCCTAGTCGAAATAAAGAGGAAGAAATGGGCTTGGGCAGGGCATGTAATGCGAAGGCAGGACAACCGGTGGTCCTTAAGGTTGACAGAGTGGATTCCAAGAGAAGGCAAGCGTAGCACGGGGTGGCAGAAGGTTAGGTGGGTGGATGAGATTAAGACGTTTGCAGGCATAGAGTGGGAGCAGCTGGCAAAGGACAGGGTTAATTGCAGAGACATGGGAGAGGCCTTTGCCCTGCAGTGGGTGTAGTCAGGCTTGTAGAAAGAAAACCAGCGCAAAGGGCGGAGACGCAGGACGACCCTGGGCTATCCACATCTTTTAATTCAGTAATGGTCACATTTCTACCCTTCAGTATAAAACCACGCTTCTGCACACATGGCAAATTTACAAGAAAAGGTAGATTGCAGCATGCCGCATATAATAAATAAGGGGGCCAAATTGGAATTATGAAGGAAAGAGGGTGAAGAAGACGATGTGGATTTACCGAAGAATAAAGATGAAGAAGAAGCATTCGGTGAGGTGGAGAGAGATGATTGGTGGAGAAGAGAATAAGAAGAAGACAAGGTTTATGTGGACAGACGCCAAGGCTATAAAAGGGCGAGGGAGAACGAGGCACGGGGTTAACAGCAGAGAAGCGGAGGCTCCGGCGGGTCAGGGACACATCGGCTGAAAGAGAGCGATGCGGGCTACTGCTCCGGTGAGCTCGCATTCTACGGCTTCACATCGTGGACTTCCTGCCGTGCCTGAGCCCGTTCTGGGGAGTGAACGCAGGACGCTATCACCTGCTGCGGCCAGAGGTGTCTCCAGCGCTGTTGCCACCCATCCGGGTGGTGTCCCCAACGCCAACAACACTGGCATCCCCTCCACGGGCGCTTGGACCTGGAGCTTATACGACGCAGCCAGCGACGCCAGCCCAAGCACGTCGAACGACGCCTCGACGCCGGCTACTGGATCCATACAACGCCGCAGCCGCACCGGATTCGAGTTTCCGAAAGTGCATCTGCGACCCGGGCATTTCAAGCAGACATGTCTCTCATTGCTAAACTTACAGTGCCGACAACAAACTCAGCCAGGAAAACGCACCTCCCGCTACGTATATCCTGGCATTGCGGAACTAAGCCACTGCCAAATTTTATTTCGGCGGTCTTCGTTGTAGTGACACCAACGATGCTGCCTCATTAAACGACCTCAATTTAGAAGGCGAAGAAGACTTGAGAAATCAGCCCGGAACATCGTTGGCACCACAGAAATTAGCTTCTTAGTTGGGCAAAATTCTACTATTTTTATAAGTTCTCTTTTTCCATATTATTTAGGCCCCATTTTATGAAGCTTGCGCTAAGAATGGTTGGTCCCAATATTTTGCCAAATAGTATGCGAAACTCTATGGCATCATGTGTTTTCTTTCTAGGCTGAAGAGGTACCACTTTTTTGAAGCGAAAAGCTTCACTACGCTAGTCAACACCGCGCTTCGCGCGAGCCGGCGCCTGTCTTCGAACGAGTGACGTCACGCACGGCGCAGGTGGCCGCCGCCGACTCCGTCGCCTTTTCTCTCACTCTCGCTCCCTAGTCACACCGAGCCGCAGTTGTCCCGCCAATGCGCAGCGCCGCGCCTTTCCTCAAAATGCAACTTTCAGTTTTCAGTTCTCTCTTGCTTCTTTCCCTCCCTGCTATGTCCTTTTCTTTGCGGCGCGGTTCGGGCGTCCCCCGAGATATGTGAGACGGTTACTGTGCCATTTTTTCTTTCCTCAAAAACCAAACAGAACAAGTGAGCCGACGGGTTTCCTAGAATTAATTTGCGTTGACAACTTTGCAAAGGCTGTTCATTTTCACGAAAGGAAAGGCGCACAACCGCCTCCATGGGTCAGTGGAGACCTCAATCTCGCTTTCATGTACATGGCGTTGGTGTCAAAAGCCCGCTTTAATTGCATTCCGCACACTGGATAGGCAGCGCGCCATCCCTGCCACTGTAGAAGGTCGCATGCAGTTAATGGTTGATCGTGAGAGATTCATCACCAAATGAACGCTGCGGCCTAGGTATTGCTGCAGTGCCGCATGTCAGCCACAATGCTGTCAGCGCTAATTCCATCATTCCACATCTCTCACGAAGAATCAAAGAACGAATGAGGCGTCCACATATCCAGAGAGCCAGTTATGACCTTTTCATTTGCTCAAAACCATCGCCATCTAGAGCATTGTCAACGCCAACGGCAATGAACATAGTGAACGCCAATATATTTCGCTTTGTATATCCTGGATTAGCTGAGGTAATCTACATTATTTTTTAGAAGTATTTTCGAATGAATAGGCAGGCATATTTTATTCTCGTTTTCTTATAATAATAATAATTGGTTTGTGGGGAAAGGAAATGGCGCAGAGGCTTTCTTGTATACCGACGGACACCTGAGCCGCGCCGTGGAGGGGAGGGGGATGGGGGAGGGAGTGAAAGAAGAAAGGAGGAGGGAGGTGCCGTAGTGGAGGGCTCCAGAGTGGTTTCGACAACCTGGGGATCTTTACCATGTGCTGGCATCGCACAGCACACTGGCGCTTTGGCGTGCTGCCTTACTAGAAACGCAGCCGCCGCGTTCGGGTTCGGGCCCGGGGGCTCCGGATCAGTGGCCGAACCACCTAGCTACCGCGGCGGGTGCGCGCGAAGCACAGTAACCCTCTTATATATCCCGGTATTTCTTGTGTTTCGCAAACAATATTTGATAATCATGCATACAACGCTTTAGCGAGCCTCTCATTATTTATAGTGGCTTTCATTTGCTTAATTTTTGTTTGTTTTTTTAAGTGTGGAAAGCATAGTTTCTGGACAGGGATAACGAAAACCCCCCAAAATACTGTCGTTTTTCATGCGGTAGAGAAAGATATATGATATATCGCCATTCATAAAAGTGATATATATTTTGTAGCGAGCGCACATCCCGCTGCGGTGGCACGGTTGTTGGAGTGCTCGGCTGCTGATCCGGAGTTCCGGGGTTCGGGCCGGGCCGCGGCGGCAGTTTTTCGGTGTGGGCGGCGCGGGGGCGCCGGTTTGCTGTGCGATGTCGGCGCGCATTGAGGGTCCCCAGGTGGTGGAGGTTGTTCCAGGGCCCTCCACTGCGGCACCTCTTCCTTCATTCTATAGTCCCGCCTTTGTCCCTTCCCTTGCGGCGCGGTACGATAGGGTGTCCGCCGATATGTGGCGGATGCTGCGCCATTTCCTTTCCCCAAAATCCAATTAGCGAGCGCATGGCTCGGGGTAAATCGGCACAACAGCATTAAACAGAACAAGTTTAAGGGTAAGGAGATTGTTTTTCAAATCTCTGGTATTAAGAATTGTCTATCTGGACAAACAGCATTGTTTAGTGCCCGAAGCGCAGCATCATTGTGGATGTGCAGAAGTCTTCCTTCGGAAACTTATCAGTAAAGGGGCTAGAAATTGCAGCTGGTTCTGCGCCCCTCCATGCGCTCAATACAAGAGCTTGCTGTTGAAAAGTATCGCCGCTCGGCTTTATTCAGCGCTCACTTAAAGTGCTCTTGGGTTCATCCTGTCAATGAGTATGATATCCCCTTTTATCCCGCCGACGAGGAAATCATTTTTGTTACTGAAAGATGCTTATGGTACTTACTTCTTTAATTAGCTCGCCTTACGTGCTTAGCGCCATTTCTACTTGTGTATGCCAATGTATTCAGTAACCATTGCATTCGCCAGCTGAAAGTGGTAAGGTGAGGTCTTTGTCGCTCTAGACAGCCTTCAGCCCGTGGCTGATGGTGGCCTCGTTGGCTCGCTTCATTGCCCTGAGTTTGTGTCTCCAGGTCATAGATGCGCAGCATGGCCTCCCACTGCTCGGAAGTTAGGGGCTGAATTAGGTTCGGGGGGAAGGCGGATCCTCCGGACAGTTACACAGGATGTGGTCTAGTGTGGCTCTGTGGCCGCACTTGTTACACTGGGGGAGCATTGTCCGGGGTACATGAGCGAAAGTACCGCCAGGTGGTGAGGTGCGAATGGGTTTCCAAGGAACGCTGGGTGGTCTCCTGGTTCATTGCGTGAGCAATTTATGGGGTTGATGGAAGGTGTGTCTTTCGAGGCGAAAGTGGTGTGTTATGTCGTGATACGACTTCAGGCCATCCTGCGAGAAACTCGGCTCAGAGGAGCCCACTGCTCGGCCTACGAAACCTCGGGCGTAATCGAGGACTGCTTCGTTCCCCGGGTTCCTTAAGTGGGCCGGAATCCATAACAGCTCGAGCTCACTTGCAGGTGTCTGGTGGATGCTTCGGAGGATTTTGAGGGAGATGGCGGAGACGTGATTAAAACTTATGTGAATAAATTTATTTCTAATAACCATCTTTTCCTTAGGGGACGCTCTGACTGTGTTTGTGTGGTTGTACAAATTCTCTTCTTGTGGACGGCGCGCTATGTTCACCTGAACGAAGCGTTTTATGTTCAGAAGCAACGGGTTGGTTACGAGGTAGGCTGTAGTCAGAGCAATGCGGCTGTAGCCGCCGGGATTCGCTCATGCTATCTTGGATTCAGTAGACGAATGACATGTAGGACGTTCAGCTCGGTTACTGAAAAGCCGCTGAGCCACAGCGCCAGGTGCTTATGTTTAAATCAACACCGTGCTAAAAGCAGTGGGGATTAAAACAAAATTGTGGGTCCAATTATTGTGTAAATAGTTTGTATATATTACTTATCCCCCTATCCTCTATTCCTGTCCCCTCACCTCTTTCATTTCATTTCTCCATTCTGCCTGCTATCCTTTATTTCCGCTGCCCCAGCTCAGGTGCTTCAGTATCGATGGCAGATGCCGGGGCTAGCAAAAATCTTTTCCTTCCTTTTTACTATTATTTTAATAAAAAAACCACTACCGCCACAACCGGCAGCTGCTACGCGCCACGTGACCAACCACATGACAGCGTGGCGATACAGCCACAGGTACAGGTACAGTATTCTAGAAAGAGTTGTAGTGTGAAGAGCGAAAGGGGTTCGATGGGAGGCTCTGAACCAAAAAAGCAGTTGGCCGCGCGGGGCGCTGCCGTCGAATATTGTAGGAGATATGCCGGCCGTGTGCGTGCCTGCGTTGTTGCATTAGCGAGTTTGAGCGTTGTCGTTCGGTAAGGGTGGAGATTTAAGCTCGTTGGGATAATAAAAGCGGGTAAGCACGTCCCTCGGAGACATCAACATATGCAAAAAGTCTACAAAACGCTAACATTGCCGACAAAAGGCACATAGAGCAAAAAACTTCTGGGGCAGTGATAGTGCACTGCAGAGGAAGTAGGCGGCCAGCGAACGTAGGCAAAGTTGAACAAGTACAAGCGATGAGCAGTGAAGCTCCAGGAGGAGGTGAAAGAAGATGGGCTAAATGAAGGGGAGGTGAAACCACTCGGCTATAGCACGAAACGACGGTAAAGCAAGAATGAAAGGGCGTAGGCGAAGAGTAAAAGGAACGAACGGAGGTGTTGAAGTAGATAAAGTGAAACGTTTGGATCGATTTTATGGAGCTCATGAATCGCTATTTTGATATGTGGCTCGGGTTACGAAGGACGCCGTATCCACTCTGGACAATTTCGAACCTCTCGGGTGCGTTCTTTAATGTGCAGACGTCGCACAGTACACGCGTGCCTTTATAGCACTCCGCCTTCATCTAAATGCGGCCCCTTTGGGCGGGATCCAAATCCTATCTTTCGGGCCAGCAGCCAAGCGCGCTCTACAACTATTGATCAATTATCACTGCGGCGAAAGAAAAGGGAAGCGCGAAAAACATACAAGAGAGCAAGTGCTCATTAAGCAGGAAAAAGAAGGCAATAAATAAAACTATGCGAAGAGACAAACAGATTAGAGACGTTATTACATCCGCCGGCGCGGGCAGAATCGACATTTCCCTTTCCGTGGAAATTAGAGAAGGCTCGCTTATGCGGCAGAAGTAATTTGAACGGTTTCTGTTATTTCTTTGGTAAGGCGGCCACTATTCGTGATCAATGAGCAGCTCTCAAAGACTGGCAGGCAGCCGCAGTCCCTGCAGTGACATCATTAAAGCGTCCGCCACGGTACCTTTTTATCACTCTTTACATCGCTTGAGCACCAGTACAAAGTGGAAGCGGGGCAGTTTTCTGTATATAAGTATCGTGTGAACATAACAGTTGTTATTTTATTAGTGAATATGTCCCGGCTGAGAATGTACATCACAGCCCGAAATGAAGGCGCTATTAAAAGTGGAAGTTCGTTGCGTTGTTAAGTGCATTAAAATTAGCATTCTAAAATTCTAAAATTGCAATTCTTTTGCTTGTGGTTACGTTAATGTTAAACTGAAATTTCAAAAACAGTCATGAAGGACCGCCATGGAAATCAGTTATGAGGTCTGTATTAATTAATTTGTAGTGAAAAACAAAGCTTTGAGAAGCGATTACTAGAAGAACCAGTAACAGTATGGGTTGGTCATTATAATTACTGGCGCAACCTGTTTACGTGAACTTGAACAAAGAATAAGCACTAACACCATGGGTAGAAAATCGCGCACTTTAAGGCAATTTGCATAAATGGCCTTCGTTAAATAGTGGGCGTCGTACTCCCATGCAGCATCATACGCTACATCCGCCCGTTCGATCAGCCATGAAACGTCCAACAATGGAAGGGTAGCTGTAAAATCTCCTACTAGTTGCACAAGAACGGCTTGAGCGCATGATATTTTAATAGCATTATAAAATTTTCACGAATCAAACTACAGTCAGAACGGTGGTGGATTATTGCATAAGAAACCAATCAAGGATCCGGTGTCCTGTGTTGTGAACCTCAACGAGTGGGCGAAACAGTAAAAGGCACTTGCGGACTCATCGTTCAAGCGCTGTCCTCTTTCGTCTTGAAGGTAATCGACCTGACTGTCTTAAAAAAAATGATACAAAACCCCGAAGAAACGAAGATTGGCAGTTGCCTTTTTTCAAATAGAACAAACTTGCAGCCAAAAGTTGTAAATTATTCGTTTACCATTGCGAGGGCTGCCCAGGATATCCTACGGGGTGGCGTACGTCGAAGTGGGAGTCAATATTTGGGCATTGTTCCTCTAGAAGATAAAAAAAAACAAGAAATTGCGGCATTGAGACAGCGATATACAGGTTTAACATAATCCAACGCAAAGATTAAGCTCATTAGGTGCTTGTGAGCGAACAAAATGAATTCCTCCAGTGACAGAAAGGTGCGCCGTGCAAATTTTCGACGTAGCGGCAGCCAGTCCTTGCCTCCCGTTGGTGCTGTCACTGAAACACAGCCACTGATATCCCTTTAAAAGTCTAAAAATAATTATTCATTCGTTTTTTTTGCATCTTCATTGAGCGCCAAGCGGTGTTGCATTACGAAAATGGGATACTTATGTGATAACGCCATAAAAACAGCGCGACAGTCCCGTCGACCCGTCCTAGCCGCGCAGCGCGCGTAACGACAAGCTGTGTCAGCTGTAGGAGTCTACGCCAGCGACGCGCCGCGGCAACCGCTTCTAAAGCCTCACGGGGAGAGCGCCGCTTTTCCCACTACAATATCTTTTAGAACAAATTAGTAGATGTTCTGCGCCGAGGCATCGGCGCGCCGCCGCCGCCGCCGCCGCCGTTTTCACTCGGCGCGATGGCGCGCTCTGTAAATATATAGGAATAATTTTTTTTACCCGCACATCTGTGTGCGTTTTAGATTTGGTTTCGTCTTGTTTAATCGTTTTCTAGTCGGAGACATAATCAGGTCAAGGAGTCGACATATCAAGTGTGTTGCAATGAATCAACACAAAACAAGAAAAGCAACCCAGCTCTCCGCGTTCTACGCATGCGTCTCGTCACCATACACCGCAACTATGCATAACGAAGCTTCGTGAAAAGGGGAACATGGCGCAACGAGAAGAAATAATAATGATAATAATAATAATATTAATAATAATTGGTTTCAGGGGAATGGAAACGGCGCCGTATCTGTCTCATATATCGGCGGACACCTGATAAGCGCAGTTTGGGACGGGATAAAGGAGGGAGTGAAAGAAGAAAGGAAGAAAGAGGAGCCATAGTGGAGGGCTCCGGAATAATTTCGGCCCCGTGGGGATTTTAACGTGCACTGACATCGAACAGCACACGGACGCCTTAGCGTTTTGTCTTCATAAAAACGCAGCCGCGGCGGTCGGGTTCGAAGCAGGGAACTCCGGATCAGTAGCCGAGCGCTCTAACCACGGAGCCACAACGGTGGGTTGAGAGAAGAAACAACGTTTTGGGAAAGTCTAAATCACGACTTGAGGGTCACGGGCACTGTGGCTGCAGGTGGAATCAGCTATATGTCCCAAAACGGCACCAATGCACCGTAACATATCTCTGCCAGAAAAATGTTCAACTCCTGCAAAAAAAAAAAAACTACTTCTTTTTAATTCCGCGAAAATGCCCTTATAAGATGTTACTTCAAACAAATGGTGATTATTACTCAGCACAAGTGATTTCACACTGCCCAGAGAGAATTGTTTGTGTTATAACATCTGCTGATTGTTCGACAGGTAAAGCGCTGAACCAAGCAAAAGTTCCCTTTCCTCCCTTGCTGCATAGCAAACCGGTATTCATCCTGTTTACCTCCCTGCCTTTCCTCCTCAAGCAAAAGTTGGTGATAGAAGAGGTTTGTTTATTTTTACGTAAAGAATATTGTATATCCCTAATCTCATATAGAACAAGTGCTAATACGATTAACATATCGAGTGTCACGTGCGTCGGTGCCGGCTTAATAATTATAGACGCATTCATCGACTTTGCGCATTGGAAAAATACCTGTATAACCGAAGGATAGAAAAAAAGAAAACAATTGCGACTTGGACGCAGAAAACAAGAACTGTTCTTCACGTCTTGAGTAAGAAACATATAAACACAATCAACATAACAGCTTGTGTTTTATTTTCATATATGGAGGGTAAAAAACAAAAGATTTAAAGAATATTTAGCACTTCGCTCATCCTTCAAACCCTCTGTATTCTGTGTTCTGAGCCCGTGGTGCGAAAAGCCTTAAAATTTCAACCAGTTTAGCAAAGAAGGCTGTAGCAAAATAGCTTTTTAAATTTGTGGCTTACCTTTCCACGCCGCTGGCGCCGCCGCCGCCATCGAAAAATGGCCTTGCGCCGCCGCCGGTGAATAGCAGGCCTACCGCCGCTGTCAACTATAAACGACCGCCAAGCCACCGCCGTTCGAAGCCGACACGACGCACACCTCTGGCCACAGGGGTAGAGGCGCAGCCAGATGGTGGCGGCGCCAGCACCGACATGGCTCTGCCACGCGGAAGGCTCGAAATGCTACCTTAATGTAGCTATCGCTAAAAACATGTTTGAAGCGATTACTCACCTATTTCAGGCTGCGCATGAGCTTATGCATGTAGGTACACTGCCAGTTCCAGGCTCTGCTCACCCTTCACTGCTTCCTCAGCATTCCTCACAAGCATGTCTGCCGCTCCCTCAATGACCGAACGAAGGAAGCCAGCTAAAAGCTGTCTCCTCAATTGGTGATCAAAATTTGCTTGTATCTCAAGGACACACGAATTCCGAAGCGCGGACTACAATTCAGCCCAATGCCATGATGCTGAAAATCATCCAGTACACTTCATAGTCCAACCTCATTGAAAATGGAGCACTGCTTGTTAAGAAGAATTATAACGTCACCCGTATACGAAACACATTAAGTACATTGTGAGTGTTAAAATTATTAAAACGACTTTGTTTAGAACCGTCGATACGTCTCAACAATAATGACCTAATACATGAATATTCCTTTTGCGGCAGTTAAATATGACAAAATTCTAAAAGCGCCAAAAAGTTCCCACGTTCATGCCAATAGCACTGTGGAAATTATACCAGGTTGTTTTCATCTGTGCAGTATTTATTTGCATTTTACACTTCAGGAACAGGCACGGAGAACTGTAACTGACACCTTGTAAAAAAGTTTCAAACGACGTCATTCGTTTCATCGTAGATTGCAGTGATATAGGTTATGATTTCTCTGCTGGTGTCAAAGTGTTGCTTTTGGCAGTGCCTGAAGACCACATGGCATTGCTGTCGTCTCCGCGCCTGCTATTTCCAGTACTTGATACAAGCGAACACAACGGAGTTCGCCGTTGCAACCACATTACACCACCCAACGGAAGACAACGCGGCATTAATGACGAAAAACGTCCTCAGTACAGAGAGCTCCCGGACTAAAATGAGCGACGGTTCGTTTAAAATGCGTAAATACATTATTACCAACTTGTGATGGTATGTTTTGTCTCGCTGAGTTGGGACTTCGTGTGAGAATTTGAAAAGATGTCTCGGTAGACCAGAGGACTGTAGCGCCACATGGGAACGCACTTTCATTGAAACTTCTCCATAGTCGCTCAATGGAGTCTTTTATTCAGCCGAATCGTGGCGGGCGGCCACGGGGCGTCTCAGATCCTCAGTGCAATGTGCACCCGTACCACTGTGCATCGTGGGCAGAGGGTTCCAGTGGCGTTTGTATTTGAATTTCTCTGAGAGCCCCTTTGAGCGGCAAGGACGCAGCTGCGACAAGGTCCCACCATCGATAGAGTGCTGCTGTCTGCGGTGATGCGCCAAGAGATCCCCTCGGCTGAAGCGCTGACCGCATTCGGGGCACTGGTACGGTTTCTCCCCCGAGTGCCTCAGCATGTGCCTGGAAAGATTCCACTGCTGTGTGAAGCCCGTGTTGCACACCTGGCATACGAAGGGCCGCTCGCCCGTGTGGGTTAGCTCGTGTCTGGTGACATGGCCTCTGGGTGGGAAAAAGACGCATGAGAGAAGACGGGTGGCGCACAGTAATCACGATAAGCTTGTTGACGGCTCACAGAAAGAAAAGTAATATAATAAATACCTTTAGCATAGCATGTACAGTGCTACCGTGACTGGAGTACCGGGTGCCCACTTACCGTGGGGAAGCACTTGCCGATTGCACCCAATACTGAAGGTGTGCGCCCTTCTGCTAGATACATGGTGCCATCTGGTGCAGCCGAGGCGACAGGCGCAAGCGCATCTCCCGCGCGGGCTCCCGGTACTCAGGTAACGATAACATGATACACGGTATGCTAAAGGTCATTGAATCATATAAACAACAACTGAGGTCGCTATTGTGAAGGTCGTTTATTCATGGCTGTGGAAAACAGCGTGTTGGCAACAACAGGCGCAACGGACCATACGATAAACCAGTTTAACGAAGCTTGTATTAACGCTTAGACTTCATACCTTTCTTGTAATTAGGCTTCCGAAAAAAGAAAACGTGAAGTACACTCATTAGGCTTATGTCATACATGACTTGGAGGTTGCACACTCCCTTGGTGGTTGCACACTTCCGTTGACTTTGATTGCTCGTGCGACTTTGTGCCTCTCCGCAGTGATGTGAACCGCTTACATGACCCATTGGTTGTTTACATGAACCCGACGAAAGTCGAGTCGATTAGGCTGTCGGGCTGAAAAGACGCTGTCGGGCTGATATAAACGCCAGGAATTCGAGTTAAGCGACCGTCTAGTCGAGCTTGGCCATGCCGACTACCGAGGGTGGGTTGACCAGCAGCTCCCTCAACAAATTACGCTTAAGTCTTTTATGCCTGTGAAAATCATTTTCTGCAGGGGACAACAGAAGCTGGTGTTGGTTCACTACTCGTGCGGTCGCGCCTGACAGGGTGCACCGGGAGTGTAAAAACTGGAAAATTGGTTTTTGGAGACCGGAAATGGCGCAGTATCTGTCCCACATCTCGGCGGACATCAGAACTGCGCGCCGTAAGAGAAAGGTTAATGGAGGGACTGAACGAAGACAGGAATAAATAGGTGCCGTAGTGGAGGGCTCCAAAATAATTTCGACCAGCGGAGGATCTTTAACACGCACTGAGATCGCAGAGCACAATGGTACCTTTGCGTTTCGCTTCTATTGAAGACGCTGCCGCCGCGATCGGGTTCGATGGAGGTGAAACGAAAAGGCACCTGTGTGCTGTGCGATGTCAGTGCACGTAAAGGTCACCAGGTGGTCGAAATTATCCCGAAGCCCGACTGACTACTACCGAAATCATGTAGACAGTCATCCAGTTGGGTTGACCAAACTCCACTCGACCCCTGACTCGACCCACCACTGTCGCATTACGTAAACAAGTCTACAGACTGGAGGAAAAAAAATCGATGACGCTTAAGCTTCGCCTTTAAGAGCAGGACGCGACTGCGTGTTGCAGCATTGGCAACTAATCCACGCCCATACAAAAATGTCTATGGCCGGCTATAGAATTTTGGCCGAAAAAGCTATAGACCTTTCCTATTTCTGTCTATACCTGTCTATACAGGCTGATATATTTTTCTATAGAGAGCTTAAGACAATTGTATGGTTCCAAAGCTATAGCTTTAGTGGCACAGATTTTTCAATAGCTGTCAATAAGCACCTCTGTGAATGCTTATAGGCGTTCATAAAAGGCCTTAGACGGACATAGATTTTTCCTTAGACGCCCATAGGACTTTTTGTATGGGCGGAACGCCATCGTCTTATGGTGCGACCCCTTACCCGGACAACTTAAGGAAAGGAAACATATCTTGGTGGACACCCGAACCGTGCCGTAAGAGAAGGAAAATGAAAAAAAAATTAAGAAAACGAAAGGACGCCTGTATCACATATCTCGGTGGGCAACCTAACCGGGCCAGAAGGGAATTAGGTTAAAATGAAAATTGGTTTTAAGGTGAGGAAATAATAATAATAATTAGTTTTTGGGGAAAGGAAATGGCGCAGTATCTGTCGCATGTACCGTTGGATACCTGAAACGCGCCGTAAGGGAAGGAATAAATGAGATACTGAAAGAAGAAAGGAAGAAAGAGGTGCCGTAGTTGTGGGCTCCGGAATAATTTCGACCACCTGGGGATCTTCAACATGCACTGACATCGAACAGCTCACGGGCGCCTTAGCTTTTTGGCTCCACAAACACGCAGCCGCCGCGGTCGGGTTCGAACCCGGAGGAAATCACGCCTGTATCACAATTCTCGCTGGGCACCCGTATCGCGCCGTAAGGAAAGGAAAATTCCTTACCTTACGCTGCGGTTCTGGCGTCCATCGAGATGGGCCATTTTTCGCTCTCCGCCAAAGATGCCGACGACAGCGGCTTTTCTGCGACACGAGCTCTTCAACGCTGTCGCGTTAAAACCGGTTTGGCTATTGCTCCGCCGCCGCAATATGAAATCTGGTGTGACATCTTCATACTGAAGGAAGACGCATGTTTGGTCGCGGATTGCCACGCCATACCATGGTACTCTGCTGTAACTGCGCGTTTCTCTCGAATTAACGGACTACCAAATCATCGTCAATTTTCTTCTTAGTTAAGCAAGCAAAAAAACTTCAATACACTTGGAATTGCGGATGTATTTATATGAAGACTCGCAATAAAAGAGCAGAGTTCGGTAAAAGTGTGGCTTACATTGAATCACTGGAGAAGTCGCAGTAGGCGCAGCGATGCCTTCCCTCTGGCCTCGGCGGGTGCACTCTAGACCGGTGCACGTGCAGGAGGTTTTTCGTGGGGAACAGGGCGCCGCACGTCTCGCACCAGAACATCATTGCTGAAGCGAGTGATCTGTTTCCATCCTCCGAGGCCAAGGCAACCTGAGAACGAGCATCTTGAGTGCTAGGAGTATTCTGCGCTTCCATCACGCGTTCACTTTTAATCTTCAGGCGCACAGAAAAAACTACCTAACACGCGAACACACACAACTCCTGGATGGGTAGGAGAGTAAAACCTGCAAACGCTACTTTCGCGGCCTTTTTATAGGCGCGGGCGAGAGGGAGGAGGTTGCACCAATTGCCAAACAACGCTGCCTGAAACGCGAGCGGCTTGAAACGGTGGCTCGGCAGTTAGCGCGCTGGGCTACTGCTCCGCAATTCCTTGGCTCGAACCCGACCACGGCGGCTGCGTTTTTGTCAGCCTGTCAGCCTGCCAGCCAATTCGGCTCGTCGCACACTTCAGCCGTATGCCGTATGCCTTGGCCGACGAAGGACCTTGAACCGCCGTTGCCTAGCAACGATGCAGGCGCGCTCCAACAGATGGCGCCGCCGTCGATGCCGCTGCCGTCATCGCTCGTTCTGTTGTGCTAGAGGGAGAGGAGGCGTTGCCTTGCAGGGGGTGGCTATATATATATATATATATATATATATATATATATATATATATATATATATATATATATATATATATATATATATATATAAATGCGCGCTTCGCCTCAGTAAATTGTAGTCGTTATGGAGAGCGCGAAAGACGCAACAGCCACAGAACTAAGCGAGGAAGAGACAATGCGCTCAAGAGACGCCAGAAGGACGCGCCGCACGACTCGAGAAGCGCCCTTAGAAAGATGCGGCTAAAGAAGTCGTGCCATGTAGCGGATTCTCTCTTCAACTGCGGAAGAGACCGCTTTGAGTTTCGAGAGCGTCGGAAATAGACGCTGCGTAGACGCCGTGCCGAGGATATGAAGCTTTCGCAATTCGACCAGCGTTAACAAGACCTACCCCAGAGCCAATTTTTTGGAGGAAATACGCTGAGGTTCCCGTGTGCTGTGCGATGTCCGGGCACGTTAAAGATCCCGAGGAGGTCGAAATTATTCCGGAGCCGTCCACTACGGCACCTTTTTCTTCCTTTCTTCTTTCACTTCCTCCTTATCCCTTCCCTTACGGCTCCGTTCAGGTAGCCGCCGATACACGACAGACACTGCGCCATTTCCTTTTTTCAAAATAATATTAATAATAAAAAAATAAGAATTATTGATTTTGGGGGAAAGGAAATGGCGCAGTATCTGTCACATAACGTTGGACACCTGAACCGCGTCGTAAGGGAAGATATAAAGGAGGGACTGAATGAAGAAAGGAGAAAGACACGCTGTAGAGGAGAGCTCCAGAATAATTTTCAGTTTTTAAGATGGAGCTTTTCGCTTTCCACTAAGGTTAACCAGTTCACGGATTACGCAACTGTCAATAAGCAAGTTGTCAAACTTTTAAAGAAGTGTGTTAGCCTCGCTCCTATTGGTCGGACGTTTCTAGCGGCCATTTTGCTTTTTTGCGTCATGGGTGGCTGCAGAGTACGTCACGGATGTGGTAGAAGTGATGACGTTGCGCACCTAATTATGCAGGCGCTTATACACTTTGTGGAAGTGTCGAGGCGGTCAATTTGGCCGCTGCGTTTCGATACGACTGACGCGGCTGCGCTGGCGCAATCAACGGCGAAGGAGAACGCACGAAAATGCGTTTGACTTGCCATGCGATCTGTTTTGAGCCTCTTTCGACTGAAGCAGACTGTGGAGTGACTTTGCGACGAACTAGCCGATGAGCTGGGAGGTTGGCGTGCGAGCGAGCTGTCTTTGCGGCGGCAGGTGCTGTGTGCATTGCGGTTCTTTGCCACGGGCGGCTTTCAAGCTGCTGTTAGGTACGAGGTGCACGTTGGCAGCGCACAACAGATGTTAAGCAAATGCGTGCAGCAGGTGTTGGAGGCAATCAGCAAAGTTAGCGCACAGAAGCGGTGGGTTCCCGCGGTGACCTCTGTCTCACAGATATATAAATAAAACGCGCTTATGCTTGCAAAACACTTTATTTTTCCCTGCAAATCGCACTTCATGGTCGTCTTCTGTTTCCGGAGGAAAATAAACAGACAACCACAAAGGAAGGAAGAGGTGCCGTAGTGGAGGGCTCCGGAATAATTTCGACCACCTGGGGATCTTTAACGTGCACTGACATCGCACAGCACACGGGCGCCTTAGCGTTTTTCCTCCATAAAAACGCAGCCGCCGCGGTCGGGTTCGAACCCGGGAACTCCGGATCAGTAGTCGAGCGCCCTAACCACTGAGCCACCGCGGCGGGGCCCCTTCACTTAGTTCATTCAAGTTTTTCTGAACACTTAGGTCAACCGCACAGTAACTTGATTTCAGACGCTGCGTAAAAATCAATAACACGGCGTGGATTCGGATGCTTTCAATGAAATCGGCTTGACGTTTTACTGCCGTCAGCGCATCCCCGCGGCAGCAAAAGTTACCCACAAGCAAATTTAAAAGCGCATCTCCGAACGTTTTTTGTTTTCCTTAATCATTTCGAACTTTAAACACAATGCTTTGCCGAAATAAAATATAAGTTATTTTTGTCGCTGCGTATTTCTTAAGTATTTTTACAAAAATTTAGCAGACGGCCTCTGGTGAAAAAAAAATGCTCTCGGAGCACCCTCTTGCTGTAATTGGCTGATTCCTCGTTGCGTCAAGCGATGATGTCCTTTCGTTTCCTCACTTTGACGTCAGTGTCAATAACGTTTGACAGAATTTGTGACAGATACGTAATACGGCCGTTGAACTAAACCACCAGAATTTTTATTATTCGTAACGGATGTGACGGCTCCGCTGAGCAAGCGTCTTGGGAGCTAAAAAAAAGGCGCTGGTCTAGCTCTGGTTCAACCTAGAGAGACGCGATAGCTACAGCTGGCTGAGTGGAACATGTTCAGTTGAATCCGCCTTTTTCATTTTCCTGTGCTGCCACCTCGCGTACAACGCTTTAAGCTCACTGTTAGGGTACTGCGCGCCCAACCCGGACTGAGTGCCGCTACGGAGCACGTTTTGTTGGAATCTGTCGACGATGGCGTGTCCTGGGCAGCACCTGGTACCTGGAAGATTTATAGGGTTGACTGATGGCTGAGTGCGAAGTCCGAGGCATGCTGCAGTGCCCACCGAAGAGCAAATTCTTCAGTATCTCCGATCATCCCGCATGCGACGCGAACACCAGATGAGCAAGGGCCGCCGCTTCAGAGATGAAGGCTACAATGAAATATCCCCGATCAGTGAGGTTGGCGTTTTCCGCTGTATATGCCTGCCATTCATGAAAGGTGAATACTACATCGTGCACTCCGTAGTACAGACAACGACAGGGGACAACAGTTTTCACAAGCAATCTTTGTGCTCAAGCGCTGCAGAATAGCTACACGAGCTATAAAAGCACAAGCGTACTCGCAAAAAAGCAGCTCTGCTGGCATTTCACTTTATTTTCCCACAGCACACCGCTGCATACGTTAAACAAGGATGCGCGTCCAGAAAGACGAGCGCGAGAGGCGCACATTGATCCATTCCGGTGATACCACGCAGAGCTCTTTATCATGGATATCATTAGAACACACGCATAACGCACCTTCTTCTTCTTCTGCCTCTTAATACATGGCACGTACCCACACGCGGGGATTGGCCAGGGTGTAGTCGCATAAACAAGGAAATTTCCATAGGAGATTATGACAAAATTTTAGCACCATGCGTGAATGCTCTCGTAACTTCTTTTTCGTTGCCCGCTCCATCGCGCGTTGAAACCGGCTCACAGCATTTGCCCATTTGGCCTTCTTGCTTGAGAAAGCAAAAAACGTCGGAACGAAGTCTGGGTGTTTGCGGTGACATTCGAGGCCTTCCTGCCCATGAATAAAACACTTCGTGATGGACTGCACTGGCATTTAAACACAGCTAGTACTCGCCCGTAGCTGTCTCAAAGTGATTCCCGCACAGTCTTGACGTGCTTGACGGTGCCCAAGGGCGGCCACGATCGTCGAGCCGGCGAACATCTTTTATCCGCGCTTCGCGTTGAAGGCTGTCCCGGGAAGCGCTCGGAAAGCGAAAAAATAAGAGTTTGCTTCCCTTTACATATTGGGCATTGCAGCCGTATGCAACATATTTCGTAGGTATCGCCAAATGCGTCGCGCTGAACGTCCGACGGCTGCAGCAACGCACCCCGCGTAGGAAGCCGGTTTGTTTACACTTCCACGGCCGGTCTCGAGTGGAGCGCGCGACCCTTCCAATATGTTTCGCGACACCGCCGCCAGGGGATGGGCGCATGCGCAGTTGCGTCGTGAAAATGGCGGATTGGTGGTGGTGGTAGTGGTTTTATTTTTAAACAAATAATAAAATAATAGTAAAAAGGAAGGAAAAGATTTTTGCTAGCCCCGGCATCTGCCATCGAAACTGAAGCACCTGAGCTGGGGCAGCGGAAATAAAGGACAGCAGGAAGAATGGAGAAATGAAATGAAAGAGGTGAGGGGACAGGAATAGATGTTGGGGGGAGAAGTAATATGTACAAACTATTTACACAATAAGAAATGTGTCCAGGTTGTGCGCGTGATTAGTTCATTTTAGAGGAATTAAATCACACACGCGCACAGCACTGTGTTGGTTACAACTGGATTGGGGCGTCCAGTTATTAATCGTTCAAGGTAGAACTCGCGGAGCGTTCGGTAACTGCGTGTAACTACCTGACGGAGAACAGACGGGACGTCAAGCCCGTGTGTTCGAGGAATGCTCAGAGGCTCACCAAAGTTCGCTCACGAGTGCGCGCACTGCCCTGCGGCCACAATAGCGTCTTGATGGAGCACATCGCGACGAGCATCGGCGAACGCGGAACAGCGAAGGAGCAGGTGTTCTAGTGTTTCCACTGCACCGCATCCGTCACACACATCACTCGTCGCGATTCCGTGACGCACCCGCCGTTCCCCGGGCCACACGCAGCCAATGCGCGCGCGGAGGATCATTGCACGTTGTGACCATGTAAGTGCGCGACAGCCGGTGACACTGTCGATGCGCTCACCTCTTGCGATGCGTGGGTCGGGGTGCTGCTTTCGGAGATGGTCGTGGATGGCCGCACGCACGTCCTCCAGCGCAAAGGGCAGATCGCTGGTAGTTGGTGTGCAGCGGTCGCGAGGTCGTCAGCTTCTTCGTTGCCGGCGATGCCGCAGTGACCGGGCACCCACTGTGCACGCACGGCACAACCTCTCTGCGCGAGCGAATTTCCCGCACTAGTGGGGTACCGCGGCAGTTAGATTGCAGGCGGCTGAGGGCGGCGCGGGAGTCGCACAGCAGAGCACTCCTGGGCGGCGGAGGGCCGAGGGTGAGCAGCAGGTCCAGCCCGAGCCGGATCCCCATCAACTCCGCCGTGGTAAAGGAGCCCAGGAAGGCTGCGTGTTGCTGGCTGTGCAGTTGCAGGGCGGGGATGGTGGCCGCCGTAGCAAGGGAGCAGCTGTCGCGGGCCACTGAGCCGTCGGTGATGGTCCTACGAGGAGATGGTCCTGGAGCTCCTCGTGTATGACGGCTCTGGCCAGCTGCTGCACAGCACAGAGGGGTGTGCTCCGCTTTCCTGCAATGCCGACGATCTCTCGCTGTACCTCCGAGGCAGCAGGCCAGGGCGCTCAGGAGCCGTATGGGGGTGGGCCTTGGGTCAATTGCTCATACTCGAGCAGCGCCGCGCCCATTCGTGAGCGCGGGAACGAGCGCATACGCTGCAGAAGCGAGCCGCCGTCCGGTGCGCGGTGAAGCCGGTCGATGTGATTCAATGCCCTGCGCGCTGCTTGGAGCTCAAGGGGCCACGCTCCTGCCTCGGCCAACGTTGCGGCGCACTGCGAGTTTTTTGGCAGGCCTAGGCACACGCGCAGGGACTTGCGGTGCTGAAGCTCGAGTTTCTTCCAGCACGGCTTGCGCACCGTGACGAGCGGCAGCGCATAGAGCATCGCCCCCAAAGCTGCGGCATTGTATAGACGCAGCGCGGCTTGCTGGGAGATGCCCTGGCCTCGAGCGGTGAGCTAGTGCACGGCGGCGGTGATCCTCTTCATATACAGACAGGCCTTGGTCGCAGCGGGGCGGAAGGAAAGGCTGCAGTTGATGTCCAGGCCAAGGTACCGCACCGATTTACGCCAAGGAATCGGAGTCCCGTCCAGTGACAGTGGCGCAAGGTGCGCGCGCGAGCGCGAAACGCAGGCCATGGCCACCGATTTGTCCGCGCTCAGCGACAGACCAAGGCCGCGCAAGCTGGCATCGATTGCTGGCGGATTGCAGTCAAATCTTTCGCCGCTCTGTTTCGCTGGGCGTTCCTTCTTCATCTTCGTACCACTTGACACGGTGCATGCGCACAGCTGTGGTAGCTCGGTGTCGCTGGCGCGCCGCGCCGCCGGCAACAGCAGCTGCTCCGCACCACGTCGCTGGTCACGTGACCAACCAGGTGACGAACCACGTGATCAGTCACGGCGCCGCGCCGCCTGCAGCTGCGACCAGAAGACTGCCCGAGACTACTACACGTCCTTATCCTGTCGGGATGGCGCGAAGCTTGCCCCTTGCCATGAAAAGCACAAGAAAGACTTCGCTTCAGAGTACGCAACGAATATCGGCGGCGAGTAAGTACCTGTGGCTTCCTAGATCCGTTACGATTACGGCTGAAATTCATCGGCCACTGGTCAACTGAATCAGTCACATCGCTCCATGGCTTCGCAATGGGATCCCTTTTGGACACCTCTGTTCATTTACTTGTCGCGATGTGGCGCCACCAATTATTGGCGCAACGAAGGCTCATGTCATAATAAAGATATAATCATTGGTTTTTGGGTAAAGGAAATGACGCAGTATCTATCTCATGTATCCGTGGACACCTGAGCCGCGCCGTAGGGAGGGGATGGAGGAGGGAGTGAAAGAAGAAAGGAAGAGGGCGGTGCCGAAGTGGAGGGCTCCGGAATGGTTTCGACCTCCTGGGGATCTTTAACGTGCACAGACATCGCAAAACACGCGGGCTCCTAAGCGTTTTGCATTCATAAAAAAAAGGCTTACATCATAGCAGGAGTTTTTGGTGGACCTCCTGAATCCTATAAAACTCCGCTTGGCGCAGCAAAAGAGGGAGAAAGAATGATTTTTATTGAATTTTTAGCCCCTGTCTGGACCTTTCGCGAACGACATCAGAACAAATTTGTTCGTCCATTTCCCGTTCTATATATCACTAGTCATTATGCGCTGCCTGCCTCTCACTGCACGTCCGGAGCAGGCACGAAGACCAGACGATGAAAGAGAGGAAGAAAGGGTAATAATATTAATAATAATTGGTTTTTGGGGAAAGGAAATGGCGCAATATCTTTCTCGTATAAAGTTGGATGCCTGAACCACACCATAAAAGAAGGGATAATGGAAAGAGTGAAAGAATAAAGGAAGAGGTGCCGTAGTGGAGGGCTCCAGAATAATTTCGACCACCTGAGGATCTTTAACGTGCTCTGACACCGCGCAGCACAAGGGCGCCTTACCGTTTTTCCTCCATAAAAACGCAACCGCCGCGGTCAGATTCGAACCCGGGAAGAAAGGGTGGTAAGAGGGGGATTTTTTGCACATAGAGGCTGCTGTGACTGACATTAAAATCGAGAAGGCCTTGCAGGCACGTAGCCAGGATTTATTTTGTCATGGTAGGGGTGGGGAGAAAACGCTTTTTGAAATAGCGGTTGCGCCTTGGACATGTATACCATTATCATTTATTGTTGTCAGCATTTGGATTACCGGCCATTACGGCATGCCACGGTCATTGCAATACATTCACTTGTACAAGTAAAGCGCAATATATGGGCACACATATTATACGCACAAGTGTGTAAAAAGTTTCAGGAAACTTTCTTACTAACGGCAATGATGAATCATTTTGCAGCTTTCTTTGCATTTATGTATGTACATTTTGAATAAAAAAAAGCGACCGCTATGCTGCAACTAGCTTTAGCACGCCTATTCATTCAAGGGAACAGCAGTTCACAATTTGGAGCGAGGTGCTGGAAGTGGGAAAGAAATACGTCTAATTGGGGCAGGTAGTGACAGCTGATCTGGATCGTGAGAGGGAAATAACTAGGATAAGAATAGCGTGGAGCGCATATGGTAGGTTCTCTCATATCCTGAATGGCAGTTTACCAATATCCCTCACCTACGGAGCAGAAACGTGGAGACTAAGGAAAAGAGTTCAGCTTAAGTTGAGGACAACGAAGCGGGCCACGGAAAGGAAAATGTTAGATGTAACGTTAGGAGACCAGAAGCGGGCAGAGTGGGTGAGGGAGCAAACGCGTATGAATGACATCCTATTCGAAATCAAGAGAGAGAGAAGAGAGAGAAACAACTTTATTGCCATAGATTGGCGGGATTTAGGGCAGGTGGGCTTGGTGTGGCCCCCAGGTGGGGGCGACTTCCTGGGCCCACGAAATGAGTGCCAGTTGGATGCTCTTGTCTGGCCTTTTGAGGAGTTCGTTCCATCCATCTTCGGAGGGAGCTGGCAGTAAGGTTCGAGGGGGCGGATTTCCCGCGCAACCCCAGAGGATGTGAGCCTGGGTGGCGATTTCTCCCTGGTAACAATTTTGGCAGACGGGGTCGTATTCTCCGTCTGTGATGAGTGAAAGTCTAGAATGGCTAAGGATAGAGTGTGTCTGCAACCTGCGGAGCAAGGTAGCTTGCGCTCGGTTCAAGTCGGGGTGTGGAGGCGGGAAAGAAATGGCTTGGGCAGGGCATGTAATGTGAATGCAAGACAACCGCTGGTCCTTAAGGTTGACAGAGTGGATTCCAAAAGAAGGCAAGCGTAGCAGGGGGTGGCATAAGGTTAGGTGGGTGGATGAGATTAAGAGGTTTGCATGCATATGGTGGGAGCAGCTGGCAAAGGACAGGGTTAATTGCAGAGACATGGGAAAGGCCTTTGCCCTGCAGTGGGTGTAGTCAGGCTTGCAGAAAGAAAACCAGCGCAAAGGGCGGAGACGCAGTAGTAGCAGTGGGAAACATTTATTCCAAAAAGGTATGATAGAGAGGCGAAAATACAGATTTTGGGTGGAGTCCTTATTTCAGGACCCCAATGTCCACCGCAGTTGCTCTTGCTTGGGATATCAGCTTTCGCTGCGTCGCCAAGTCAGAGCTGAGCAGGGCAGACTCCCACTGTTCCTCGGAGTGATGTTTGCCTAGTTCGGGGGGCTTGGGACCGGAGCAGCCCCATGTTACATGATATGTTGTTGGAATTCCGGCACACCAGGGGCAGATGCTCTCATATCTGTCGGGGAACATGATGTGGTATTTGTGTAGGTTAGGAAAGGTGTTCGTCTGTAGTTGTCGCCATTCCCTCGCCTCTGCCGCCGTTAGCTTACGGTGTGGTGGGGGATAGACTTGTCTTTGTGTTCGGAGAAGGAGGAGGCGCTCACCGTAAGTAGAGGGGAGAGGGGTGAGGTCGGGGAGGTTAGTCGCTCGGTTAGTATATCCTCGAGCTAGACTGCCCGTGGCCTCGTTTCCCTCGAGCCACTCGTGCCCAGGAGTCCAAGTGATTTGGTGCTTGCATGTGGAATTTTGAACTTGTGGGGTAGGCAGAATGGGAGCGACGGAGTGTGGAAGTCTGCCAGAGAGGAAGAGGCGACACGCGGACTAGGAGTCGGTAATAATTTTTAACTCATTTCCCGCAGCATCGCCGGGCTGGATTGCGAGGGCAATTGTAGCAATTTCTGCCACTGCGGGAGAGCAGTTTCGTAGGGAGGCGCTGGCGATTTCCTTGAAATTGGTGTCCAAGACGACCGCCACCGCGTTTGTTGAATCGGGGTACATGGCTGCGTCGACGTATACAGCATTTTGTGCCTGTCGATGTGTGCGGCGCAGATAGTTCACTCGCGCCTTTCGTCGTCCCTTTTGTGAGTCCGAGTGCATGTTCTTCGGCAGTGGAGCTACATACGCGCGAGTTCGCAGAGTTGAGGGTAGGTCTCGGTTGTCCTGGACGGCGCGTATGTCAGCCGGGGAACCCACTCTTTTCAAGATTGCACGTCCAGCTTTGGTGGTGAGGAGGCGTTCCTTTTGCTATGCTAGTACGGCTTCTCGAATTTCTTCTATTGTGTTGGTGAGTCCCAGGTCCTCGAGGGGGCAGTTGGCCGTGTACATCGGGAGGCCTAACGCATGTTTGTAGGCGGTACAGATGATGGCATCTGCTTTCCCTCTCTCATTCCCCAGAAGTGGTAGGAATGGGAGACCGTATGACAGGCGGCTCATAACTAGAGCCTGTATCAGTCGAATAGTATCCTCCACTCTCATGCTTTTTCGGTTGCGGGTGATACGCCGAATCATGCGGGAGATCTGGAGGGCAGTTGTCCGGAGACGCTGTAACGTGTGGTTGGCTTTCCGGTCGCTCTGAAGCCAAAGGCCGAGGATGAGGATAAGAGGGACTTCCTTTATTCTCATGCCTTCGAGGTAAACCTTGATGTCGCCGGGAGATTTGTAGGCATAGCCCTGAATGCAGATAATTTAGGATTTGTCGGGTGCGCAGCGGAGGTCGCAATTTGCTGCTTGTATTTCTACGCAATTGACTGCCTCTTGTAGGGTGTTTTCTTTGTCGGCAAGGGAACCCCATGTGGACCAGATGGTAATATCATCAGCGTAGATAGTATAGCCGATGCCTTCAATAACCTCGAGTGCATTTGCCATGCCGATCATAGCTATATTGAAGAGGAGAGGAGAGATGATAGAGCCTTGGGGAGTGCCTTTGTTGGGTGTCTGCTCTGTGCCGGAGCGGACATCTCCCATGCCAATCGTGGCCGTGCGGTTGCTGAGAAAGTTTTTGATGTAGTTGAAGGTCTTGGGTCCGCAATCGAGGGCGTTGAGCTCTTTCAAGATGTCGTCGTGAGAAACGTTGTCAAAAGCGCCTTTCAGATCAAGTGCCATAATTAGGTGCTCGCCGCCACTCGGGATGTTACTGAGTACTTCTTCCTTGAGAAGGAGGAAAGTGTCTTTCGTAGAAAGACCTTTCCTGAAGCCGATTATAGGGGGTGGAAAGAGGTTGTTGTCCTCTATGTAGTTTTGGAGGCGGGTCTGGATAACGCGCTCGTATAGTTTGCCCAGACAAGAGATGAGAGAGATGGGTCGTTATGCTTCCAGGCTTGGTGGTTTGCCTGGTTTTGGGATAGTCAGGATTTCGGAGTGTTTCCACTCTGCAGGCAGTTCTCCCGCCTCCCATAGGGTGTCATTTATGTAGGTAGTGAGGACCTCGATCTGCGACTTGCCCAGGTTTCAAATCATCCCATTTGTGATCTGTAAGCCCCAGCTGCCGTGTTGCGTGTTGCACATCGAGCCTCGGCGTAAACCTCGGCGGAGACGCAGGACGACCCTGGACTATCGACTTCTTTTAATTCAGTAATGGTCACATTTATACCCTTCAGTATAGAACCACGCTTGTGCACACATGACAAATTTACAAGAAAAGGGAGATTACAGCATGTCACAGATAATAAGGGGGCCAAAATGGAATTAAGAAGGAAAGAGGGTGAAGAAGACGATGTGGATTAACCGAAGAATAAAGATGAACAAGAAGAAGCATTCGGTGAGGTGGAGAGAGATGATTGGTGGAGAAGAGAAGAAGAAGAAGACGACAAGGTTTACGTGGACAGACGCGAATGCTATAAAAGGAAGACGCTGGCACGCGGCTCCGAAGCCCGATCCCGACGACGACGATCAGTGCCCCGCTTTGCTCCGAAGCTCGAGCCCGACGAACCGTTCCTGACTGCTGTTCTGTTGACGTGGCTCAGCTACCCAGGCTGCGGGGCAGTGGCTAAGTACCTGGCGGTGTTGCGTTAGCTTGCTAAATTTCTCTTTCTTTTTGTCTGTGCCTGTTTGCTCCTGTTCTGGGGTGATTGGGTGCGGGACGAGAGCTTAATGTCGACTTCTTCTCCTGGCCAGGGGTTTTCCTCTTGGTCGGCATCTCTTCCTAAAGACCAGCTCCCACTTGATCTCTTTTTCCGCAGCGGTGTTTCAAGCATTCCAGTCGCATTAGTGCCTTCCGATGGAGGCGCTATTCGACTGAACAACCCGGAGGCAGTGCAGGCAGCCCTTCAGTCCACATCGAAGCACTTTATGCACATTACCGATGTCTGGCAGTTCGGCAGGGGTGGTGTTTTGTGCCGGTCTTCGGATAAAGACTGTATTGAAGATCTTCTAAAGTGCACGACCTTCGCCAGCCACCCGGTGAGCGCATTCATTCCGCCTCATCTAGCATGTTCCAAGGGCTTGGTCCGAGGGGTCGACTCTCGATTGAGCCCTGCGCAGACGCTTGAGAACCTCTCGCCTGCGGGAGTGATTGCGGTCCATCGCTGCAGCAGGCTGGTTGACGGAGTAAAAATTCCTACTGAGTCCGTCATTGCCACATTTGCAGGATTATTTTGCCCTTCAGAGATTAAGGTGTGGCCATTGGTTTTTCGAGTAGATGCCTTTAACTCTCGGCCCCTTCAATGTCAAAACTGCTGGCGATTTGGCCACAGCGGCAAGGCATGCAAATCGGCCTTACGCTGCTGTGCCTGTGGGGAACGTCATTGCAGAGAGGAATGTCCTGACCAGCTAGAGAAGTGTTGTTTGTGTAGCGGTGCTCATCCTGCTGATTCGCCTGACTGTCCTGCACGAGCACAAGAAGTTCAGGTGCTCGAGCTTATAGACAAGCGCAGATGCACGCGGAGAGAGGCTTTTGCCGCAGTCAAGGAGAGAGCCTCAGCCTACTCTAGTGTGGCCGCCAAATGCCCACCCATAATGGATTCTAGTTTGTCCCAGGCTATTACAGCGGCAGTTGAGAAAGCTGTGGCAAATGCAATGGATCGCATTATGGAAACCGTGTCCACGTGCATTTCGCAGGTCATAGCTGCTCAGATGACCAATCTTCTGCAGGCGTCCACCACTCCGCTCTTGTCTTCTTTGGCTTCGGAAGCTACCCCTCCTTCTGTAGTAATCGATTCCGCTCCGCAGGGCCAAAAACAATGTGAGCAACAAAAGACCTCTCAGCCCTCTCCTTCGAATAGCGTTATGGACGCATCCTCTATGGATTGTATTGATATGGAGTGTGATCTCCGCGCCCAGAAACGAAGTGGGTCTCCTCTCAATATTGCAGGTCCATCTTGCCCCCAGTCAAAGACAAAGAAAAGTCACACAAGTCAAAACGCTAAGACCAGTATTCTAGAAAAGGCAGTCGCGGCTGCGGCACTTCCGCCAAGATAGGGTTCTTAAGTGTCCTCCAGTGGAATTGTCGATCAATATTCTCAGCTTCAATAGATTTAAACTGCCTATGCAATCAGCTTCTACCAGATTTAGTTGCTTTACAGGAAACATGGCTAACTCCAAATTTCAATTATCATCTCAAGGATTACCATCCGTTCCGGCTTGACCGGTCATCACGAGGGGGAGGGTTGTTATTGCTCATATCTAAAAAGTTTTGCCACAGGGCATGCATTTCTTTTCAATATGCGGACAATGAATGTGAAATCCTTGCGGTTGACCTCAGTGTCCCAGGTCAACAGCCCTTTACGGTAGCTAATGCATATTTCCCGTCTGGTGTGCGTGACACTCGGCCCCTTGACTCACTCATGTCTAGTAGCCGATCTCAGGTTCTATTACTTGGCGACTTCAATTCGCACCATGTGACTTGGGGGTTTAAAACAGACAGCTTTGGTTCTAGGCTATTTGATTGGGCTTCTGGCAACAACTTGATCTGCAACAATTCCGGATTGCCTACGTTTGTTCGCAGTCAATGCCGCTCTGCCCTGGATTTAACTTTTTCCTCCCCAGGAGTCTCCGTTATGTCTTGGGCGCCTGTTGACTGTGCAACAAACAGTGATCATCTACCGATTAGTTTCAAGTTTGCGTGTAAATTAACTCTTCCTGAGCGACATCAGCGCACGTTAATAAATTACAATTGCTTTAAAGACATTCTAAAATCAGCCCTCCAAATCACTTCAGACACTCGCGCTCAGATAAGTGCCGAAAGCAAGGCTGCACATCTATGTTCAGTACTGGACCATGCAAGGCAAAAGTCTGAATTTTTGGTTAAGAGAACAAAGGGTGCAATCGCGAACAATTGCTGGAATTCTGAGTGCACGCGTGCATATAGACGACGGAAAGCAGCTTGGAAAAAACTTCTCATCAATCAATGCCCAAAAAATTGGCTGGATTATAAGTATGTTGCAGCAACATTTAAGCGCACTGTCGCCCGTGCAAAGGAGGAGTATAATACAAATCATTATGATTTCCTCTCCCAATCGGGAAGTAAACGAGCCTTGTTTAGTTTCATGAGGCGCAACAAGGTGATTCCTCCGACTGCCAACATTGAATCCCTCGTTCAGTCCCCTGCTGACATCGCAAAGGCCTTAGAAGATATTGCGTGTGGCCTAGAGCTTCGCTTTACATCTGCTTTACCTTCTACTATATTCACATGCACCTCAAGTGATTTCACTGAGGTCTCTATGCCTGAGCTGTCGCAAATTGTTCTGCGCTTATCCCCAGCGGCTCCTGGCCCCGATAAGGTCACTTCATCTATGATCAAAATTTTGTTCAATGAATCTCCTGCAGACCTGTTGGCTCTAATTAACCATTCTATTAAAGGTCCTTGGATACCGCATGAGTGGCGTCTTGCTGAAATAGTTCCATTGCTTAAAAAGCAAGGGGAGGGCTTAACTTTAGACAATATACGCCCTATTTCGTTAACATCGAACCTAGTGAATTTGGTGGAAAGGGTCCTTCTCGGCCGTGTCATGTCATTCATTTCAGAAAATGCTGTCTTGAATCCATGTCAAATTGGTTTCAGGCCGGGTTGTTCAATTTGGTGTGCTCATACTGATCTTGAGAGTCGTATTAAATTAGCTCGCAATAGAAAACAGTTTGCTGCGCTTGTCACCTTGGATATCAGTAAAGCATACGACAGCGTGGAGCACTCGACTCTATTACTAAGATTACAGGACCTCAACTTCCCAAGCTATTTTGTAGCCTGGATTTCTGTTTTTTTAGAAAATAGAGAATTTTACTGCTGCCAAAATGGTATTTCCTCAAGGAGATTTCCACAGACAAGAGGTGTTCCGCAAGGATCAGTTCTCTCCCCTGTTCTTTTTAACATTTTTCTAAGCTCAATTCCATGCATTCAAAATGTGAAAACTTATGTGTACGCCGACGATATTGCATTTTTTGCATCAGCAGGTGACATTCACACTCTTTATCGAACCCTGCAAAATTACCTCAATGTTCTTGACAACTGGCTAGGAAGAATTCATCTGTCCCTTAATGTGAAGAAATGCGCATTGTTAGTATTTCCAGTTTCTGTTCCTGTAAACATCTGCCTGGTCTATAGAAATAACATAATACCTCAAGTTCAGACGGTGAAGTATCTCGGTGTAATATACGACTCTACTCTCTCCTGGCGGCCACACATTGAGCAAGTTTCTGCAAAAGGAGTTCGGGCCATTGGCATCCTGCGCAGGCTTTGTAGTGCTAGGTCAGGCATGAGAAGGCATACGCTTCTGATGATTTATAAAATGTACGTCCGCCCAATTTTGGAGTTCGGGTGTGTTTTATTCTCAGGAGCTCCTGCCTATAAACTTCGCCCTCTTGTGCTTTTGGAGCGTGAGGCGTTGCGCCTTTGTCTGGGGCTTCCAAAATATGTTGCCAATGCTGTTTTGCACCTTGAGGCGCGAATGCCTTCGTTATCAGCTAGGTTTCGCCTTTTAACAGTTCAAACATTTTTAAAATTTTGCGACTCCGCTCTTCACGCTTCCAGTATAATATTTCTTAGTCAACCTTCCGCCTTTTTTAGTGCTGCCTGGTCTCGATTTCATACCCCGCAGATATGTTACGTGCAGTCCCTCCTTGATCGCATAAATATCCATTTCACTGATGTCCGCCAAATATATAACAACTCTTCATCTGTCCAGATTGAATTCGATGACATTTTCCCATCGAATGCAAAGCTGCAGCCCTTCCCGCTTCTTCAGGGTCTATTGCTGGACCTCCTAAGGTCCTTTCCCTCTCATGTTCTTATTGCTACCGATGCCTCGCAGGATCGCGAAAAGGCAGGTGTGGGAATTTTTTCACCTTCACTGGATTGGTCTTTTTCTCTCCGTCTTCCTGACTTCACTCCAATTTTTCTGGCTGAATTATTAGCAGTAATCTTAGCCTTACGAAAATTAGAATCTACCGTTTCCCAGGTCGTGGTTATGACAGACTCTCTGTCCATTTGCTCTTCCTTATCCTCGCCCACTGACTCTCGGCCATTACGCCTCTTTAAGTTCCTGATTCCGCTGCATCTAAATTCGGTAAGGTTGCTTTGGGTACCAGGTCACATGGGCTTTCACTTAAATGAGGTTGCAGATTCCTTAGCAAGAGCCTCTCTCAGCGGCCCAATTGTTGCTGTCCTACCATGGTGTGCATATACAGCGGCGGTGAGGTTTCGCAGCTACACAATATTTCAGGAATTTGCTGCCTCGGCTCTTACATCGTCTCCCGAATATCAGCATCTTCTGCATCCTTGGAGTAGCAAAGACTGGCGCTCACGCAGACTAGAGGTCTCTTTCACGCGCTTGCGTTGCCGGGTTCCCCTTCTAAATTTCTACCTTCACAGATCTGGCCTGGCAGCTTCCCCACTGTGCCCTTTTTGTGCCGAACCTGAGACAATAGATCACTTCCTGCTGTTCTGCCGCCGCTTTTCTCATTTGAGGAAGCGTCTTTTGCAAATTCCATTTCATCAACTGGGCTTGCCTGTGTCTGCCGCGGTTGTTCTTTCCATTGGCGCTTCTTTGCTTGGACGAAGCGACAGGAGTGTGCGCTCTGCTGTGCAAAATTTTCTTCAAGAAACGCAGCGACTCCCATTCTAATTTCTTTTTCCTGATCTCTGTCAGTAAGCCATTGCAACATTACAGGCATTGTGTACTATTATGCACATTAAGCAATTGTCCCGTCTTCGATCTCCAAGTTAACTGGACCCCTTTCCTTCCCTCTTCCAATCTATCAGCCTACATACTATTTCCACTGCTTTTCCCGTCAAAAATTTCCTGTATCCAGTAATTAACCGCCTGTGTCTTGGCCACTCCCCCGTAGTGGGTATGTGCCAGCAACGTCTGAGGCCTTCCTTCCTTCCTTCCTTAAAAGGGCTAGGGAGAGCGAGGCACGGGGGAACAGCAGAGAAGCGGAGGCTCCGGCGGGTCAGGGTCACATCGGCTGAAAGAGAGCGATACCGGCTACTGCTCCGGTGAGCTCGCATTCTACGGCTTCGCATCGTGGACCTCCTGCCGTGCCTGAGCCCGTTCTGGGGAGTGAACGGAGGATGCTACCACCGGCTGCGACCAGGGGTGTCTCCAGCGCTGTTGCCACCCATCCGGGTGGTGTCCCCAACGCCAACAACACTGGCATCTTCTCCACGGGCGCTTGGACCTGGAGCTTATACGACGCAGCCAGCGACGCCAGCCCAATCACGTCGAACGCCGCCTCGATGCCGGCTACTGGATCCATACAACGCCGCAGCCGCACCAAATTCGAGTTTCCGAAAGTGCATCTGCGACCCCAGCATTTCAAGCAGAGATGTCTCTCATTGCTAAACATACAGTGCCGACAACAAACTCAGCCAGGAAAACGCACCTCCCGCTACGTATATCCGGGCATTGCGGAGCTAAGCCACTGCATATTTTTATTTCGGCGGTCTTCGTTGTAGTGACACCAACGGTGCTGCCTCATTAAACGACCTCAACTCAGAAGGCGAAGAAGACTTGAGGAATCAACCCGGAACATCGATGGCAGCACAGAAATCAGCTTCTTAGTTGGGCCCATTCTTCTATTTTTTTAAGTTCTCCTTTTCCATATTATTTAGGCCCCATTTTATGAAGCTTGCGCTAAGAATGGTTGGTCCCAATGTTTTGCCAAATAGTATGCGAAACTCTAGGGCCTCATGTGTTTTGTTTCTAGGCTGAAAAGGTAGCACCTTTTTGAAGTGAAAGGTTTCACTACGCGTCCACACCGCGCTTCGCGCGAGACGGCGCCTGTCTTAAAACGAGTGACGTCACGCACGGTGCAGGTGGCCACCGCCGTCTCCATCGCCTTTTCTCTCTCTCTCGCTCCCTAGTCACACCAAGCCACAGGTGTCCCGCCACTGCGCAGCGCCGCGCCTTTCCTCAAAATGCAACTTTCAGTTTTCAGTTTTCTCTTTCTTCTTTCCCTCCCTCCTTTGTCCCTTCCCTTGCGGCGCGTTTCGGGTGTCCACCGAGATATGTGAGACGGTTACTGTGCCATTTCCTTTCTTCAAAAACCAAACAAAACAAGTGAGCCGATGGGTTTCCTAGAATTATTTGCGTTGACAACTTTGCAAAGGCTGTCCATTTTCACGAAAGGTAAGGCGCACAACCGCCTCTGTGGGTCACTGGATTCCTCAATCTCGCTTTCATGTACATGGCGTTGGTGTCAAAATCCCGCTTTGATTGCGTTCCGCACACTGGATAGGCAGTTAGCCCTCCCTGCCACGAGAGCGTCGCATGCAGTTAATGGTTGATCGCGAGAGATTCATCACCAAATGAACGCTGCGGCCTAGGTATTGCTGCAGTGCCGCATGTCAGCCACAATGCTGTCAGCGCTAATTCCTTAATTCCACATCTCTCACCGACCGCGGCGGCTGCGTTTTTATGGAGGAAAAACGCTAAGGCGCCCGTGCGCTGTGCGATGTCAGTGCACGTTAAAGATCCCCAGGTGGTCGAAATTCTTCCGGAGCCCTCTACTACGGCACCTCTTCTTCCTTTCTTCTTTCACTCCCTTCTTAATCCCTTCCCTTACGGCGCGGTTCGGGTGTCCAACGATATATGAGACAGATACTGCGCCATTTCCTTTCCCCCCCAAAAAGAATCAAATTATATCTCTCACCAAGAATCAAAGCACGAATGAGGCGTCCACGTATTCAGGGAGCCAGTTATGCCCCCTTCATTTGCTCAAAGCCATCGCCGTCTAGAACATTGTCAATGCCAACGCCAATGAACACAGTGAACGCCGATATATTTCGCTTTGTATATCCTGGATTAACTGAGGTAATGTACATTATTTTGTAGATATATTTTCGAATGAATAGGCAGGCATATTTTATTCTCCAAATTTCTAATAATAATAATAATTGGTTTTTGGGGAAAGGAAATGCGAAGCGTCTTTCTTGTATATCGACGGACACCTGAGCCGAGCCGTGGGGAGGAGGGGGATGGGGGAGGGAGTGAAACAAGAAAGGAAGAGATGGGTGCCGTAGTGGAGGGCTTCGGAGTGGGTTCGATCACCTGGGGATCTTTACGCTGGCATCGCACAGCACACGGGCGCCTTGGCGTGCTGCCTTACTAGAACCGCAGCCGCCGCGGTCGGGTTCGGGCCCGGGGGCTCCGGATCAGTGGCCGAGCCACCTAGCTACCGCGGCGGATGCGCGCGAAGCACAGTAACCGTCTTGCATATATCGGTGTTTCTTGTGTTTCGCAAATAATATTTGATAATCATGCATACAACGCTTTAGCGAGCCTCACATTATTTAAAGTGGCTTTCATTTGCTTAATTTTTATTTGTTTTTTAAGTGTGGACCACATAGTTTCTGGACAGGGATAACGAAATGTCCCCAAAATACATTCGTTTTTCATACGGTAGAGAAAGATATTATATATCGCCATCCATAAAAGTGAATTTAAATTTTGTAGCGAGCGCACATCCCGCCGCGGTGGCACTGTGGTTGGAGTGCTTGGCTGCTTATATAATATAATAATTGGTTTTTGGGGAAAGGAAATGGCGCAGTATCTGTCTCATATATCGTTGGACACCTGAACCGCGCCGTAAGGGAAGGGATAAAGTAGGGAGTGAAAGAAGAAAGGAAGAATAGGTACCGTAGTGGAGGGCTCCCGGAATAATTTCGACCACCTGGGGATCTATAACGTGCGCTGACATCGCACAGCGAACGGGCGCCTTAGCGTTTTTCCTCCATAAAAACGCAGCCGCCGCGGTCGGGTTCGAACCTGGGAACTCCGGATCAGTAGTCGAGCGCCCTAACCACTGAGCCACCGCGGCGGGGCGGCTGCTTATCCGGAGTTCCGGGGTTCGGGCCCGGCCGCGGCGGCAGTGTTTTGGTGGGGGCGGGGCGCGGGGCCGCCGGTTTGGTGTGCGATGTCGGCGAGCGTTGGGGGTCCCGAGGTGGTCGAGGTTATTCCGGGGCCCTCCACTGGGGCATCTCTTTCTTCATTCTATAGTCCCTCCTTTGTCCCTTCCCTTGCGGCGCGGTACTTCAGGGTGTCCGCCGATATGTGGCGGTTGCTGCGCCATTTCCTTTCCCCCAAAAAACAATTAGCGAGCGCACGGCTCGCGATAAATCGGCGCAACACCAATAAACAGAACAAGTTTAAGAGTAAGGAGGTTGTTTTTCAAATCTCTGGTAATAAGAATTGTCTATCTGGACAAACAGTATTGTTCAGTGCCCGAAGCGCAGCGTCAGTGTGGATGTGCAGTAGTCTTCCTTTGGAAACTTATCAGTAAAGGGGCTAGAAATTGCAGCTGGTTCTGTGCAACTCCATGCGCTGAATACAAGAGCTTGCTGTTGGAAAGTATCGCCGCTCGACTTCATTCAGCGCTATCTTCAAGTGATCCTCGTGTTCATTCTGTCAATGATTGTTATTCCGCTTTATCCCGCCTACGAGGAATTCATATTAGTTACTGAAAGATGCTTTAATTTGCTCGCCTTACGTGCTTAGCGCCATTTCTACTTGCGAATGCCAATATATTCAGTAACCATTGCATTCGCCAGCTGAAAGTGGTAAGGTGAGGTTTTTGTAGTGCTAGACGGCCTTCAGCCCGTGGCTGATGGTGACCTCGTTGGCTCGCTTCATTGCCCTGAGTTTATGCCTCCAGGTCATAGATGCGCAGCATTTCCTCCCACTGCTGGAAGTTAGGAGCTGAATTAGGTTCGGGGGGAAGGCTGAACCTCCGGACAGTTGTTACAAAGGATGTGGTTAGTGTGGCTCTGTGGCCGCACTTGTTACACAGGGGGAGCATTGCCCGGGGTACATGAGCGAACGTACCGCCGGGTGGTGGGGTGCGAATGGGTTTCCAAGGAACCCCAGGTGGTCTCCTGGTTCTTTGCGTGAGCGATTTATGGGGTTGAGGGAAGGTGTGTCTTTCGAGGCGAAAGTGGTGTGTTATGTCGTGAACGACTTCAGGCCATCCTGCGAGAAACTCGGCTCAGAGGAGCCCACTGCCCCGCCTACGAAACCTCGGGCGTAATCGTGGACTGCTTCGTTCCCCGGGTTCCTTAAGTGGGCCGGAACCCATGACAGCTCGAGCTCCCTTGCGGGGAACTGGTGGATGCTTCGGAGGATTTGGAGGAAGATGGCGGAGACGCGAATAAAACATATGTGAATAATTTTTTTTCTAATCTCCATCTTCTCCTTAGGGGACGCTCTGACTGTGTTCGTGTGGTTGTACAAATTCTCTTCTTGTGGACGGCGCGCTATGTTCACCTGATCGAGGTGTTTTATGTTCAGAAGCAACGGGTTGGTTACGAGGTAGGCTGTAGTCAGAGTAATGCGGCTGTAGCCGCCGGGATTCGCCCATGCGATCTTGGATTCAGTAGACGAATGACATTCAGGACGTACAGCTGGGTTACTGAAAAGCCGCTGAGCCACAGCGGCAGGTGATTATATTTAAATCAGCACCGTGCTAAAAATAAAAACACTGGGGTTTAAACTAAATTGTGGCTCCAATTATTGTGTAAATAGTTTGTACATATTACTACTCCTCCTATCCTCTCTTCCTGTCCCCTCACCTCTTTCATTTCATTTCTCCATTCTGCCTGCTATCCTTTATTTCCGCTGCCCCAGCTCAGGTGCTTCAGTATCGATGACAGATGCCGGGCCTAGCAAAAATCTTTTCCTTCCTTTTACTATTATTTTAATAAAAAAGCCCATTACCAACACCACCGGCAGCTGGCGATACAGCCACAGGCAGAGGTAGAGTGTTCTAGAAGGAGTTGTAGTGTGAAGAGCGAAAGGGGTTTCGATGGGAGGCGCTGAACCAAAAAAGCAGTTGGCCGCGCGGGGCGCTGCCGTCGAATATTGTAGGGGAAATGCCGGCCGTCTAGAGTGTCTGCGTTGTTGCATTCAGCGAGCTTGAGAGTTGTCGTTCTTTAAGGGTGGAGATTTAAGCTCGTTGGGATAATAAAAGCGGGTAAGCGCGTCCCTCGAAGACAGAAGAGAGTTTTAGTTTCACGTACGTACAGAGTTCACGTACGCAAACGTGAGAAGTCTACGTAGCATACGCGCATGTCGTTTCAAACCTTTTTATTTGCACGTACGCGACAGACGCCGCGCGTTCTTCTACTGACCGATGAAGACACTGCTGTAGTCACTCTAAGACAAGACGAGTCAAAGTAAAGCCAGTCGAACTGCGTCGGAGCGCTGCTTCGTCAAGCTTAACACCTGGGAAATCGCCCTTCTGCCTGAAAAACAAAAGCTCTTTGCCGCTAGAAACCTTATGCGCGGGTAAGAATTGGCAAATCGAAGGCGAATACAACAGCTTAGAACACGATATCGCGTCGAGGGATTAGCGACGCAGCTGTTATCGCTGTGAAGCGGCGGGCAGGGCGCTGCCATGTTTGACAACGCTGCGTACGCAAGCAACGCAAAGACCGCAACGTAAAAATCCGAATCTCACGTACATACGTGAGACTCGCGTATACCCTTTGCGTTCTGCGCATTCGCACTGGTCACCCGTAAGAGCTCTACGTACGTGAAGCCTCTACGTACGTGAAACAAACTCTCTAATAACATATGCAAAAAGTCTGCAAAACGCGGGTACTACTACACACCCAGCCGACCGCGGACAATTCGCCTCCGTTGTGCACCCTGAGGACGCATTGCCAACCAAAGGCACATAGAGCAAAAAACTTCTGGGGCAGTGAAAGTGCACTGCAGAGCAAGTAGGCGGTCAGCGAACGTGGGCAAATTTGAACAATTATAAGCGATGAGCAGTGAAGCTCGAGGAGGAGGTGAAAGAAGATTGGCTAAATGAAGCGGATTTGAAAGAAGATTGGCTAAATGAAGCGGAGGTGAAACCGCTCGGCAATAGCACGAAACGACGGTAAAGCAAGAATGAAAGGGTGTAGGCGAAGAGTAAAAGGAAAGAACGGAGGAGATGGAGAAGATAAAGTGAATCGTTTGTATCGATTTTATAGAGCTCAACAATCGCTTTTTTCGTAAGTGACTCGGGTTACGAAGGACGCCGTATCCACTCTAGACAATTTCGAACATTTCGGGTACGTTCTTCAATGTGCAGACATCGCACAGTGCGCACATCTTTTCATAGCACTTCGCCTCCATCTAAATGCGACCGCTGTGGGCGGGATATTAATAATAATAATTGGTTTTTGGGGGAAAGGAAATGGCGCAGTACCTGTCTCATGTATCGTTGGACACCTGAACCGCGCCGTAAGAGAAAGGATAAAAGAGGGAGTGAAAGAAGAAAGGAAGAAGAGGTGCCTTAGTGGAGGGCTCCGGAATAATTTCGACCACCTGGAGATCTTTAACGTGCACTGACATCGCACAGCACACGGGCGCCTTAGCGTTTTTCCTCCATAAAAACGCAGCCGCCGCGGTCGGGATCGAACACGGGAACTCCGGCGGGATCCAACCCGTATCTTTCGGGCCAGCATTGATCAGTCATCACGGCGGCGAAAGAAAAGGGAAGCGCGAAAAAAATACAATAAAGCAAGTGCTCATTAAGCAGGAAAAAAAGGCAATGAATAAAACAATACAAAGAGACAAACCGATTAGAGACGTAATTACGTCCGCCGACGCGGACATAAACGACATTTCCCTTTCTGTGAAAATCGGAGAGGGCTCGCTGATGCGGCAGAATTAATTTGAACGGTTTCAGTTATTAATTTGGTAAGGCGGCCACTATTCGTGATCAATGAGCAGCTCTCAAAGACTGGCAGGCAGCCGCAGTCTCTGCAGTGACACCATTAAGGGCTCCGCCACGGTACCTTTCAATCACTCTTTACATCGCTTGAGCAGCACTACTAAATGGAAACGGGGCAGTTTTCTGCATATAAGTATCGTGTGAACATAACAGCTGTTATTTTATTAGTGAATATGTCCCTGGTGAGAATGTACGTCAAAGCCCGAAATGAATGCGCTATTAAAAGCGGAAGTTCGTTGCGTTGTTAACTGCATCAAAATTAGCATTTTATAATTCTAAAATTGCATTTGTTTCGCATGTGGTTACGTTAGCGGTAAACTATAATTTGAAAAACATGTCATGCGGGAGCGACATGGAACTCAATTATGAGGTCTCCATTAATTAATTAGTAGTGAAAAACAAAGCTTTGAGAAGCGATTACTAGAAGAACCAGTAACAGTATGGGTTGGCCATTATAATTACTGGCGCAACCTAATTAAGTAAGAAGAAGAAGAGAAGAAGGAATTTTAATGAAAGAAAGGCGGAGAGGTCGGCCGGTGGTAACAGGGCCCTGGCCTGCTACTCCACACAGGGGAAAGGGAAGAGGAGGAAAAGGAAAGTGTGAATGAAGGCTGATGATGGCATAATACAATGAGTTTCACATGTGATGTCTATGCACACGCACACACACACACACACACACACACACACACACACACACACACACACACACACACACACACACACACACACACACACACACACACACACACACACACACACACACACACACACACACACACACACACACACACACACACACACACACACACACACACACACACACACACACACACACACACACACACACACACACACACACACACACACACACACACACACACACACAACACTGGCTGGCGCTCGCATCGCGGTTACTGGACACACATAAAACTCAAAACTGGTGTCTGCAACACAACACCGACACATGTCATTAACCATGTAGGTTGTGCACAGGCGGTCACAAACGAGTATCCAGGCCTGTTTCACACAAAAAGTTGAGCAGGGCTTTTGTCACACGCCACCAATCAGAACGTCTCGTCCTTGCGCCCAGAAGAGTTTCCTCAGAGAGAGGGCGAGAGTCCAGGTTTTTCACGGTCGCCTCCAATGTTGTTCTTTCAGAAGTATACTTCGGGCACGCGCAAAGAAGGTGTCCTATAGTCTCTGGTGTGTTGCACTGTGCGCAATTTGGGTTACTTTCGATGCCGATCTTGGAAAGATAGTGTTTGGTGTAGGCAACGCCAAGCCGTAGCCGGTGGAGTAAAGTCCCATGACGTCGCACCACCACAGATGGAAAATGTAATCGTGAGCCAGCGTCAAGCTTACACACGCGGTCCTGTTGATGACTCGGATCATGCCAGTGCGACTGCATTGCCGCCTGCATTAAATGCGCCAACAAGGCTCCAATGTCTGATCTTGAAAAGGCTATCTCAATGAAAGCACCATCACTATGTGCCATCCGAGCCTCGGCGTCAGCACGCTCGTTTCCCGCTATGCCGCAATGGCTCGGTATCCATTGAAACTTTATGATATGGCCGCGGTGGAAAGCCTCGGCTAACAAAAGCACAATCTGTTGAACCAGCTGCTCGCATGCTCTTGGTTTTAGATAAGTTTGTACGACCTGTAATGCCGATCTCGAGTCGCAGAATATAGTCCATTGCTGCGCTGGCTGGTGACCAATATAAAGGACGGCTTCTCGTATGGCTGCCAATTCGGTTGCCGTAGAGGACGTTTTGTGCATGAGCCTGAAACGGTGACATGAGGCATTTCCTGGCACTATCACCGCTGCAGCTGAAGAAGTGGTCGTAACGGATCCGTCCACGAAAACATGCTGGGTGTTAGTATACATAGATGTAATGTATGACAGCGCCAGCTGTTTCAGTCCGACTGTTGGAATGTGCGTTTTCTTTGTTATCCCTGGGATTGTTGTCCGTATAGATGGTTTTGGTACTGCCCAAAGTGGCACCTCCGCAATCTGGCGTGGCGCGTAGTTCGAAGGCAGCGCATTGCGCTGCATCCAAAGGGCTTTGGAAAAGGCTGCATCTGGACGCACCGCACTAATGTTAGTCAGGGGGTGATGACGATGCCTGGTCAGATGCCGCAAATGCACACGAAGTGGCTCCTGTTGAAAATAAATTCGTGCTGGGCAGGCGCGGGCCTCATAAAATGTGCCCCATGTAGAAGTTTTACATGGCAAACCCAAGCATACTCTTAAAGCACGAGCCTGCGCGCTTTCAAGCACACGCAGGCCTGATAGTCTGAACCCCGAGAGAACGGGTGCACTGTATCTGAGAAGGCCGACTACCAGCGCCTGGTACACGTGTAGTAAAGATCGCTCAGAGGGACCCCAACATTTTCCTGCCATACACCACACAATGCTTGCAAAGCTGTCGAGCTTTTTCTTGAGCACAGAAATGTGCTTCGTCCAGGACAGGTCACGGTCTATCGTAACACCTAAGAATTTGTGATGTGTTACGTATGGAACAATTTGCCCGTCGATTGTGACCGGATACCACGCCATTATCTTGCGTGTGAAAGCCAATGTTACGCTTTTAGTTGGCGAAAGTTCAAGCCCCTGACGGCGCAAGTACGCAGACGTAATGGACACCGAACGCTGCAATCTTGCTTGCACTTGGGGACGCGTGACACTTGATGTCCATATGCAAATATCGTCTGCGTAGGCGGATATTGAAACAGTCTTCGGTAGTTGTTTGAAAAGGCCAATGAGCACGAGATTGAACAACGTTGGACTGAGCACTCCTCCATGAGGAACACCACAAGCAACATGATGATCTGCTGTGTCACCTTCAAGAGTCTCCATGTAGACTGTCCGGTTTGTCAAATAGCTTGCAATCCAATTGTGTAGACGTCCGCCTATACCACATTCTTCGAGTGCATTTAGTACTGCATCATGCTGAACATTATCGAATGCGCCCTTTATGTCGAGGAAAAGAGCAGCAGTCAACCTGTGACGGCGTTTTTCATGTTCTACCGTTGACACGAGATCAATTACACTGTCGATGGCAGACCGGCCTTTGCGGAAACCCGTCATTGTGGAAGGGTATAGCCCATGTTTTTCAAGGAACCATTCTAGACGGGTTAGCACCATACGCTCCATCGTCTTGCCAATACAACTTGCCAGAGCTACTGGTCTGTAGGATGTTAATGTGAGTGGCGATTTCCCTGGTTTGAGCAAGGCCACAATGCGGCTTCTTTTCCACTGCTGTGGTACAGTGGCAGAGGCCCAAGAGTGGTTGAACAATGTTAAGAGGGCTTCCATTACCTGTGGGCCTAGATGACGAAGCGCATTGTATGTTATTCCATCAGGTCCTGGGGATGAAGGATGCGTGCAAGCAGAAAGAGCTGCTTTCAGGTCTTGAATTGTGAAGGGGATGTCCAGTCGATCGTCCATCGTGGGGGGAGCACATCGATGCTGCCGAGGTAAAGAAGCGCTTCCGGCAATTCTCGAGCAGAAATCCTCCGCCACCTCTAGTTCTTGCCGTCTATCATGAAGTGCCAATGCACGGAAAGGGTGTTCCTGCTGGGGAAATGTCGGCAGTGCTCGAACAACGTGCCAGATTGTGGAGAGTGGTTTGCGGGGATCCAATCTGCTGCAAAATGACCGCCACCGTTGTTTGCCTAGGTTCTCCAAATAGCGCTGTATTTGCTTCTGGGCACGTCGAGAGGCCCGGAGATCCGAGACATCCTTTGTCCTCCGGTATTTTCTTTCTGCGCGCCGACGAATCGCCCGAAGCTGCGCGTAGATCACATCCACTGGTGCTGTGGAATTTGGCGCTGAGATATTGCGTGTTGCATCGTGCATGGCCGAAATAATACGCTGTTCCACATCTGTTGGATCAGCGAGTTTCCCACAGGTTTTTTCTAGAACAATGCGGAAAGCACTCCAGTCGGTGCAACGTATTTTGGCATTTGGAAGACGGTGAAACCACCGTAGCTGCACATACGTCGGTATGTGGTCACTTCCATAACTTTCAATATCAGCACACCACGTTGCGAACGATGACAGGCGCCTGGATACAAATGCAAGGTCCAGGCAGCTGCTGTAGGTAGTCCCGCGTAGAAATGTCGGCGTACCATCATTGAGCAAAACGAGACCTGCATTGTTCATGAACGTGGCGATATCCCGTCCTCGAACGTTCGTAACGGCGCTTCCCCAGCCGTGGTGATGCGCATTGAAATCTCCTACTATTATATGGGGTTCCGAAACGCTGTCAAGTAGCGATTGTAGTCGTAGGGCATCAAATCGACCCCTTGGTGGTATGTAGCCACCTATAATAGAGTGTGCGCCCATTCAAAGTCACAGTGATTGCTACATACTCGTTGCTACTGCCCCCAGGAATTTGATGCCGAACGTAAGTGAGGTCACGACGGACGCATAGTAGTACCTTGCTCAAATGCCCAGCCGCTTCAGAGAGGAAACTTTCATAACCGGACAGTCGAAAAGGAGATGTGATATTAGGCTCACATATTACAAGCACCGGAAATCGGTATTTGAAGATCCTCTGCCTGAGATCTGCTAGGCGGCCTCGCAGACCTCGAGCATTCCATTGTAATACTGCCGATCGAGAGATTCTCTCCTGCAGTGAGGGTGCTGACGACAGTAGAGCCATAATTTTGACTGCTATTAAAGGGTGGCAAGCACCGGTTCAATAGCGTCTAAAATTTGGACAGCAGCCTTAGCAATTGGCGTGTCCACTCCAGCAATTATCAGCCGTAAGGTGCCTATCAGCTGTTTCAGCATCGCCCTGATGTGATCATCTGTTGTCGACACAGCCGGCGGACGCACAGGCGGAAGTGTCACAGAGCTTACAGTACGCGATGGTAGAAGTGGCCACTCTGCGGGGTCCTCCTGGGGGGTTGTCAGTCTTGGCTCTTGCGGAGCTGGAGGCAGTGGCTTTTGCGCGGCAGAGCGGTCGCGGTCCTCCTGATGTGTTGACACGTCATTTACTGAGCTCAATTTCTTCTGCCGACTTCGTGTCCTCCTCCTGGAGCGACGTACTGCGATTGCTGCTTCTCGGTGAGTAGAATGGTCTCTCACTATTTTCTTCAAGATATTCATCTCTGTTTTCACCTTCGGACATTCCCTAGATGTTGCCTCATGAGGACCTTTGCAGTTGGCACAAACTGGAGACTCAATCGTACATGTAGGTCCATCGTGCACGCCACCACAACGCGGACATGTTTTCGTGCTCGTACACGCAGCACTTACATGTCCAATCTTCTGGCATTTTCGGCACTGCACCGGTCGGGGCACATAAGGACGCACTGGGTGCCTCACAAAACCCACTTTCACATGCGATGGTAAAGTAGTACCCTCAAAGACTAGTTTGACACACCGTGATTTGCCGAAACGATGGATGTCAGTTATGCGAACAGAACTTGATAGCAGTTGCACCAAGTCCATATCCTTGATCTGTATGTCCACGTCAGAAATCACACCAGCAGTAGTGTTAAGTCCATGAGCGAAGAACGAGCGGACTCGTATGTTGCCAAGGACAGACACGGTCTTCAACTTATCCAGGGTTGCCCGGCTAGAGACATCAACAGAGAGGATATTCCTTCTTGCGTTAATACGCACTTCTTTGACTTGGCCCGGAACCAGTCGTTCAAGAAGAAGAGTCAAAGTCTGCCTGTTGATGGAGTTGAGATTCTCTTCCTCAACAGGCATGTATGAAATTGTGTAAGTGAGAGATTGCTCACTTAGATTGGCCTCGTTGGTTGTTTTCTTGCTCACACTGGATTGGTGAGGCATCTTCGCTGGCACAATGGACTTGTTAGCCCGCTTCGTACACACACTGGGCCCACACTCAGTCGGGGTTTTGGAAAGCTTCCTCTTCAGGCGCCGACTCACAATCTCGGTGTAGCCTCCGTCGAACTCCATGTCATCCGAGTCAGAGAAACTAGACGATCCCGGGAGCTCTGAGGGGAGATCCATACTGCATCCAGGCTGATCTGTGCAGTTCACACTGCTAGCCACAGAAGGCAGCAGAGGCGGCGGGTCATCCGCCATCGCCTGGGACGGCGAGGTTGCCTTGAAGGCTACAGAAGCACAAAGTATTTCAAAAAAACAGGAGCTCGATCAAGAGATGCTGCCGTTCGCAGCGCTCTTCTTCTTCCTCCCCCCTAATTAAGTAAACTTGAACAAACAATAAGCACTAACACCATGTGTAGAAAATCGCGCACTTTAAGGCAATTTGCATAAATGACCTTCGTTAAATAGGGGTTGTCGTACTCCCATGCAGCATCATATGCTACATCCACCCGTTCCATCAGCCATGAAATGTCCAACAATGGAAGGGTAGCTGTAAAAGGTCCTAGTAGTTATATAAGAAGGGCTTGAGCGCATGATATTTTAATAGCATTATAAAATTTTCACGAATAAAACTACAGTCAGAACGGTGGTGAATTATTGCATGGGAAACCAATCAAGGATCCGGTGTCCTGTGTTGTGAACCTCAACGAGTTAGCGAAACACTAAAAGGCACTTGCAGACTCATCGTTCAAGCACTGTCCTATTTCGTCTGGAAGATATTCCGCCTGACTGTCTTGAAAATAAATGATACAAAACCCCGGAAAAACGAAGATTGGCAGTTGCCTTTTTTCAAATAGAACAAACTTGCAGCCAAATGTTGTAAACTATTGGTTTACCATTCCGAGGTCGGCCCAGGATATCCTACGGGGTGGCGTACGTCGAAGGGGGAGTCAATATTTGGGCATTGTCCCTCTAGAAGATAAAATAAAAAGAAGAAATTGCGGCATTGAGACAGCGATATATAGGTTTCACATAATCCAACGCAATGATTTAGCTGCTTAGGTGCTGTCTGTCTTTCTGTCTGTCTGTCTGTCTGTCTGTCTGTCTGTCTGTCTGTCTGTCTGTCTGTCTGTCTGTCTGTCTGTCTCTCTCCCTCTCTCTCTCTCTCTCTCTGTCTGTCTGTCTCTCTCTCTCTCTGTCTCTGTCTGTCTGTCTGTCTGTCTGTCTGTCTGTCTGTCTGTCTGTCTGTCTGTCTGTCTGTCTGTCTGTCTGTCTTTCTGTCTGTCTGTCTGTCTGTCCGTCCGTCCGTCCATCCGTCCGTCCGTCCGTCCGTCCGTCTCTCTGTCTGTCTGTCTGTCTGTCTGTCTGTCTGTCTGTCTGTCTGTCTGTCTGTCTGTCTGTCCGTCCGTCCGTCCGTCCGTCCGTCCTTCCGTCCGTCCGTCCGTCCGTCCGTCCGTCCGTCCGTCCGTCCGTCCGTCCGTCCGTCCGTCCGTCCGTCCGTCCGTCCGTCCGTCCGTCCGTCCGTCCGTCTGTCTGTCTGTCTGTCTGTCTGTCTGTCTGTCTGTCTGTCTGTCTGTCTGTCTGTCTGTCTGTCTGTCTGTCTGTTTTTGCAAGGAAGAAGGGAAAGGAAACTGCACAGGCCTTTTCACTGGCTCAAGCCGAGCCACAATCGCTACCACGTGCAGATAGTAGGAGAGTTGAAAGATGGGATAGAAAGACAAGATAGTAAAGACGCGCTAAAGACAAGGCCGATCCCGGAGGCAGTGCAATACCGGGCCAACCGGTGGCGGGAGTGAAGCATCCTTCAAACTCTCGGCCACATTTCCAAAAATAAGTCCAATTGGACCCGTAACAGTTAGTCTACGGGGTCCCTGCTTAGGTGCTTGTGAGCGAACACAATTCCTCCAGTGACAGAAAGGAGCGCCGGGCAAATTTTCGACGTAGCGGCCGCCAGTCTTTGCCTCCCGTTGGTGCCGTCACTCAAATACAGCCACTGATATCACTTTAAAAGGCTAAAAATAATTATACATTATTTTTTTGCATCTTCATTGGCAGCCAAGTGGAGATGCATTACGAAAATGGGATACTTATGTGATAACGTTATAAGAAACAGCGCGACTGTCCTTTCGGCCCCTCGTAGCCGCGCAGAGCGTGCCGACGACGCGCTGTTTCTGCTCCAGGAGTCTACGCCAGCGCCGCGCCGCGGCAACCGCTTCTAAAGCCTCACGGGCAGAGCGCCGCTTTTGCAACTACAAAACCTTCTAGAACAAATTAGTATAGGTTGTGCGCCGAGGAATCGGCACACCGCCGCCGCCGCCGCCGTTTTCACTCGGCACGATGACGCGCAGTCTAAATAGGAATAAATTTTTTTTTACCCGCAAATCTGTGGGCGTTTTTGATTTGGTTTTCTCTTGTTTAATTGTTTTCCAGTCTGAGGCATATAATCAGGTCAAGGAGACGACATACCAACTGTATTGCAATGAATCAACACAAAAAAAAAAAGGAACCCTGCTCTCCGCGTTCTACGCATGCGTATCGTCACCATACACCGCAACGTGGCATTCCGAAACTTCGTGAAGAGGGCAACGTGGCACAACGAGAAGAAACAATAATAATAACAACAATAATATTAATCAGTTTTGGGGAAAGGAAACAGCGCTGTATCTATCTCATATATCGGCGGACACCTGAACCGCGCCGTTTGGGAAGGGATAAAGGAGGGAGTGAAAGTAGAAAGGAAGAAAAAGGTGCCGTAGTGGAGGGCTCCGGAATAATTTCGACTACACGGGGACCTTTAACGTGCACTGACATCGCACAGCACGCGGACGCCTTAGCGTTTTGTCTTCATAAAAACGCAGCCGCGGCGATCGGGTTCGAAGCAGGGAACTCCGGATCAGTAGCCGCGCGCTCTAACCACGCAGCCCAACGGTGAGTTGAAAGAGGAAACAACGTTTTCGGAAAGTCTATATCACAGACTTGAGGGCCGCGGGCACTGTGGCTGCAGGTGGAATCAGCTATATGCGCCAAAACTTTCACTCCTTCCTTTATCCCTTCCATTACGGCGCGGTTCAAGTGTCCAACGATATATGAGACAGATACTGCGCTATTTCATTTCCCCCAAAACCAATTATTATTATTATTCCCAAAACGGCGCCAACGCACCGTAACATATCTCAGCCAGAAAAATGTTAAACTGCTGCAAGAAAAAACTATTTTATTTTTCTTTTTAATTCCGCGAAAATTTCATTATAAGATGTTACTTTAAACAAATGGTGATTATTATTCAGAACCAGTGGTTTCACAAACTGTCCAGACGGAAATGTTTGTGTTATAACATCTGCTGATTGTTCGACAGGTAAAGCGCTGAACCAAGCAAAAGTTCCCTTTCCCCCCGTGCAGTATAGCAAACCGGTACTCTTCCTATTTACCTCCCTGCCTTTCCTCCTCAAGCAAAAGTTGGTGATAGAAGAGTTCTGTTTATTTTTACGTCAAAAATATAGTATAACCACAATCTCACATAGAACTAGTCCGAATACGATTAACATATTGAGCATCACGTGCGTCGGTGCCGGCTTAATAATTCTAGACTCATTCATCGACTTTGCGTATTGGAAAAATACCTGTATAACCGAAGGATAGAAAAAAAGAAAACAATTGTGACTTGGACGCAGAGAACAAAAAATGTTCTGCACGTTCGTAAGAAATATATAAACACAATCAACATTCCCGCTTGTGATATATTTTTGAAATATGGCGCCTAAAAAAACAAAAGATTTACAAAATATTTAGCATTTCGCACAAGATTTGAACCCCCTGTATTCTGTGTTCTCAGCTCGTAGTACGAAAAGCTGTACAATTTCGACCAGTTTAGCAAAGAAGGCTGTAGCGAAAGAGGTTTTTAAATTTGTGGTTTAGCTTTCAATGCCACCGGCGCCGCCGCCACCGTCGAAAAATGGCCTTGCGCCGCCGCCGATGAATACCACGCCTACTGCTGCCGACGCCACCGTCGCCAACTAGAAACGACCGCAGCGCCACCGCGGTTCGAAACCGACACGACGCACACCTCTGGCCACAGGGGTAGAGGCGCAGCCAGAGGGTGGCGGCGCCACCACCGCTACGGCTCTGCCACGCGGAAGGCTCGAAATGCTACCTTAATGCAGCTGTCGCTACAAAACATCAGTTTGAAGCGATTACTCACCTATTTCAGTCTGTGCATGAGCTTATGCATGTACACTGCCAGTTCTGCAGGCTCTGTTCACCCTTCACCGTTTCCTCAGCATTCTTTTTCCGGGCTTCTTAACAAGCGTGTCTGCCGCTCCTCAATGACCGAACGAAGGAAGCCAGATAAAAGCTGTCCCCTAAATTGGTGATCAAAATTTGCTTGTATCTCGAGGACACACGAATTCCGAAGCGCGGACTACAATTCAAGCCAATGCCATGATGCTGAATATCATCCAGAACACTTCATAGTCCGACCTCATTGGATATGGAGCACTGCTTATTCAGAAGAATTATAGCGTCATCCATATAACGAAACTTTTTAAGGACATTGTCTATGGTAAAATTATTAAGAATACTTTGTTTAGATCTGTCGATAAGTCTCAAAAATTGCACAGACCGGGTAGCGCCTGACCCTATACATATCCATTTCTTTTGCGGCAGTGAAATAAGTTAAAATTCTAGAAGAGCTAAAAAGTTGCCAAATTCATGCCAATTACACTGTGGACATCAACCCCAATGTTTTCTTTTATGCAGTCTTTTATTGCATTTTGCACTTCAGTATCAGGCGCTGAGAACAACTGTAGCTGACATCTTGTCAAAAAGTTGAAAGTTACGTCATTCGTTTGATCGAAGATTGCAATGATATAGGTTATCATTTCTCTGCTGGTGTCAAAGAGTTGCTTTTGGCAGTGCCTGAAGACCTCATGGCATTGCTGTCGTCTCCGCGCCTGAAATTTCCAGTACTTGATACAAGCGAACACAACGGATTCGCCGTTGCAACCACACTACAACACCGAACGGAAGACAATGCGGCATTAATCACGAAAAGCGCCCTCAGCACAGACAGCTCCTGGACTAAAATGAGCGACGGTGCGTTTAAAATGCGTAAATACATTTTTACCAACTTGCGAAAGTATGTTTTGTCTCGATGAGTTGGGACTTCTTCTGAGAATGAGAAAAAGGACAACAACGATGTCGCGCTAGCCGAGAGGACTGTAGCGCCACATGGGAACACACTTTCAATGAAACTGCTCGATAGTCGCTCAATGGAGTCTTTTATTCAGCCGAATCGTGGCGGGCGGCCACGGGGCGTCTCAGATCCTCAGTGCAATGTGGACCCATACCACTGTGCATCGTGGGCAGAGGGTTCCTGTGGCGTTTGTATTTGAATTTCTCGGAGAGCCCCTTTGAGCGGCAAGGACGCAGCTGCGACATGGTCCCACCATCGATAGAGTGCTGCTGTCTGCGGTGATGCGCCAAGAGGTCCCCTCGGCTGAAGCGCTGACCGCATTCGGGGCACTGGTACGGTTTCTCCCCCGAGTGCCTCAGCATGTGCCTGGAAAGATTCCACCGCTGTGTGAAGCCCGTGTTGCACACCTGGCACACGAAGGGCCGCTCGCCCGTGTGGGTCCGCTCGTGTCTGGTGACATGGCCTCTGGGTGGGATAAAGACGAATGAGAGATGACGGCTGGCACACAGCAATCACGATAAGCTTGTTGACGGCTCACAGATGGAAAATAATATAATAAATACCTTTAGCATACCGTGTAGAGTGCTACCGTGACTGGAGTACCATGTGCCCACTTACCGTGGGTAAGGACTTGCCGATTGCTCCCTATGCTGCAGGTGTGCACCCTTCTGCTGGATACATGGCGCCACCTGGTGCCACCGAGGCGACAGGCGCAAGCGCATCTCCCGCGCGGGCTCCCGGTACTCAGGTAACGGTAACATGATACACGGTAAGCTAAAGGTCATCGAATCATATAAACAACAACTGAGGCCGCTATTGTGAAGGTCGTTTATTCATGGCGGTGGAAAAAGCGCGTTGGCAATCACAGGCGCAACGGACCATACGATAAACCAGTTCAACGAAGCTTTTATTGACGCTTAAACTTCATACCTTTCTTGTAATTAGATTTCCGAAAAAAGAAAATGTGAAGCACACTCATTAGACTTATGTCATACATGACTTGATGGTTGCACACTGCCTTGGTGGTTGCACACTTCCGTTGCCTTTGACTGCTCGTGCGACTTTGTGCCTCTCCGCAGTGATGTGAGCCGCTTACATGACCCATTGGTTGTTTACATGAACCCGACGAAAGTGGGGTCGAGTAGGCTTTCGGGCTGAAAAGAAGCTGTCGGGCTGATATAAACGCCAGGAATTCGAGTTAAGCGACAGTCTAGTCGGGCTGGGCCATCCCGACTACCGAGGGTGGGTTGACTAGGAGCTTCCTCAACAAGTTACGCTTAATTGTTTTTCATGCCTGTGAAAACCATTTTCTGTAGGGGACAACAGAAGCTAGCGATGGTTCACTACTCGTGGGGTCGCGCCTGACAGGGAGCGCCGCGAGAGTAAAAACTCGAAAATTGGATTCTGGAGACAGGGAATGGAGCAGTATCTGTCTCACATCTCGGCGGACATCAGAACTGCGCGCCGTAAGGGAAAGGATAATGGAGGGACTGAAAGAAGACAGGAAGAAGTAGGTGCCGCAGTGGAGGGCTCCGGAATAATTTAACCAGCTGGGTATCTTTAACACGCACTGAGATCGAAGAGCACACAGGCGCCTTTGCGTTGCGCTTCCAGTGAAAGCGCTGCAGCCGCGATCGGGTTCTATGGAGGTGAAACGAAAATGCACCTGTGTGCTGTGCGATGTCAGTGCACGTAAAGGTCACCAGGTGGTCGAAATTATCCCGAAGCCCGACTGACTACTACCGAAATCATGTAGACAGTAATCCAGTTGGGTTGACCAAACTCAACTCGACCCCTGACTCGAGCGAGCCGCCACTGTCGCATTATGTAAACAAGTCTACAGGCGGGAGGAAAAATATAAGAGGACGCTTAAGCTTCGCCTTTAATAGCAGGACGCGACTGCGTGTTGCAGAATTGGCAACAAATCCACGGAACGCCATCGTCTTATGGTGCGACCCCTTACCCGGACAACTTAAGAAAAGGAAACATATCTTTGTGGACACCCGAACCGTGCTGCAAGAGAAGGAAAATGAAAGAAAAATTAAGGAAACGAAAGGACGCCTGTATCACATATCTCGGTGGACAACCTAACCGGGACATAAGGGAATAAAGTTAAAATGAAAATTGGTTTTAAGGTGAGGAAATAATAATAATAATTAGCTTTTGGGGAAAGGAAATGGCGCAGTATCTGTCTCATGTAAAGTTGGATACCTGAACCGTGCCGTAAGGGAAGGGATAAATGAGAGAGTGAAAGAAGAAAGGAAGAAAGAGGTGCCGTAGTTGTGGGCTCCGGAATAATTTTGACCACCTGGGGATCTTTAACATGCACTGACATCGAACAGCTCACGGGCGCCTTAGCTTTTTGCCTCCATAAACACGCAGCCAGGTCGGGTTCGAACCTGGAGGAAATGATGCCTGTATCACAATTCTCGCTGGGCACCCGTATCGCGCCGTAAGGGAAGGAAAATTCCGTACCTTACGCTGCGGTTCTGGCGTCCACCGAGATGCGCCATTTTTCGCTCTCCGCCAATGACGCCGACACCGGCTTTTCTGCGACACCAGCTCTTCAACGCTATCGCGTTAAAACAGGTCCGGCTACTGCTCCGCCGCAGCAATATGAAATCTGGTGTGACATCTTCATACTGAAGGAAGACGCATGTTTGGTAGCAGATTGCCACGCCATACCATGGTACTCTGCTGTAACTGCGCGTTTCCCTCGAATTAACGGACTACCAAATTATCGCCAATTTTATCTTAGTTACGCAAGAAAAAAAAAACTTCAATACACTTGGAATTGCGGATGTATTTATATGAAGCCTCGCAATAAAAGAGCACAGTTCGGTAAAAGTGTGGCTTACATTGAATCCCTGGAGAAGTCGCAGAAGGCGCAGCGATGCCTTCCCTGTGGCCTCGGCGGGTGCACTCTAGACCGGTGCACGTGCAGGAGGTTTTTCGTGGGGAACAGGGCACCGCACGTCTCGCACCAGAACATCATTGCTGAAGCGAGGGATCTCTTTCCATCCTCCGAGACCAAGGCAACCTGAGAACGAGCATCTTGAGTGCTAGGAGTATTCTGCGCTTCCATCACGCGTTCACTTTTAATCTTCAGGCGCACAGCAAAAACTACCTAACACGCGAACACACACAACTCGTGGATGGGTAGGAGAGTAAAACCTGCAAACGCTACTTTCGCGGCCTTTTTAAAGGCGCGGGCGAGAGGGAGGAGGTTGCACCAATTGCCAAACAACGCTGCCTGAAACGCGAGCGGCTTGAAACGGTGGCTCGGCAGTTAGCGCGCTGGGCTACTGCTGCGCAATTCCTTGGCTCGAACCCGACCACGGCGGCTGCGTTTTTGTCAGCCTGTCAGCCTGCCAGCCAATTCGGCTCGTCGCACACTTCAGCCGTATGCCGTATGCCTTGGCCGACGAAGGACCTTGAACCGCCGTTGCCTAGCAACGATGCAGGCGCTCTCCAACAGATGGCGCCGCCGTCGACGCCGCTGCCGTCACAGCTCGTTCCGATGTGGTAGAGGGCGAGGAGGCGTCGCCTTGCAGGGGGTGGCTATATATATATATATATATATATATATATATATATATATATATATATATATATATATATATATGCGCGCTTCGCCTCAGTAAATTGTAGTTGTTATGGAGAGCGCTAAAGACGCAACAGCCACAGAACTAAGCGAGGAAGAGACAATGCGCTGAAGAGACGCCAGAAGGACGCGCCGCACGACTCGAGAAGCGCCGTTAGGAAGATGCGGCTGAAGAAGTCGTGCCATGTAGCGGAGTGGCTCTTCAACTGCGGAAGAGAGCGCTTTGAATGTCGAGAGAGTCGGAATTAGACGCTGCGTAGACGCCGTGCTGAGGACACGAACCTTTCGCAATTCGACTAGCGTTAACAAGAGCTAAACCACAGCCAATTTTTTGGAGGCAATACGCTGAGGTTCCCGTGTGCTGTGCGATGTCCGGGCACGTTAAAGATCCCCAGGTGGTCGAAATTATTCCGGAGCCCTCCACTACGGCACCTCTTTCTTCCTTTCTTCTTTCACTCCCTCCTCATCCCTTCCCTTACGGCGCGGTTCAGGTGTCCAACGATATATGAGACATACTGCGCCATTTCCTTTCCCCCCAAAAAACAATTATTATTAGTCCTCCACTATGGCACCTCTTTCATCCTTTCTTCTTTCACTTTCTCCTTTACTTGCTTCTCTTACGGCTCTGTTCAGGTAGCCGCCGATATATAAGACAGACACTGCGCCATTTTCTTTCCTCAACATAATAATAATAATAATAATAATAATAATAATAATAATAATAATAATAATAATAATAATAATAATAATAATAATAAAAAGAATAAGAATAATTGATTTTGGGGGAAAGGAAATGGCGCAGTATCTGTCTCATACATCGTTGGACACCTGAACCGCGTCGTAAGGGGAGATATAAAGGAGGGACTGAATGAAGAAAGGAGAAAGAGGCGCTGTAGAGGAGAGCTCCGGAATAATTTTCAATTTTCAAGATGGAGGTTTTCGCTTTCCACTAGGGTTAACCAGTTCCCGGATTACGCAACTGTCAATAAGCAAGTTGTCAAACTTTTAAAAAAGTGTGTTAGCCTCGCTCCTATTGGTCGGATGTGGCTGGCGGCCATTTTGCTTTTTGCGTCATGGGTGGTTGCAGATTACGTCACGGATGTGGCAGAAGTGATGACGTTGCGCACCTAATTATGCAGGCGCTTATACAGCTTTTTGTGGAAGTCTCGAGGCTGTCAATTTGGTCGCTGTGTTTCGATACGACTGAGGCGGTTGCGCTGGCGCAATCAACGGCGAAGGAGGGCTCGCATGCCATGCGAGCTGTTTTGAGCCTCTTTCGACTGAAACAGACTGTGGAGTGACTATGCGACCAACTAGCCGATGAGCTGGGAGGTTTGCATGCGAGCGAGCTGTCGTTGCGGCGGCAGGTGCTGTGTGCACTGCGGTTCTTTTTTACCGGCGGCTTTCAAGCTGCCGTTGGTTACGAGGTGCACGCTGGCCGCGCACAACAGATGTTAAGCAAATGCGTGCGGCAGGTGTTGGAGGCAATCAGCAAAGTTCGCGCACAGAAGCGGTGGGTTCCCGTTGTCAACTCTATTCCACAGCTATATATAAATAAAACACGCTTATGCTGGCAAACCACTTTATTTTTCCCAGCCAAATCGCACTTCATTGTCGTCTTCTGTTTCCGGAGGAAAAAGAAACAAACAACCACACGTGAGATACTGCAACCACTCACCTTTTGGCATTTTTTTCATCGATCGAAAGAGCCGAAAAACAGACTTCAACAAGTCGTCTTCGCTGATTTCGTTCCAAGTGCTTCTTGTAAGTTCGCTCGGTAGACACGTAGCCTTCACTTAGTTCATTCAGGTTTTTCTGAGCACTTAGGTCAACCGCACAGTACCTTGATTTCAGACGCCACGTAAAAATCAATAACACGGCGTGGAGTCGGCGTCTTTCGTTCAAATCGGCTTGACGTTTTACCGCCATCAGCGCATCCCAGAGGCAGCATAAGTTACCCACAAGCCAATTTAAATGTGCATCTCCGAACGTTTTTTGTTTTCTTTATATTTTCGAACTTTAAACACAATGCTTTGCCGAAATAAAATATATATGTTATTTTTGTCGCTGCGTATTTCTTAAGTCTTTTTACAAAAATTCAGCAGACGGCCTCTCGTTGTGAAAAAAAAATGCTCTCGGAGCACCGTCTTGCTGTAATTGGCTGATTCCTCGTTGCGTCAAGCGGTGATGTCTTTTCGTTTAGTCACTTTGACGTCACTGTCAATAACTTTTGACAGAATTTGTGACAGATACGTAATACGGCCGCAGAACTAAGCCACCAGAAATTTTAGTATTCGTAACGGATTTGACGGCCCAGCTGGGCAAGCGTCTTGGGAGCTAAAAAAAAAGGCGCTGGTCTAGCTCTGGTTCAACCTAGAGTGACGCGATAGCTACAACTGGCCGAGTGGAACCTGTTCAGTAGAATATCAGTCAAAAATTGTCGCCGCTCTGTTTCGCTGGGCGTTCCTTCTTCATCTTCGCCCACTTGGCACGGCGCATGCGCACAGCTGTGGCAGCTCGCTGTCGCTGGCGCGCCGCGCCGCCGGCAACAGCAGCTGCTCCGCACCACGTCGCTGGTCACGTGACCAACCAGGTGACGAACCACGTGATCAGTCACTGCGCCGCGCCGCCGGCAGCTGCGACCAGAAGACTGCCCGAGACTACTACACGTCCTTATCCTGTTGGGATGGCGGGAAGCTTCTCCCTTGCCATGAAGAGCACAAGGAAGACTTCGCTTCAGAGTACGCAAGGAATATCGGCGGCGAGTAAGTACCTGTGGCTTCCTAGATCCGTTACGATTACGGCTGAAATTCACCGGCCACTGGTCAGCTGAATCAGTCACATCGCTTCATGGCTTCGCAATGGGATCCCTTTTGGACACCCCTGTTCGTTTACTTGTCGCGATGTGGCGCCACCATTTAGGGGCGCAACGAAGGCTCACATCATAATAATAATATAATAATTGGTTTTCGGGGACAGGAAATTACGCAGTATCTATCTGATGTATCGATGGACACCTGAACCGCGCCGTAAGGGAAGGGATAAAGGAGGGATTGAAAGAAGAAAGGAAGAGGGCGGTGCCGTAGTGGAAGGCTCCGGAATAGTTTCGACCTCCTGGGGATCTTTAACGTGCACAGACATCGCAAAACACACGGGCGCCTTAGAGTTTTGGCTTCATAAAAAAAAGGCTTACATCATAGCAGGAGCATTTGGTGGACCTCCTGAATCCCATAAAACTCCGCTTGGCACAGGAAAAGAGGGAGAAAGAATGATTTTTATTGAATTTTTAACCCCTGTCTGGACCTTTCGCGAAGGACATCGGAACAAATTTGTTCGTCCATTTCCCGTTCTATATCACTAGCCATTATGCTCTGCCTGCCTCTCACTGCACGTCCGGAGCAGGCACGAAGACTAGAGAATGAAAGAGAGGAAGAAAGGGTAATAATAATAATAATATTAATAATAATAATATTAATAATAATAATATTAATAATAATAATAATAATAATTGGTTTTTGGGGAAAGGAAATGGCGCAGTATCTTTCTCGTATATAGTTGGACACCTGAACCACGTCATAAGGGACGGGGTAAAGGAAATAATGAAAAAATAAAGGAAGAGGTGCCGTAGTGGAGGGCTCCGGAATAATTTCGACCACCTGGGGATCTTTAACGTGCTCTGACACCGCACAGCACACGGGCGCCTTAGCGTTTTTCCTCCATAAAAACGCAGCCGCCGCGGTCAGGTTCGAACCAGGGAAGAAAGGGTGGTAAGAGAGGGATTTTTTGCCCGTAGAGGCTGCTGTGACTGATATTAAAATCGAGAAGGCCTTGCAGGCAGGTAGCCAGGATTTTTTTTTTCGTGGAAGGGGTGGGGAGGGAACGCTTCTTGAAATAGCGGTTGCGCCTTGGACACGTGTACATTTATCATTTATCGTTGTTACCATTTGGATTGACGGCCATTACGGCATGCCACGGTCATTGCAATACATTCACTTGTACAAGTAAAGCGCAATATATGGGCACACACATTATACGCACAAGTGCGTAAAAGGTTTCAGGAAACTTTCTTACTAGCGGCAATGATAAATCATTTTGCAACTTCCTTTGCATTTGTGTATGTACATTTTGAATAAAAAAAGCGACCGCTCTGCTGCAACTATAGCTTTACCACGCCTATTCATTCAAGGGAACAGCAGTTCACAATTTGCAGCGAGGTGCTGGAAGTGGTAAAGAAATACGTCTAATTGGGGCAGGTAGTGACAGCTGATCTGGATCGTGAGAGGGAAATAACTAGGATAAAAATAGCGTGGAGCGCATATGGCAGGTTCTCTCAGATCATGAATGACAGTTTACCAATATCCCTCAAGAGAAAAGTGTACAACAGCTGTACCTTACCGGTACTCACCTACGGAGCAGAAACGTGGAGACTGAGGAAAAGAGTTCAGCTTAAGTTGAGGACAACGAAGCGAGCCACAGAAAGGAAAATGTTAGCTGTAACGTTAGGAGACCAGAAGCGGGCAGAGTGGGCGAGGGAAAAAACGCGTATGAATGACATCCTATTCGAAATCGAGAGGACGAAATGGGTTGGGCAGGGCAGGTAATGCGAAGGCAAGACAACCGGTGGTCCTTAAGGTTGACAGTGGATTCCAAAAGAAAGTAAGCGTAGCAGGGGGTGGCAGAAGGTTAGGTGGGTGGACGAGATTAAGAGGTTTGCAGGCATAGGGTGGGAGCAGCAGGCAAAAGGCAGGGTTAATTGCAGAGACATGGGAGAGGCCTTTGCCCTGCAGTGGGTGTAGTCAGGCTTGGAGAATGAAAACCAGCGCAAAGGGCGGAGACGCAGGACGACGTGGGCTATCGACTTCTTTTACTTCAGTAATGGTCACATTTACACCCTTCAGTATAAAACCACGCTTGTGCGCACATGACAAATTTACAAGAAAAGGTAGATTGCAGCATGCCGCATATAATAAATAAGGGGGCCAAATTGGAATTATGAAGGAAAGAGGGTGAAGAAGACGATGTGGATTTACCGAAGAATAAAGATGAAGAAGAAGCATTCGGTGAGGTGGAGAGAGATGATTGGTGGAGAAGAGAAGAAGAAGAAGAAGAAGAAGAAGAAGAAGAAGAAGAAAAAGACGACAAGGTTTACGTGGACAGACGCCAAGGATATAAAAGGGCGAGGGAGAGCGAGGCACGGGGGGAACAGCAGAGAAGCGGAGGCTCCGGCGGGTCAGGGACACATCGGCTGAAAGAGAGCGATGCCGGCTACTTCTCCGGTGATCTCGCGTTCTAAGGCTTCGCATCGTGGACTTCCTGCCGTGCTTGAGCCCGTTCTTGGGAGTTAACGCAGGACGCTACCACCTGCTGCGGCCAGGGGTGTCTCCAGCGCTGTTGCCACCCATCCGGGTGGTGTCCCCAACGCCAATCACACTGGCATCCCCTCCACGGGCGCTTGGACCTGGAGCTTATACGACGCAGCCAGCGGCGCCAGCCCAAGCATGTCGAACGCCGCCTCGTCGTCGTCTACTGGATCCATACAACGCCGCAGTCGCACCGGATTCGAGTTTCCAAAAGTGCATCTGCGACCCGGGCATTTCAAGCAGACATGTCTCTCATTGCTAAACATACAGTGCCGACAACAAGCTCAGCCAGTAAAACGCATCTCCCGCTACGTATATCCTGGCATTGCGGAGCTAAGCCACTGCCAATTTTTATTTCGGTGGTCTTCGTTGTAGTGACACCAACGATGCTGCCTCATTCAGAAGGCGAAGAAGACTTGAGGAATCAGCCCGGAACATCGTTGGCAGCACAGAAATTAGCTTCTTAGTTGGGTACATTCTACTATTTTTATAAGTTCACGTATTCCATTATATTTAGGCCGCAATTTATGAAGCTTGCGCAAAGAATGGCTGGTCCCAATGTTTTGCCAACTAGTATGCGAAACTCTAGGGACTCATGTGTTTTGTTTCTAGGCTGAAGAGGACGCACTTTTTTGAAGCGAAAAGCTTCACTACGCTAGTCAACACTGCGCTTCGCGCGAGCCGGCGCCTGTCTTAGAACGAGTGACGCCACGCACGGCGCAGGTGGCTGCCGCCGACTCCGTCGCCTTTTCTTTCTCTCTCGCTCCCTAGTCACACCGAGCCACAGGTGTCCCGCCACTGCGCAGCGCCGCGCCTTTCCTCAAAATGCAACTTAAAGTTTTCAGTTTTCTCTTTCTTCTTTCCCTCCCTCCTTTCTCCCTTTCTTTGCAGCGCCGTTCGGGTGTCCACCGAGATATGTGAGACGGTTACTGTGCCATTTCCTTTCCTCAAAAACTAAACAAAACAAGTGAGCCGACGGGTTTCCTAGGATTATTTGCGTTGACAACTTTGCAAAGGCTGTTCATTTGCAGGAAAGCAAAAGGCGCACAACCACCTCCGTGGGTCAGTGGAGACCTCAATCTCGCTTTCATGTACATAGCGTTGGTGTCAAAAGCCCGCTTTGCGTTCCGCACACTTGATAGGCAGCGCGCCCTCCCGGCCACTCTAGAAGGTCGCATGCAGTTAATGGTTCATCGTGAGAGATTCATCACCAAATGAACGCTGCGGTATAGGTATTGCTGCAGTGCTGCATGTCAGCCACAATGCTGTCAGCGCTAATTCCTTCATTTCACATCTCTCACTAAGAAACAAAGAACGAATGAGGCGTCCACATATCCAGAGAGCCAGTTATGACCCTTCATTTGCGCAAAGCCATCGCCTTCTAGAACATTGTCAACGCCAACGCCAATGAACACAGTGAACGCCAATATATTTCGCTTTGTATATCCTTTATTAGCTGAGGTAATCCGCATTATTTTTAGAAGTATTTTCGAATGAATAGGCAGGCATATTTTATTCTTCAGTTTTCTAATAATAATAATAATAATAATAATAATAATAATAATAATAATAATAATAATAATAATAATAATAATTGGTTTTTGGCGAAAGGAAATGGCGCAGCGTCTTTCTTGTATATCGACGGACACCTGAGCCGCGCTGTGGATGGAAGGGGGATGGGGGAGGGAGTGAAAGAAGAAAGGAATAGGGAGGTGCCGTAGTGGAGGGTTCCGGAGTGGTTTCGACCACCTGGGGATCTTTACCGTGCGCTGGCATCGCACAGCACACGGGCGCCTTGGCGTGCTGCCTTACTAGAAACGCAGCCGTCGCGGTCGGGTTCGGGCCCGGGGGCTCCGGATCAGTGGTCGAGCCACCCAGCTACCACGGCGGGTGCGCACGAAGCACACTAATCGTCTCACATATCTCGGTGTTTCTTGTGTTTCGCCAATAATATTCGATAATCATGCATACAACGCTTAATAATAATAATAATAATTGGTTTTTGGTGGAAAGGAAATGGCGCAGTATCTGTGTTCAGGTGTTCAAAGATATATGAGACAGATACTGCGGCATTTCCTTACCCCTAAAAACCAATTATTATTATGATATCTCGCCATCCATAAAAGTGAATTTAAATTTTTTAGCGAGCGCACATCCCGCCGCGGTGGCATGGTGGTTGGAGTGCTCGGCTGCTGATCCGAAGTTCCGGGGTTCGGGCCCGGCCGCGGCGGCAGAGCTTCGGTGGGGGTGGGGCGCGGAGGCGCCGGTTTGCTGTGCGATGTCGGCGCGCGTTGAGGGTCCCCAGGTGGTGGAGGTTGTTCCAGGGCCCTCCACTGCGGCACCTCTTCCTTCATTCTATAGTCCCTCCTTTGTCCCTTCCCTTGCGGCGCGGTACGCCAGGGTGTCCGCCGATACATGGCGGATGCTGCGCCATTTCCTTTCCCCCAAAAAACAATTAGCGAGCGCACAGCTCGGGATGAATCGGCGCAGCAGCATTAAAGAGAACAAGTTTAAGAGTAAGGAGATTGTTTTTCAAATCTCTGGTAATAAGAATTGTCTATCTGGACAAACAGTATTGTTCAGTGTCCGAAGCTCAGCATGATTATGGATGTTCAGAAGTCTTCCTTTGGAAACTTATCAGTAAAGGGGCTAGTAATTGCAGCTGGTTCTGCGCACCTCCATGCGCTCAATACAAGAGTTTGCTGTCGGAAAGTATCGCCACTCGGCTTCATTCGGCGCTATTTTGAAGTGCTCTTGGGTTCATTCTGTCAATGAGTATGATATCCCCCTTTATCCCGCCGACGAGGAAATCATTTTTGTTACTGAAAGATGCTTATGGTACTTCTTTAATTAGCTCGCTTTACATGCTTAGCGCCATTTCTACTTGTGAATGCCAATGTATTCAGTAACCATTGCATTCGCCAGCTGAAAGTGGTAAGGTGAGGTCTTTGTCGCTCTAGACAGCCTTCAGCCCGTGGCTGATGGTGGCCTCGTTGGCTCGCTTCATTGCCCTGAGTTTGTGTCTCCAGGTCATAGATGCGCAGCATGGCCTCCCACTGCTCGGAAGTTAGGAGCTGAATTAGGTTCGGGAGGAAGGCGGATCCTCCGGACAGTTACAAAGGATGTGGTCTAGTGTGGCTCTGAGGCCGCACCTGTTACACTGGGGGAGCATTCCCCGGGGTACATGAGCGAAAGTACGGCCGGGTGGTGGGGTGCGAATGGGTTTCCAAGGAACGCCAGGTGGTCTGCTGGTTCTTTGCGTGAGCGATTTATGGGGTTGAGGGAAGGTGTGTCTTTCGAGGCGAAAGTGGTGTGTTATGTTGTGAACGACTTCAGGCCATCCTGCGAGAAACTCGGCTCAGAGGAGCCCACTGCCCGGCCTACGAAACCTCGGGCGTAATCGTGGACTGCTTCGTTCCCCGGGTTCCTTAAGTGGGCCGGAACCCATGACAGCTCGAGCTCCCTTGCGGGGAACTGGTGGATGCTTCGGAGGATTTGGAGGAAGATGGCGGAGACGCGAATAAAACATATGTGAATAATTTTTTTTCTAATCACCATCTTCTCCTTAGGGGACGCTCTGACTGTGTTCGTGTGGTTGTACAAATTCTCTTCTTGTGGACGGCACGCTATGTTCACCTGATCGAGGTGTTTTATGTTCAGAAGCAACGGGTTGGTTACGAGGTAGGCTGTAGTCAGAGGAATGCGGCTGTAGCCGCCGGGATTCGCCCATGCGATCTTGGATTCAGTGGACGAATGACATGTAGGACATACAGCTGGGTTACTGAAAAGCCGCTGAGCCACAGCGGCAGGTGATTATATTTAAATCAGCACCGTGCTAAAAATAAAAACACTGGGGTTTAAACTAAATTGTGGCTCCAATTATTGTGTAAATAGTTTGTACATATTACTTCTCCTCCTATCCTCTCTTCCTGTCCCCTCACCTCTTTCATTTCATTTCTCCATTCTGCCTGCTATCCTTTATTTCCGCTGCCCCAGCTCAGGTGCTTCAGTATCGATGACAGATGCCGGGCCTAGCAAAAATCTTTTCCTTCCTTTTACTATTGTTTTAATAAAAAAAACCATTACCAACACCACCGGCAGCTGGCGATACAGCCACAGGCAGAGGTAGAGTGTTCTAGAAGGAGTTGTAGGGTGAAGAGCGAAAGGGGTTTCGCTGGGAGGCGCTGAACCAAAAAAGCAGTTGGCCGCGCGGGGCGCTGCCGTCGAATATTGTAGGGGAAATGCCGGCCGTCTAGCGTGTCTGCGTTGTTGCATTCAGCGATTTTGAGAGTTGTCGTTCGGTAAGGGTGGAGATTTAAGCTCGTTGGGATAATAAAAGCGGGTAAGCGCGTCCCTCGAAAACAGAAGAGAGTTTTAGTTTCACGTACGTAGAGAGTTCACGTACGCAAACGTGAGAAGTCTACGTAGCATACGCGCATGTCGTTTCAAACCTTTTTATTTGCACGTACGCGACAGACGCCGCGCGTTCTTCTACTGACCGATGAAGACACTGCTGTAGTCACTCTAAGACAAGACGAGTCAAAGTCAAGCCAGTCGAACTGCGTCGGAGCGCTGCTTCGTCAAGCTTAACACCTGGGAAATCGCCCTTCTGCCTGAAAAACAAAAGCTCTTTGCCGCTTGAAACCTTATGCGAGGGTAAGAATTGGCAAATCGAAGGCGAATACAACAGCTTAGAACACGATATCGCGTCGAGGGATTAGCGACGCAGCTGTTATCGCTGTGAAGCGGCGGGCAGGGCGCTGCCATGTTTGACAACGCTGCGTACGCAAGCAACGCAAAGACCGCAACGTAAAAATCCGAATCTCACGTACATACGTGAGACTCGCGTATACCCTTTGCGTTCTGCGCATTCGCACTGGTCACCCGTAAGAGCTCTACGTACGTGAAGCCTCTACGTACGTGAAACAAACTCTCTAATAACATATGCAAAAAGTCTACAAAACGCGGGTACTACTACACACCCAGCCGACCGCGGACAATTCGCCTCCGTTGTGCACCCTGAGAACGCATTGCCAACCAAAGGCACATAGAGCAAAAAACTTCTGGGGCAGTGAAAGTGCACTGCAGAGCAAGTAGGCGGTCAGCGAACGTGGGCAAATTTGAACAATTATAAGCGATGAGCAGTGAAGCTCGAGGAGGAGGTGAAAGAAGATTGGCTAAATGAAGCGGAGGTGAAACCGCTCGGCAATAGCACGAAACGACGGTAAAGCAAGAATGAAAGGGTGTAGGCGAAGAGTAAAAGGAAAGAACGGAGGAGATGGAGAAGATAAAGTGAATCGTTTGTATCGATTTTATAGAGCTCAACAATCGCTTTTTTCGTAAGTGACTCGGGTTACGAAGGACGCCGTATCCACTCTAGACAATTTCGAACATTTCGGGTACGTTCTTCAATGTGCAGACATCGCACAGTGCGCACATCTTTTCATAGCACTTCGCCTCCATCTAAATGCGACCGCTGTGGGCGGGATATTAATAATAATAATTGGTTTTTGGGTGAAAAGAAATGGCGCAGTACCTGTCTCATGTATCGTTGGACACCTGAACCGCGCCGTAAGGGAAGGGATAAAAGAGGGAGTGAAAGAAGAAAGGAAGATGAGGTGCCTTAGTGGAGGGCTCCGGAATAATTTCGACCACCTGGAGATCTTTAACGTGCACTGATATCGCACAGCACACGGGCGCCTTAGCGTTTTTCCTCCGTAAAAACGCAGCCGCCGCGGTCGGGATCGAACACGGGAACTCCGGCGGGATCCAACCCGTATCTTTCGGGCCAGCATTGATCAGTCATCACGGCTGCGAAAGAAAAGGGAAGCGCGAAAAAAATACAATAAAGCAAGTGCTCATTAAGCAGGAAAAAAAGGCAATGAATAAAACTATACAAAGAGACAAACCGATTAGAGACGTAATTGCGTCCGCCGACGCGGACAGAAACGGCATTTCCCTTTCTGTGAAAATAGGAGAGGGCTCGCTGATGCGGCAGAAGTAATTTGAGCGGTTTCAGTTATCTCCTTGGTAAGGCGGCCACTATTCGTGATTAATGAGCAGCTCTCAAAGACTGGCAGGCAGCCGCAATCCCTGCAGTGACATCATTAAGGCATCCGCCACGGTACCTTTGAATCACTCACTCCATCGCTTGAGCACCAGTACAAAGTGGAAACGGGGAAGTTTTGTGCATATATGTAGAGTGTTAACATATCAGCTGTTATTTATTAGTGAATATGTCCCTGGTGAGAATGTATGTCAAAGCCCGAAATGAATGCGCTATTAAAAGCGGAAGTTTGTTGCGTTGTTAACTGCATCAAAATTAGCATTTTATAATTCTAAAATTGCATTTGTTTCGCATGTGGTTACGTTAACGGTAAACTATAATTTGAAAAACATGTCATGCGGGAGCGACATGGAACTCAATTATAAGGTCTCCATTAATTAATTAGTAGTGAAAAACAAAGCTTTGAGAAGCGATTTCTAGAAGAACCAGTAACAGTATGGGTTGGCCATTATAATTACTGGCGCAACCTAATTAAGTGAACTTGAACAAACAATAAGCACTAACACCATGTGTAGAAAATCGCGCACTTTAAGGCAATTTGCATAAATGACCTTCGTTAAATAGGGGTTGTCGTACTCCCATGCAGCATCATATGCTACATCCACCCGTTCCATCAGCCATGAAATGTCCAACAATGGAAGGGTAGCTGTAAAAGGTCCTAGTAGTTATATAAGAAGGGCTTGAGTGCATGATATTTTAATAGCATTATAAAATTTTCACGAATAAAACTACAGTCAGAACGGTGGTGAATTATTGCATGGGAAACCAATCAAGGATCCGGTGTCCTGTGTTGTGAACCTCAACGAGTTAGCGAAACACTAAAAGGCACTTGCAGACTCATCGTTCAAGCACTGTCCTATTTCGTCTGGAAGATATTCCGCCTGACTGTCTTGAAAATAAATGATACAAAACCCCGGAAAAACGAAGATTGGCAGTTGCCTTTTTACAAATAGAACAAACTTGCAGCCAAATGTTGTAAACTATTGGTTTACCATTCCGAGGTCGGCCCAGGATATCCTACGGGGTGGCGTACGTCGAAGGGGGAGTCAATATTTGGGCATTGTCCCTCTAGAAGATAAAATAAAAAGAAGAAATTGCGGCATTGAGACAGCGATATATAGGTTTCACATAATCCAACGCAATGATTTAGCTGCTTAGGTGCTGCCTGTCTGTCTGTCTGTCTCCCTCTCTCTCTCTCTCTCTGTCTCTCTCTATCTCTGTCTGTCTGTCTGTCTGTCTGTCCGTCCGTCCGTCCGTCCGTCCGTCCGTCCGTCCGTCCGTCCGTCCGTCCGTCCGTCCGTCCGTCCGGCCGTCCGTCCGTCCGTCCGTCCGTCTGTCTGTCTGTCTGTCTGTCTGTCTGTCTGTCTGTCTGTCTGTCTGTCTGTCTGTCTGTCTGTCTGTCTGTCTGTCTGTCTGTCTGTCTGTCTGTCTGTCTGTCTGTCTGTCTGTCTGTCTGTCTGTCTGTCCGTCTGTCTGTCTGTTGCAAGGAAGAAGGTAAAGAAAACTGCACAGGCCTGCCAACTGGCTCAAGCCGAGCAACAATCGCTACCACGTGCAGATAGTAGGAGAGTTGAAAGATGGGATAGAAAGAAAGAATAGTAAAGACGCGCTAAAGACAAGGCCGATCCCAGAGGCAGTGCAATACCGGGCCAACCGGTGGCGGGAGTGAAGCATCCTTCAAACTCTCCGCCATATTTCCAAAAATAAGTCCAATTGGACCCGCAACAGATACACTACGGGGTCCCTGCTTAGGTGCTTGTGAGCGAACACAATCAATTCCTCCAGTGACAGAAAGGAGCGCCGGGCAAATTTTCGACGTAGCGGCCGCCAGTCTTTGCCTCCCGTTGGTGCAGTCACTGAAACACAGCCACTGATATCACTTTAAAAGGCTAAAAATAATTATACATTATTTTTTTGCATCTTCATTGGCAGCCAAGTGGAGATGCATTACGAAAATGGGATACTTATGTGATAACGTTATAAGAAACAGCGCGACTGTCCTTTCGGCCCCTCGTAGCCGCGCAGCGCGTGCCGACGACGCGCTGTTTCTGCTCCAGGAGTCTACGCCAGCGCCGCGCCGCGGCAACCGCTTCTAAAGCCTCACGGGCAGAGCGCCGCTTTTGCAACTGCAAAACCTTCTAGAACAAATTAGTATAGGTTGTGCGCCGAGGCTTCGGCGCGCCGCGGCCGCCGCCGCCGCCCTTTTCACTCGGCGGGATCACGCGCAGTCTAGATAGGAATGATTTTTTTGGTTTCGTCTTGTTTAATTGTTTTCCAGTCTGAGGAATATAATCAGGTCAAGGAGTCGACATACCAACTGTATTGCAATGAATCAACGCAAAACAAAAAAAGGAACCCTGCTCTCCGCGTTCTACGCATGCGTATCGTCACCATACACCGCAACGTGGCATTCCGAAACTTCGTGAAGAGGGCAACGTGGCACAACGAGAAGAAACAATAATAATAACAATAATAATATTAATCAGTTTTGGGGAAAGGAAACAGCGCTGTATCTATCACATATATCGGCGGACACCTGAACCGCGCCGTTTGGGAAGAGATAAAGGAGGGAGTTAAAGTAGAAAGGAAGAAAGAGGTGCCGTAGTGGAGGGCTCCGGAATAATTGCGACAACCCGGGGATCTTTAACGTGCAATGAGATTGCACAGCACAGGGGCGCCTTAACGTTTTGTCTTCACAAGAACGCAGCCCCGGCGGACGGGTGCGAACCCGGGAACACCGGATCATTAGCCGAGCGCCCTAACCACTGAGCCACAACGGTGGGTTGAGGGAAGAAACAACGTTTTCGGAAAGTCTATATCACAGAATTGAGGGCCACGGGCACTGTGGCTGCAGGTGGAACCAGCTATATGCCCCAAAACTTTCACTCCTTCCTTTATCCCTTCCATTACGGCGCGGTTCAGGTGTCCAACGATATATGAGACAGATACTGCGCTATTTCATTTTCCCCCAGAACAAATTATTATTATTGTTCCCAAAACGGCGCCAACGCACCCTAAGATATCTTTGCCAGAAAAATGTTCAACTGCGGCAAGAAAAAACTATTTTATTTCTTTTTAATTCCACGAAATTGCCGTTATAAGATGTTACTTTAAACAAATGGTGATTATTATTATGAACAAGTGATTTCACAAACTGTCCGGACAGAAATGTTTGTGTTATAAAATCTGCTGATTGTTCGACAGGTAAAGCGCTGAACCAAGCAAAAGTTCCCTTTTCCCCCGTGCAGCATAGCAAACCGGTATTATTCTTATTTACCTCCCTGCCTTTCCTCCTCAAGCAAAAGTTGGCGATAGAAGAGGTTTGTTTATTTTTGCGTCAACAATATAGTATAACCACAATCTCACATAGAACTTGTCCGAATACGATTAACAATTCTAGACGCATTCATCGACATTGCGCATTGGAAAAATACCTGTATAACCGAAGGATAGAAAAAAAGAAAACAATTGCGACTTGGACGCAGAGAACAAAAAATGTTCGGCACGTTCGTAAGAAATATATAAACACAATCAACATTCCCGCTTGTGATATATTTATGAAATATGGCGCCTAAAAAACAAAAGATTTACAGAATATTTAGCAGTTCGCTCAAGTTTCAAACCCTCTGTGTTCTGTGTTCTGAGCTCGTAGTACGAAAAGCTGTAAAATTTCGACCATTTTAGCAAAGAAGGCTGTAGCGAAATAGCTTTTTAAACTTGTGGTTTAGCTTTAAACGCCACTGGCGCCGCCGCCACCGTCGAAAAATGGCCTTGCGCCACCGCCGATGAATACCAGGCCTACCGCCGCCGACGCCACCGCCGCCAACTAGAAACGACCACAGCGCCACCGCGGTTCGAAACCGACACGACGCACACCTCTGGCCACAGGGGTAGAGGCGCAGGCAGAGGGTGGCGGCGCCGCCACCGCCACGGCTCTGCCACGCGGAAGGCTCGAAATGCTACGTTTCTGTAGCTATCGCTACAAAACATCAGTTAGAAGCGATTACTCACCTATTTCAGTCTGTGCATGAGCTTATGCATGTACACTGCCAGTTCCAGGCTCTGTTCACCCTTCACCGTTTCCTCGGCATTCTTTTTCCGGGATTCTTTTCTTCACAAGCGTGTCTGCCGCTTCCTCAATCACCAAACGAAGGAAGCCAGCTAAAAGCTGCCTCCTCAATTGGTGATCAAAACTTGCTTGTATCTGAAGGGCACACGAATTCCGGAGCACGGACTACAATTCAGCCCATTGCCATGATCCTGAAAATCATCCAATGCACTTTGTAGTGTAACCTCACTGGAAATGAAGCAATGCTTGTTCACAAGAATTAAAATATCATCCGTATAACGAAACACTTTAAGGACATTGTGAGTGTTAAAATTATTAAAACCACTTTGTTTAGAATCGTCGATAAGTCTCAAAAATAATATTGCACAGACTGGGTAGCGCATTACCCTATACATATATATTTGTTTTGCGGCAGTGAAATATGATAAAATTCTAAAAGCGCTAAAAAGTTGCCAGATTCATGCCAGTTGCACAGGAGACATTAACCTCGTTGTTTTGTTCTATGCAGTCTTTTATTGCATTTTGCACTTCAGTTTCAGGCGCTGAGAATAACTGTAGCTGACACCTTGTCAAAAAGTCTCAAGCGACGTCATTCGTTTGATCGAAGATTGCAATGACATAGGTTATGATTTCTCTGCTGGTGTCAAGAGTTGCATTTGGCAGTGCCTGAAGACCACATGGCATTGCTCTCGTTTCCGCGCCTGCAATTTCCAGTACTTGATACAAGCGAACACAACGGAGTTCGCCGTTGCAACCACACTACAACACCGAACGGAAGACAATGCGGCATTAATCACGAAAAGCGCCCTCAGCACAGAGAGCTGCCGGACTAAAATGAGCGAGAGTGAATTTAAAATGCATAATAACATTGTTATCAACTTGCGATGGTGTCTTGCGTCTCGGTGAGTGTGAGACTTGGTGTGAGAATGAGAAAAAGGACAACGATGTCGCGCTAGCCCACAGGACTCTAACGCCACATGGGAGAGCACCCTAACCGAGACTGCTCCATATATAGTCGCTGAATTGTTTCTTTTATTCAGCGGAATCGTGGCGAGCGGCCACGTGGCGTCTCAGATTCTTAGTGCCACGTGGACCCATAGCACTCTTCATACTGTGCAGAGGTTTCCGGTGGCGTTCGTATTTGAATTTCCCGGAGAGCCCCTTTGAACGGCGAGGACCCAGGTGCGACGTAGTCCCAACATCAACAGAGTGCTGCTGTCTGCGGTGACGCGCCAAGGGATCGCTTCGGCTGAAGCGCCGACCGCATTCGGGACACCGGTACGGTTTCTCCCCCGAGTGCCTCAGCATGTGCCTGGAAAGATTCCACCGCTGTGTGAAGCCCATGTCGCACACCTCGCACACGAAGGGCCGCTCGCCCGTGTGGGTCCGCTCGTGTCTGGTGACATGGCCTCTGGGTGGGATAAAGACGAATAAGAGATGACGTCTGGCACAGAGCAATCACGATAAGCTTGTTGACGGCTCGCAGAAGGAAAAGTAATATAATAAATACCTTTAGCATACCGTGTACAGTGCTACAGTTCCTGGGGTACTGGGTGCCCACTTACCGTGGGTAAGCACTTGCCGATTGCTCCAAAGGCTGCAGGTGTGCGCCCTTCTGCTGGATACATGGCGCCATCTTGCGCCGCCGAGGCGACAGGCGCAAGCGCATCTCCCGCGCGGGCTCCCGGTACTCAGGTAACGGTAACATGATACACGGTATGCTAAAGGTCATCGAATCATATAAACAACAACTGAGGCCGCTATTGTGAAGGTCGTTTATTCATGGCTGTGGAAAAAGCGCGTTGGGAACAACAGGTGCTACGGACAATACGATAAACCACTTTGACGAAGTTTTATTAACGCCTGCACTTCATACCTTTCTTGTCATTAGGCTTCCGAAAAAAGAAAACGTGAAGCACACGCATTAGGCTTATGTCATAAATGACTTGGCGGTTGCACACTGCCTAAATAGGTCGCGTGCGCACATTTTTTTTCCAGACAACGGGTTCGCCGCAACCGAAAACGCACACCTGGGATCTGTACGATCTACACCGCCGAAAAGCGTCAGTGGTGGCAAAATTTCCGGAGTCGCTTGGAGGCGGTCAGACACCAGAGCTGCCACTATCGCAACGATAATTTAGAGCCCTGCTAAACTACTTCCCCTCTTCCCTTTCTGAGTTCACCGATTGAGACTTTCCGTTGCCTTTGAGTGCTCGTGCGACTTTGTGCCTCTCCGCAGTGATGTGAGCCGCTGATATGACCCATTGGGTGTTTACATGAACCGGACGAAAGTCGGGTGGAGTAGGCTGTCGGGCTGAAAAGCAGCTGTCGGGCTGATGTAAACACCAGGAAATCGAGTTATGCGACAGTCAAGTCGGGTCGGGCCATCCCGACTACCGAGGGTGGGTTGACTAGCAGCTCCCACAACAAATTACGCTTAAGTGCGTTTCATGCCTGTGAAAAGCATTTTCTGCAGAATAGAACAGAAGCGGGCGATGGTTCACTACTCGTGCGGTCGCGCCTCACAGGGTGCACCACGAGAGTAAAAATAATATTAATAATAATGATTGGTTTTTTTGGGGGGGGGAAAGGAAATGGCGCAGTATCTGTCTCATATATCGTTGGACACCTGAACCGCGCCGTTAGGGAAGGTATAAGGGAGGGAGTGAATGAAGAAAGGAAGAAGGAGGTGCCGTAGTTAGGACACCGGAATAATTTCGACCACCTCGGGATCTTTAACATGCACTGACATCGCACAGCACACGGGCGCCTTAGCGTTTTTTGGAGACAGGAAATGGCGCAGTACCTGTCTCACATCTCGGCGGACATCAGAACTGCGCGCCGTAAGGGAATGGATAATGGAGGGACTGAAAGAAGACAGGAAGAAATAGGTGCCGTAGTGGAGGGGTCCGGAATAATTTCGACCACCTGGATCCGGATTTTTAACGTCTTCCATTGGTCTGCTGCCTCGGAGGTACAGCGAGAGATCCTCGGCATCGCGGGAAACGGAGCACACCCCTCTGTGCTGAGCAGCAGCTGGCCAGAGCCGTCATACACGACGAGCTCCAGGAGCATTTCCTCGCGTACACCGACGGCTCAGTGGCCCGCAACAGCTGCTCCCTTGCGGCGGCGGCTACCATCCCCGCCCTGCGACTGCACCGCCAGCAACACGCAACTTTCCTGGGCTCCTCCGCCATGGCGGAGTTGATGGCGATCCGGCTCGGGCTGGACCTGCTGCTCACCCTCGGCCCTCCGCCGCCCAGCAGTGCTCTGCTGTGCGACTCCCGCGCCACCCTAAGCCGCCTGCAATCTAACTGCCGCGGTACCCCATTAGTGCGGGAAATTTGCGCGCGTATCGAGCGCCTCGCGCAGAGAGGCTGTGCCGTGCGTGCAGAGTGGGTGCCCGGTCAATGCGGCATCGCAGGCAAGAGAGAAGCTGAAGACCTCGCGACCGCTGAACATCAGCTACCTGCCAGCGATCTGCCCCTTGCGCTGGAGGACGCGCGTGCGGCCGTCCACGACCATCTCCGAAAACAGCCCCCCGACCCACGCATTGCAGGAGGTGAGCGCATCGACAGTATCACCGGCTGTCGCCCATTTACGTTGTCGCATCGTGGAATGGTCCTCCGCGCGAACATTGGCTGCTTGGCCCGGGGAACGAAGGAAGCATGTCAGAATGGCGACAAATGATGTGTGTGAAGTATGCGGTGAAGTTGAAACACTAAAACACCTGCTCCTTCCCTGCACTGCGTTCGCAGATGCTCGCCGCGATATGCTTGTGGCCTATAGGGCGCTGGACATACTACCAGACTCCCTCAAGACGCTATTGTAGACGCAGGGCAGTGCGCACCCGTGAGCGAACCTTGGTGAGCTTCTGTGCATTCCTCGAAGACACGGACTTGACGTCCCGTCAGTTCTCCGCCAGGAAGTTACAAGCAAGGTCTGACGCTCCGCTAGTTCTACCTTGAACGATTAATAACTGGACGCCCCGCTCCAGTTGTAGTCAACACAGTTCTGTGCGTGTGTTTTTTTTCCACCAACATGAACTAATCACGGGCGCTACTTGGACACATTTCTTATTGTGTAAATAGTTTCTCCCCCTATCCTCTCTCCCGGTCCCCTCACCTCTTTCATTTCATTTCTCCGTTCTGCCTGCTATCCTTTATTTCCGCTGCCCCAGCTCAGGTGCTTCAGTATCGATGGCAGATACCGGGGCTAGCAAAAATCTTTGCCTTTCTTTTTATTATTATTTTAATAAAAAACCACTTACTACTACTAAAGATTTACATTCTTGTTTCACTCCCTCCTTTATACCTTCCCTTACGGTGCGGTTCATGCGTCCAACGTTATATGAGACAGATACTGCGCCATTTCCTTTTCCCCAAAACCAATTATTATTGTTAACGTGCATTGACATCCCACAGCACAAGGGCGCCTATGCGTTTCGCCTCCATTGAAAACGCGGCTGCCGCGGTCGGCTTCGATGGAGGCAAACGCACCCGTGTGCTGTGCGATGTGAGTGCATATTAAATTTCCGCATGCGGTCATAATTATTCCGGGCTCCGACTGACTAGTACCTAGATCATGTAAACAGTCATCGAGTTGGGTCGACCATGCTCAACTCGACCCGTGTCTCGGCGTCCGCTGTAGGGTTCATGTAAACAAGCCTACAGGCTGGAGAAAAACTGGTCTCACTGCTGCTCTGCCGCAGCAATGGGGACGCTGCTGTCACATCTTCGTACCCAAGAAAGACATGTTTCACTGTGGATTGCCACGCTCTACCATGCACTCTGCTGTAACTGCGTGTTTGCATCTTGAATTAACGGACTACCAAAATAACGCCAATCTTCCCCTAGTCACGCAAGAAAAAAAAAGAGTGCAGCTTCAGTCCACGCTGTGAATGTGGTTGGACAGCGAAGCAGACAAACGACACTCAATTACGCATTGCGGCGTCAGATTAAAATTCCCACACGTGGCTCTAGAAAGAGTGAGACAAGAGACAAGCGAAATGTACTTATGCTGTATGCCTTATTCCCAAGGAGATATGCTTTTTGCATTAAATTTTAGCCTGGCGTTTTTTGCTTACCACACCGACACAAAAACGCAACCATAACCTTTACTGGGAAACGCACCCTGGGAGTAGGAACGTGCTTCGCATTGTCTGCAGGCGCCGCTGTCATACATTATGCTGTTTGCACTTCACACGAGGGCTTATAATAACATGAAGCCCTTTCGAAGGAGCAGCAAACCTATGTTTTCCAGAACGGGTAGTTGCAGTTGTCGGCACCGCATGACAGAATTATTCCATCCCTTACAGCGCGGTCTAGTTGTCCACTGTGATATGTGGTGCAGGCGTGATTTCCTTTCCTTAAAAACAATTTGCATTTCATTTCCCTTGCCTTACGGCGCTCTTCGGAGGATGAGGAGAACGAGGAGTAAAAACATTTATTAAGAGGGAAAACGCTAAAGCGCCCGTGTGCTGTGCGATGTCAGTACACGTTAAAGATCCCCAGGTGGTCGAAATTATTCCGGAGCCCTCCACTATGGCACCTCTTTTTTTCTTTCACTCCCTGCTTTATCCCTTCCCCGCCGCGGTGGCTCAGTGGTTAGGGCGCTCGACTACTGATCCGGAGTTCCCGGGTTCAAACCCGACCGCGGCGGCTGCGTTTTTATGGAGGAAAAACGCTAAGGGGCCCGTGTGCTGTGCGATGTCAGTGCACGTTAAAGATCCCCAGGTGGTCGAAATTATTCCGGAGCCCTCCACTACGGACCTATTTGTTCCTCTCTTCTTTCACTCCCTCCTTTATCCCTTCCCTTACGGCGCGGTTCAGGTGTCCAACGATTTATGAGACAGATACTGCGCCATTTCCTTTCCACCAAAAACCAATTATTATTATTATTATTGTCCCTTCCTTTACGGCGCGGTTCTGGTGTCCAGTGATATATGAGACAAATACGGCGCCATTTCCTTTCCCCATAAACCAATTAATATTATTATTATTAAGAGGATAAATACTGGGTGGGTTCAATTGGAGAACCCATTGGTCGCCACGATAATCCGGCCCCTCTCAGCTGGCGATTTCTGGTCGAGGGGAGTGTGGCTGTGAAGGGTTGCCTCCCAGCGCTCAGACATTGGATCGGGATTACTGTGCAAGTCTGGGTTTTCATGACATTCCCAAACTGCGTGAAAGAGTGTGCCTACTGCACCACAGAAGGGGCAGGACGAATCGAAGGTGTCTGGATACCATATACTCATCAAGTAGGGATTGGGCAGTGTATTTGTTTGTGGTCGCATGATTATGTGCTCTTAAAAATTGCTAAGGGTTTTGTGAGGAAAAGGATATTTCCTTCTTACGATCTTGTTGTACTCCGTAAATTCTGCGTAGATTAGTAAGCGTGAGGAGTTAACTCTGTCAGAGACAGGCTGCGTGCCAAATGCTCGAAGGAGGAGAGCTCGAGCAGCTGTGTTTGTTGGCCGCCTCATCGCCCGTCTTTGAGAGGTGCCCTGGCGTCCAGATGATGTTGACGTCGGAATAATTAATCGTTTCCATCATTTCACAACACGGAGCGCCAACGCGACCTCTGAGATAATTGCGTACCGCTGCTTGTGAGTCGGACATAACCATTGCCTCGCTGTTATTTGATATCACTAGTGGGATAGCTGCTTCTTCAGCCGATGTGGTATGTACCGCTTGGATAAAACTGCTTGCAATTATATCCAACAGGGGTGAAACTGCTGCAATTGCCTTGACCCCGCAAGGGGTCCAGTCGCATCGACGTAGATTGTGTCCTTGCTTCCATCCCAGCGCTTAGAGATGTGTCTAGCTCTGGCTAATCTGCGTCCGCTATTGTATTCCTTATCCATTGCGTTTTGGTACGGGGTGAGTCGTGATGTATGATCTCATCTGCATTTGCATGTCCATCTTGTCTACGACTTCCTGGGGTGGGCGGATTCTCAGCTTCTGTAATATTTTCCTGCAGACTTAGATGTTGAGAGCCTGACAATTTGGTTGACACAGTGGACATCCATTCGTTCCTCGATGGTGGTATGGATCCCTACCTGTAGTAAGTGCTCAGTGGGTGTGCACAAAAAGAGTCCCAGAGCCGCCTTAACTGGCTTTCGTATAATAACATCCAGATGGTATTTCTCCTTTTTGCTATGTCGCAAGAATGGGGTGGAGTATGTTATCTTAGAAGAAATTAGTCTGAACTAATCTTAGGGCCTCCATCTCTCTTAGCCTATTTATTTTCTTGATTCCCGGTGTAGCATTGTAGAGACTTGCTCGGAATAGGCTTGAAGCTGTCTGATTGTCGCGGTGTTAGTGTTGCCACTGGGTATTTATTTATTTATTTATTTATTGTACCCTCAGGGCCAAAGGCATCACAGAGGGGAGTAGGTTAATTAGGATAAACAACATTGATTAGAATACAGTGAAACTAGATATTGCGAAATAAATTTGCTTCATAAGAAAACAAACAAAAATATTCAGAAAACGTATATAGTATAAAAACAATGTATACATTAAAGTGTAATCATTGAAAGTGGAATCAACTTTCTTCACAATAAGCAACATTAGCCACAGCGTCTTGAAAGATTTTATAATCAGCAATGCCTGCAATATCGGGGCTAAGGCGGGTCCATTCCACAGATGTGCGGGGAAGATATGACTGAAAAGCAGATTTGGTGTGGCATGTTGAGATGCCAACCTTGTGGCAGTGATCGATGCGACGTGAAATGTATTCGTGGGGTGACATGAAATAGTCGTGAAAGACAACGTGATGATATAGATTGTGAATGATGACACTCAGGATCTTGATTTCTTTCTTGATCGGAATGCTAATACCCTTTACCGTAATAGCGACGGAGGGGCTGGACGGTAAAAGTTCCTTATTCTGTTTCTTGCCATGGTAGATCAGGAGTAACTCTGATGTCTCGGAAGAGCACGTTGAGCCATGCCTCGCAGCGTGCTGGCACACGACGTACCCTGCTTCCTGAAGCTGGTCTAGAATTTCTCCTTGATTACCGCTGCAACATCGTGTCGTAATGTGGTCGGCGTGTATAGCGTGCTCAATGCCGTGGATGCGGTCTAGCTTCTCTGGTAGACCACGCATGACCAGGTTGAAGAGAAGCGGAGACAAGACCGCTCTCTGCGGAGTTCCCTTGGAACCATGATTAAACGGGGTGGGGGTTCATCGCCGATACTTATTGACGCTTTCCTATTGTAGAGAAAGTCCCTCACGTAATTATATGTACGGTCGACACAATTCATTCCGTTAAGCTCCTCCAGTATTCCCTAGTGGTTGACATTGTCAAATGCCCCTTTTAAATCGAGTGCAAGGATGGCCTTGACCCGACCTCTGCCGAGGTTGTCCAGAATATCCTCTCTGATACGAATGAGAATATCCTGTGTAGACAGCTTTTCTCTAAACCCGTACAGCGTATCCGGGGGAATATCATTATTCCTCAGGAGCCTGCTCATTCGTGCGCTCACGACCCTCTCGAACGGTTTACCCAGACATTACGTTATGAGATCGGTTGTAAATGATAAATATCGCATGGCTTTTTGGGCTTGGGAATAAACTTTACTAAAGTCACTTTCCAGGAGCCGGGAACCTGGCCCTAGTTCCAGCACTGTGTGTTGAAGTAAAGGAGGTGTCGTCTATGTTACAGAGCATCTTGGTGTTTATCTGATAAATGAGGTGTCGTCTATGTTACAGAGCATCTTGGTGTTTATTAAGCCTCCACGTTTGTGCCCCATAGGTGAGTAACGGTAATATACATATGTTGTACACTTTTCTCGTCAGGAATACTGGTAACCTGCCATTCATGAACTGAGAGAACCTGTCATATGCAATCCTCCCTATTTTTATCCTTCTGGTTATTTCCGTCTCATGATTCGGATCAGCTGTCACTACCTGCCCTAAGCACACGTATTCAGATACCACTTCCAACCCCTCGCTGCCAGTTGTGAACTGCTGTTCTGTTGCTTGACTGTTGAACATTACTTTCGTTTTCCGCATGATAATTTTTAGACCCTCAGTTCAACTGTGCCTGTTGATCATGATTTGCAGTTGCTGAGTCACTCAGGAGGTGAAGTGCAATAAGAGCGTCGTTGTCCCGTTTTTTTATAGCGGTGAAGCGCCTTACAGAACGTGTCTGTTTGCTCTTTCCCGTTTCAGTTCGGCTCGTTAACGGATCTGAGAAGTCCTCATGCTTTAGCCGTTCCCATTCTACTCATGAGCTCATCATACAGCTTGAGGCAGCTTTATTTAGCGAGGTTGTGTGCGTAGTCATCCGCTTCCTTGGTGAGTTCTGCGATCATGGTCTTCAGCTTGCGATTTTACTTTTGCTTTTTCCGGTTCCTTGTCAGTGATCTCCTGGCTTCCCACAAATGCAGCTGCGGATCAACCACCAGAGTTTCCTCCGTAGTGTTCGCTGTCGCGGAGAGCCTGACGACGGTTTTCATTTGTAGGGCTGTCCATGACTTAATATCTGTTTTTTAGACCTCTCGGCGATGAGTAATTTACCCTCTCCACTTGTCCCATTTCACGATCTTAGCCTTGCCAAACGGTTTCAGACATTTAACTCCCTGAACATTGCAGGAGACGATGTAGTGATCGCTGCCCAGCGACTCGACAGTGTTAGACCAGCTGGCCTACAGGCAGGTTTTCACAAGCGTGAGATCTGGACAGGTGTTTCTGCTGATGCTACTGCCCATTCTGGTGGGTTGCAGGGGGTCCCTTAAGATTGTGAGCCCTTCTCTGCTAGCGACCTCAAGGATCCTCCGATATTTCGGAGAGTTAAAATGATATCCCCATGCTTGATGGGCCGCATTGAAATCCCCGGCTATGACGATTGGGTCCGTACCTGCCCTCTTGATAAAATTCTTTAATAGCGTGGCTATCTGACAAATTGAGTCCCTGGAGCGACTGTACAAGTTCAGTATGCGCAAACTAAGTTTTCGCGTGTGTATGGGAAGAATTTTGACGCAAACATGTTCAAGATTTTCGGCTAGCGGTTCTTGCAGCGTTGCGGCCAACTCCTTGCGAACAAGTATTCATAGCCTATGCTCGTCTTGAAAAGCTTTGTACCCCTTCATGCTGATGACCACATTTGCTTCTTGGAGTACTATTACAGCAGGTGTCGTCTCCGAGGTGTGGATAAAAAAATTGAAACCTTGCTTATTTTTATAATCTCCGACAATTCCAATGCCAAAATATTGTTTCCTGTTCCCTATGTGCCAAGGTCCTTATTCGCCCTCTTCGGGAAGGGAGTTCCTGTCGGCGTATTTTGATCTATTTTGGAAGTTGCACTTAAAGATTTAGATTTGAATTCGTCTTGCACTGTGGCACTGGTGGAGTTTATGTATTTCCTACTTTTGGCGGACTTGTTTGCGAGCTCATTCTTGACCATCTGGATAAAAGTGTAGGAACATTTTATCCAGCTCCTCTCAGTCAGCCCTCAGCTCTGCAATGACGCGCTCATAAACTGTGAGTTTGGCGGGGTTCTGGGTATTTTGCTGGAGTTGCTGTGTTGTTCGTTCTGTTTTTTTTTAACTGAATAATTTCTGGTTACATTTCGTTAAATTCCTTATATATCGTGTTTCGGGGAAGGGTGGAGGCAACCCAGCATAGCCCACCTTTACGATACTTCTTGAGTCTTCCTGCTCCTCAGAAGAAGTTCCGCGTTCCCGGTTGCGTGGCGTCTCCTCGGCAGGTGGATGCCCCTGAGGTGCAAATCAGACCGACTTGGCACTCCCCTGCATTTTATGATGTCTTGTCTCCTCCCTTAAGGATTGGCCTGACAAGTTGCGACGCTGTCTAGACTTAGATCTTTACCTGGAGCTCGACGTAGAATTAGAGGCCGCTCTTCTGGATTCCTTCTCCTCGAACCGCTCTTTTTGGCAGGTGCGTACAGCTGCCGCTCAGGTCTAGCTGTAGCCACTGGTTGTCGCTTTCTCTTCCTGATTACTGAGATGTTAATGTTTTTTAGGCTTATTGATCGGATCCAGGTACTTTGCTCTGCATTCCCTCGAGTAGGTGTGGCGATTCTCCTGGCATGCCGCACAACTTGGGGTGCAATCGTTAGTTTTCGCAAGAATCAACTTGCCGCACGAGTCACATTTCGATTCGGCTGGTCTAGGGCAGACGTCCGGTCTACGCCCTTCCCTGCCGCACAGTACTAAAATGGTCTAGTTTTTCTATAAAAAACACGTCTGATCCCCACGTACGTAACAAAGAAAGGGACTTTTTATCCCCTGAAGAATATCACTGCCGAGGAGGATCCGCCGAGCCTTCGGACACCGAGTATTTCTTGGGTTTCCGAAGTCTTTCTCCAGGTTTCTATCCGCTGCATAGGGGTCAATCCCGTGCACATCCCATTTGCATGAGTCCTGCTGTGTTCTCATATAAACCTTCAAGTTGTACTTTTTCCTTTCCAGGCTGGTGTGATCGATCTTGGCATGTGCTGAGCCGTCTTCGACATAGTAAGTTTCCACGATAATGAAGTTTTGCTCCTAGATAACTCTGATGTAAGGTTTGGCGCGTAGCGTGTTGCCATGTAACGCGTTTTCGAACGCGAGGTTAAGTGGGTGTGCACTCCCACCCCATATTTTTAGGTCCAGACGGTCTCTGGGCTTAATAATCACTTTAAATTCATGCTTTTCGAGGCACGGCAGTCTCGGGGGCCTTATGCGACTAGTGAGATCCGCCGCCGGGGCCTTCTAGTCATCTTCATGTGCCTCCGAAGTCGAGTGCCCTTTTGCACGCTCTCCTGCCCTGAGGTGTATCGTCTTCCATCCAGGTTCTAGCTGTGAATTATCAAAGTTCGCCTTGCCTTGTTTGGTACTGCTCCTGCAGCCTCGGGGTCGTAACCATGCGTGTGGTCCGCATCCATCTTCGAAGCCGTGGCGGAGTAGCTGCTCGCAGGTCAGGCCGAACGCGGCTTCGGACGCCGGGCCCGGTGCCGAAGGGCTTGCGAGGCTTAGCAATCCCACGTTTTGGAGTGAGCTTCAAAGTCCCGTATAATGCTAAAAAAGTCAACCCCTGGGATAAAAACGTACCCTCGAGTAGCTCCCACCGTTACACGTCTGAACGGAACAATTATGTGGATCTACGAAAGCATCTTACGTGCACAGGAGGAGAATTCCACGGGAACGCAGACAAGCTGCGTCCGCTCAAAATAAGATTCCGAGTTGCGCCCGGCGATGTTCGGGAGTCCACCAAGATATGTTTCCTTTCCTTAAAGTGTCCAACGGGCAAGGCGTCGCGCCGCACGGACAATGACGTTTCGTGGACTCCTTGGCAATGGTGCAACAAGGTGTCGCGTACGGCTATTAAAGACGAAGCTTAAGCGCCCTCCAATTTTTTTTAGCGGTAGCTGCACTAGGTTACCAGTCGAACATTTCATGGTACATGGGAGAGGAGAATTGTGCGCATGCGCCGTTACCATGGCCACCGGAGGGAATCAGTGGGTGCGCCGGGCGCCTTGGTCGCCGCGGCCGAGCGCCCGCTCCACCATGACGTCACGCGGATGATCAGTTATGCGCATGCGCCGATGCAATGGTTACCAGAGTCCCCACAGCTGCGCCGCGTTCTTCGTCGCCGCCTCGCCGCACGCCGCTCTATCACCCGGTCCGCGCGTCGTCGCATGCGCAGCATTGCGTATAAAAGGCGGAGATGTAACCGGCGGCTGTATTACAACGCTTGATATGAATGGATAGAAGGAGAGTCCAGCCGCTGCTAAACGACTGTTTAGAGAAGACAACAATAACTCTTCTGATCCTGTGGTTGTCCCCTGGCCATTGGCTGCTCAACAAACAGAGAATGAGCGTCAGAAGGCGCAGAGAGCAGTGGAGACGCCTGAATAGAGAGAGGAACGCCTTGCCAAACGGAGACGCCAGACTTCCGAGCGTAATAGACGCCGCATAGCCGCCGAGATGGAGCCTATGGAAGGCGTCAGTCAACAGGAGCCAACCGAAGAGGATCTGAGGGCCCGTGGTGCGACTTACCACACCATTCGAGTTTCCGAAAGTCCGTCTGCGACCCGGACATTTGAAGCAGAATTTGTGAATAATACGTTTGGACACATTTGTAGTGTGTGCGACCGACTGTGGCACCAGAAGGACTTGACACCAATGAGTAATGGAATGCATGACACTTGCGTTTGGCATTACCAGAACAAGAAGCTCAGCCAGGCAAACGTATACCTCCCGCTATGTGTATCCTGGAATAGCGGAGCTAAGCCACTGCCAATTTTTTACATTTTTTTCACTTTTTTACCATTTTTAGCCAGTTATGCCGCCGCCGTTATCATACATTACGCAGTTTGCACTTGACACGGGGGCTTCGAATGACGCCTACCCCTTTCGAAGCAGCTGCAAATCTAATGTTCAGAGGGACGCGTCGCATGGTGTTCCCATTGTTCGCGCGTGCCTTATCATCAATTTTGCGGTTTTGATGCATGTTTTGCGGTTTTTCTTTAGCCTGACGTTATTTGCTGCCGACACCATGCCGACTCCAGGAAAATTTCCTTCTACGGTAGAGGCATACAACTTCTCTGTAATATTGAAATATTGGTTTTTGGAGGAAGGAAGTGGCGCTGTATCTGTCTCACATCTCGGCTGACACCTCAACCGCGCTTAAGGGAAAGGAGAAAGGAGGGACTCCCATACAAAAATTTTCTATGGCCGGCTATAGAATTTTGGCCCAAATAGCTATAGACCTTTCCTATTTCTGTCTATAGCTGTCTATACAGGTTGATATATTTTTATATAGAGGGCTTAAGAGAATTGTATGGTCCCAAAGCTATAGCTTTAGTGGCATAAATGTTTCAATAGCTGGCAATAAGCACCTCTATGGGTACTTAAAAACGTTCATAAAAGGCCATTGACGGACATAGCTATTTCCATCGACGCCCATAGGACTTTTTTGTATGGGCTGAAATAAGAATGAAGAAATATGTGCGTTCCGGCAAAATTTCGTCCACATGGGGATCTTTAACGTGCATTGAAAGCGCACAGCACACGGGGGCCTTTGCGGTTCGGCTGCATCGAAACGCGGCCGCCGCAGTCGGGTTCGATGGAGGCGAAACGCAAAGGCGCCCGTGTGTTGTCCGCTATCGGTGCACGTTAAAGATGACCAGGTGGTCTAAATTACTCCGGAGCCCGACTGATTCGTATCGAAATCATATAAGTAGACATCAAGTTGGGTTGGCCTAGCTCAACTCGACCCCTGGCTCGACCCGCCGCAGTCGCAATATGCAATCAGGTCTACAGGCGGGAGAAAAAACCGGTCCCGCTACTGCTCCGTCGGAGCAATATGAACGCTGTTTTCACATCTTCGTTCTGAAAGAAGACAGGTGTTTTGTCGCGGATTGCCACACCATATCATGCACTCCGCTGTAAATGCATGCACGTTTTCATCTAATTAATGGACTACCGAATTATCGCCAATCTTCTCTTATTTACGCAAGGAAAAAAAAACTGGAATGCACATGTAATTGCGGGTGTATATATATATGTAGCCTTGCCATCAAAGAGCAGGGTACGGTAAAATTCTGGCTTACTTTGAATCTCTGGAGAAGTCGCAGTAGGAACAGCGGTGCCTTCCCTGTAGCCTCGGCAGGTGCATTCTAGACCGATGCATATCCAGGAGGTCTTGCGCGGGGAACAGGGCACCGCACGTGTCGCAGGACAAGATCGTTGGAAATCCGGGCGATCTCTTTGCATCCTTAAAGCGCAAGAGAAGCCGAGAACGAGCATCTTGATGGCTAGCAATATTTCGGTGCGCTTCCATCATGCGTGCACTTTTAACGTTGCGACGCACAGCAGGAACCATACGCGGACACACACAACTCGTGGATGGGTCCGCGAGTACAAACTGCAAACGCTACATTCGCGGCCTTTATATAGACACGGGTGAGGGAGAGAAGGTTGCACCGAACGCCACCAGCAACGTGGCATGAATCGCGAGCGTTGCAAACGGCGTCGCATAGAACGCGCAGTAGTGCTCCAAAGAACGCGTGTACAGACAGCAAATGCGCGGATGCGGCAGGTATCTCTGCCGCCCACGTGTTTTAGATAATGAACCGTTTATGGTGGAAATGCTAACCCCTATCTGATTCTGTTCCTGTTCTTGCCATTCAGTTTTTTCTTCTTAATTTGAGTTCAAGAAATGCTTCCTTCATTAAATGTTTTGTTTGATATCTTAAAATATCTACAAGCTCGCTCGTCTGCAGACTGATGCTTCTTGACAGAAGGAAGACTGGTAGTAGAGCTTTGGTGATGTTCCTTTTTCCTATAGCGTTATGCGCTTTAAAAAATCTTCCATGACTTTTTTCGCCGACACCATGGTCCTGACAAATTTTTTAACTTAAGCTTTCATTTTCTTAAAAAGCAGAAATTTATGCCCAAAAAGTTGTACATGTTTTTGAACATCTTTCTTCATCTCATCGCTTGAATAAATAAGCTAAATACAGAAAATGTGTCCTCCTTTCTTTCCTGATCGTTAACCAAAAATATCCATCGCATTTAGCCTGTGGTTTGCGTTCTAGGCACACTGAAAGTTGTGCGTATGTTTTCTGGATGGATTTAAATTTCGCGCCAACATCTGCGTCTGCGACGGTGCTGCACCGGGCGCGAGGATATTTTGATGGCAGTATACTCTAAAACAGGGGGCTGTAATTCGTATTGCTGTGCGGGCAGCATTGAGAAAATTTTGTCCCCCGCCGGTCAGAAACATAATAATAATAATACTTGGATTTTGGGGAAAAGAAATGGCGCAGTATCTGTCTCATATATCGGCGGACACCTGAACCGCGCCGTAAGGTAACGGATAAAGGAGGGAGTGAAAGAACAAAGAGGTGCCGTAGTGGAGGGCTCCGGAATAATTTCGACCACCTGGGGATCTTTAGCGTGCACTGACATCGCACTGCACACGGCCGCCTTACCGTTTTTCCTCCATAAAACGCCGCCTCCGCGGTTGGGTTCGAACCCGGGAACTCCGGATCAGTAGTCGAGCGCCCTAACCACTGAGCCACTGCGGTGGATAGGTCAGAAACAGCAAATAACAAAAAAAGATTGACGCGCTTGACATCCTTTACCCCCCCGCACCAAAAAAAAGAAAAAGAAAACGGCATTGTGACTGAGCCCCTCTGTCTATATTTTTGGTCAGAAACAGCAGATAACAAAAAGAGAGAGAGAGGCTCAGTAAAAATGGCTTTTCTTTTTTTTCTGGGGGGGGGGGGGGGCGAGGGGTGGAGGATGTCAAGCGCATCAATCTTGCACTGCGTTGAATAAACGAAACTGCTAAGATAAATGGTTTTCTTAAGAAGAGGGTTTATTTTTATTGGCCGGAATTCTAAGCATGCTGCTGGCTAGATATTTGACAGCGCTTAGCAGAGAAATGGGCTGCAATATCCGGCTATAGGTCTTGTCCGAACCCGATCGCGGTGGCAGCGTTTAGATGGAGGTGAAACGCATAGGCGCCCGTGTGCTGTGCGATGTAAGTGCACGTTAAAGATCCCCAGGTGGTGTGCGAACCTTGATGACCTTCTGTGCATTCCTCGAACACACGGGCTTGACGTCCCGTCTGTTCTCCTCCAGGTAGTTAAACGCAATGACCGAACGCTTTGAACGAATAATAACTGACCCAATCAAAAAAAAATAAAATAAGAACTGAACGAAATAATGTAGTCAAAAGAGAGGGTGTATAATTCCTCCAACATGAACTAATCACTCGCACAACCTGGACACAATTCTTATTGTGTAAATAGTTTGTATACATCACGTATCCTCTTACCTCTCTTCCTGTCCCCTCACCTCTTTCATTTCATTTCTGTCTACTGCCTGCTATCCTTTATTTACGCTGCCTGAGCTCAGGCGCTTCGGTATCGATGGCAGATGCCAGGGCTGGCAAAAATATTTTCCTTCCTTTCTACTATTATATTAACAAAAAACAACTACCATTTTTTTTATTGTGCGGAGACGATTTATATGCGGGCTCGCGAGTGGCCATCTGTCATTAATAATAATAATAATAATAATAATAATAATAATAATAATAATAATAATAATAATAATAATAATAATAATAATAATAATAATAATTGGTGTTTGGAGAAAGAAAATGGCGCAGTATCTGTCTCATATATCGTTGGACTTCTGAACCGCGCCGTAAGAGAAGGGATTAAGGAGGGAGTGAAAGATGAACGGAAGAAAGAGGTGCCGTACTGGAGGGCTCTGGAATAATTTCGACCACCTAGGGATCTTTAACGTGCCGCGGTACCCTACTCACGGCTGCGGTACCCGCTAGTGCGGGAAATTCGCTCGCGCATCGAGCGCCTCGCGCAGAGAGGATGTGCGGTGCGTGCACAGTGGGTGCCCGGTCACTGCGGCATCGCCGGCAACGAAGAAGCTGAAGACCTCGCGACCACTGCACACCAACTACCTGCCAGCGATCTGCCCCTTGAGTTGGAGGACGTGCGTGCGGCCATCCACGACCATCTCCGAAAGCAGCACCCTGACCCACGCATCGCAGGAGGCGAGCGCATCGACAGTGTCACCGGCTGTCGCGCACTTACACGGTCGCAACGTGCAATGATCCTCCGCGCGCGCATTGGCTGCGTGTGGCCCGGGGAACGACGGGTGCGTCACGGAATCGCGACGAGTGATGTGTGTGACGGATGCGGTGCAGTGGAAACACTAGAACATCTGCTCCTTCGCTGCTCCGCGTTCGCCGATGCTCGTCGCGATATGCTCGCGGCCTATAGGGCGCAGGGCATACTACCAGACTCCATCAAGACGCTATTGTGGCCGCAGGGCAGTGCGCGCACTCGTGAGCGAACTTTGGTGAGCCTCTGTGCATTCCTCGAACACACGGGCTTGACGTCGCGTCTGTTCTCCGTCAGGTAGTTACACACAGTGACCGAACACTCCGCGAGTTCTACCTTGAACGATTAATAACTGGACGCCCCATTCCAGTTGCAGTCAACAGAGTGCTGTGCGCGTGTGTTTTATTTACTATAAAATGAACTAATCACGCGCACAACCTGGACACATTTCTTATTGTGTAAATAGTTTGTGCATATTACTTCTCCCCCTATCCTCTCTTCCTGTCCCCTCACCTCATTCATTTCATTTCTCCATTCTGCCTGCTATCCTTTATTTCCGCTGCCCCAGCTCAGGTGCTTCAGTATCGATGGCAGATGCCTGGGCTAGCAGAAATCTTTTAATTACTTTTACTATTATTTTAATAACGAAAACCACTACCACCACCAACGTGCGCTGATATCGCACAGCAAACGGACGCCTTAGCGTTCTGCCTCCATAAAAACGCAGCCGCCGCGATCGGGTTCAAACCCAGGAACTCCGGATCAGTAGTCGAGCGCAGTGTAGATTTTTTTTTCACTTCGAATGAATAAAAGTGATGATTACACAATTATGTGCTTTCGAACATGGCAATGATCATTGTAGCTTGGTGCTGCTCAGTTCTAAAATTATTCTCACCTAAAAAAATGTTTATGCTTTATAGGGGTTAAACGACCCAAATAAACTCAGGCTACGAGTGTCGCCGTAGTTGAGGACTCCTGAAATTTCGACCACCTCGGGTTCTTTAACGTGCACTGACATCGTACAGTACACGGGCCTCTTAAATTTCGCTTCCATCGCAATTCGACCGCCATGGCCTGGATCGAACCTGCGTCTTTTGGGCCAGCAGCCGAGCGCCATAAGCACTCAGCCACCACTGCGGCAGGCCTTACGAAGGGTTGTGGCAGAGCGGCAAACCAAAAACTCTTGAGCAGTACCATCTCCTCAATCGGCAAGGATATATTTGCCTCAAAGAAAGAGGGGCACAACCACGAGCGGAGGCTGGCTTGAGCGAAAGCTCTGATCGATCTTCATGTCGACACCGGTGCCGTGTACGTAGACGCGGCCGAACATCAGGACTAATCCGGTACCTCCGTGGCTGCAGTAGTTGCGGCTGCGATGGGAAATACCATGTCCGCGGCGAGCTTCCGGTACAGCAGAGCACATCAGACAGGAGAGGTGGCCATCGCCCTGGCCATCGCGGACCCCAAGTGTACCACGGTGTTAAGTGACTCGCGGACAGCAGTGATGAACTATGCTCGGAAAAATGTGTGCAGCGTTGCGGCGCGTGTCCTTCGCGGGGCGTGGGTGCGTGATGGTGCAGTGTCGATCAAGTGGTTCCCGGCCCATATGGGTCCCACTGTTTCATGTAAAGGCAACGCAAACCACAACCAGACGGCCAACGCTGTCGCGCGAGGACTGGCGAACCGCGCGGCGGCTACGGGTGCCCGACTCTCGGAGTGGAGCACTTGGATATCAGCGAGGACCCTATGACCACCTACAACGATGTTGTGAAATGGTATTGTTTACGAAGGAGGACTATGCCGTCCCCACACCCGGGTCTCACCCGGTCGGAGGCAGTGATCTACAGACAATTACAGACCGCCTCGTTACTGACTTCAGTGCTTGCTAAGCATATATGCCCAGAGGTGTATAAGAGGGGTGTGTGCAGATTATGCGCGGAGGAGCGGCACATCCTGTGGAACTGTGAACTTTATCCCTGTGAGGCCAGTGCGATGACAACGATCCCGCCGCAGTTTGAAGCTGCAGCGCGGTGTGGAGACTACGACACCCAACTTCAGGCCCTCCACAGGTCGCGGCGGTCTTAGATAGACAGCGACCCCGGAACTCAGCGGCGGAGGGCGCAAGCCTTACACTACGCGCGGATAGTACCCGGATGCAGTCTTAAATGCGCTTACGTGACGACGTCCAGGCCGCGTCGCGGGAACTCGGCACACATGTTAGAGTAGCCATAATAAAGCTGATTCTCTCTCTCTCCCCCTCAAAGAAAGACGGATATTTAAGCTGAGATTACAGAATCCATCACCTTACACAACTTTCATTTCCTTAAAAACACTTTCTGGAGGTGTGTTACACAGAACGTGGGTTAACAGTGAAATGAGGAATGAGACACTTTCCTTGTTTTGAAATCTGTTTCCGTGTTTTCATAGTCCTGCGAAATTTGAAGTTTACGCGGCGCTTCTGCTCAAAATGCATCAGTCATTTCTCCGTCATTAAATTTGCTGCCATGGCGCAGTGCCCAGTGTAGCGCAATGTAATCTCTTTTTTTTTGTTCGATGATATCATAAAGGCTAATACGATCGGCTCTCAGTTTTCACTGAACAAGCTCATTTCAACCCAAAACTCAGATGTACCATGTAAGCGGGCTTTTATGGCTTGTGAGTGCTACGAACACACAAATCCTTGCCATGTTTCGGCGCTCTCGTGAGCCCAGCGAAACAATGGTCGCTACCTGCGCAAAAAGTGTTCTAAACCATATCGTGCACCTGACAAGCAGTTTACGTGAAAAAAAAGCAAAAGTTCTGTACTCGGTATAAAACAATTTAGCGTACTTTTGACGAGCAAAGAAGCTTCAACGTAGTTTTATGTTCTTACCTTCGTACCTTTCTATCCTACTGATCCGGAGTTCCCGGGTTCGAAGCCGACCGCGGCAGCAGCGTTTCGATGGAGGCGAAACGCTAAGGCGCCCGTGGGCTGTGCGATGTCAGTGCACGTTAAAGATCCCCAGGTGGTCGAAATTATTCCGGAGCACTCCGCTACGGCACCTCTTTGTTCTTTCACTCCCTCCTTAATCCCTTCCTTTACGGCGCGGTTCGGGTGTCCAACGATATATGAGACAGATACTGCGCCATTTCCTTTCCCCCCAAAACCAATTATTATTATTAAAATTGAATACCTAAGGAAAACAATACAGTAAAGATACTGCCACATCTCAAAATTGTGATGTAGCTGGAAGGGTCCCAACTTTCCTGGCATACTTTTGTGAGTGTGGATGTAAGCGTGCGACTTCATCAAAAGGGGCGGTGAGTAGGGTTTCAATACGCCGGCGGCCGGGTGCAACACGTTGTTTACACATGTAATTAATGAGCTGACTAATGAGGTACCCTTCAAACAGTGCCAAGAATTGTTCAGACTAGTGGTTAGAGTAATAAAAAAGAGTATGTCCGAACTTGCGTGTAATTTTTTCTCGTGCCCGTTAGAGGAAAGAAAAGGTGGTAGACAGCGTGCAGGAAAAAAAGAATAATGTTGTTTCGAAAAATCAAATCATATTTCGCGCCGCTCTGAATTTTTTACTAAATGAGACACACTGCGACATTTGCTATAATATGACGCTTCCTTGTTCGTTCCAAGATTGCAGCGACTCCAAAATGTCGGCCTATCAGCCCTACAGAGGCTATTCCATACCAGACGTCGAGTTTTTTGTATACCGTGAGTCAAACTTCCGCCACTACTAATGCACTGTGCACATATCGTAAATGCCAAGAAACGCGTCATCTGAATTTGCTATTCAACCGGGGTGCGATAATCTGGACGTTTACAGAAGGCAGCAGTAGATTCTTTGTCTTTTGTTTTTGTTTATTTATTCATTCATATCGCCTCACAGGCTCCAAGAACGGAGTATTATGTGAGGGGGGATTACATAGGTAGGGGTAATGACAGCAGCATGAGTAAAACGTTTATAAAAAACTTAATAACTGTTAGTACCGATTACTGAAATATACCAACATCATTTTGGTAAGCATCCGAAGGCGCTCTAAAATCAACAAGGGGACAAGATGACAGGCCCCAGAGATTATTTGTCAAGCCGTGCTAACACAGTGCGCTCTCTGAGATCTCCTTTCGGCATTGTATTTTCTTCTCCTAATTATTTGATTCTTTACTGCTGTACTACATTAGCAAGAACTGAAGCTGACGTTTCTTTCATTAGATTTTTTTTGGTGCATGTTGGCCTTCGTCTCTTGTGCGCCGGAAATCATTTTTGGGTTTAAGAAATTGTGGAAAGAATACTGAGCTCAACTTCATATAGGTCTGCGGCTTCCAATCGTCGTTTCGGTGCCAGCATCATCACAATGCGCTCTCTGACAACATGCGATTGGGACGGCGGCCACTGGATGGTCTCAAGAGGGCGTTAGGCCAGGAAACGCCATTGCGAGAATGGACGTGCCGCGTTTTCGAAAATAATGCGGGCTGATAATATCCCGCCAATATTTATCGGAACCACCTTGGAAAATTTATTGTCAGAGTGCTGTATTTATACGGTTCTGAGAACCTTCCACGAATTCGCATGTTAGCACAAAATGCCTGAGTCGTAGATTATATAGACAATGCGCGTGAACGTTAAAGAGAAAGTAATAATCAAAGTAATAATCAAAACGCAATAATATTATTCGAGAAAGGGCTGGATTGTTTATGATCGCATGTTTTTAAATCATGCTTATCGCTTAAGATAGAGAATGCAAAAAAAATTATTAATGATTTCCGCAAGGAAACGTCTCATATATGTAGAAAATGGCATCTTGAACGGCTTCGTGTTTAGGACTAAAAACCAGAAACGGCTTTGCAGTATACAGGCCGAAAGTTGTTTTGAGAACACCAGCGACAATGACGAAGCAACCTAAGCAAAATTCTTAATACATATTCAAAAGGCAGTGATACCACGTTAGATCTTCCATTCATGTGTACATATGAGTACGGCGCTGAACGAAGAGAATTCCCTCCACCATTAATATTAGCGGAAAATTTTTACACAGTGCTTTTTTTCACTGTTTTTCACAACATATTCCTTTGGTATTGATAAGTGTCCAGTGGTAATAGTAATAGGTGATGTGAAACATCTAAGAGGATCAGCACCAACAGTCTTAGTTCTTGCTACTGCCATCCCCCCCCCCCCCCCCCCTTCATCTAAATAGCTAGCGCGTCTGCTATATTACCTCCGCCCTGAACTTCATATTCGAAATATTTTGTCCGAAAGATTACTGAACCCGCAGCGGTGGCTCAGTGGTTAGAGCACTCGGCTACTGATCCGGAGTTCCCGTGTTCGAACCCGACCGCAGCAGCTGCGTTTTTATGGAGGCAAGACGCTAATGCGCCCATTCGCTTTGCGATGACAGTGCGCGTTAAAGATCCCCAGGTGGTCAAAACTATTCCGGAGTCCTCCACTACGACACCTCTTTCTTCCTTTCTTCTTTCACTCCCTCCTTTATCCCTTCCCTTGAACGGCGCGGTGCAGGTGTCCAAAGATATATGACAGATACAGCGCCATTTACTTTCCCCCAAAACCACTTATTATTATTAAAGATTACTGCGCCGTGATTATATTTTGATGCGGGTAATCGCCCGTACCGGCGTTCCTGGTTAGTTACTGTCTTGCCAAAGAAACAAAGAAATGGAATGCTCGATCCTCGCCTACACCTCTTCTTTTTTTTTTTTTGACTGCGAACGCTCAGGAATGCGCCCATAGTGAACGCCACGCTACTGCCCGTTTCTGCATTCTTCTGAAGCAATTCAGCGTGCAAAAGCTCAACAACTCTTGTCTGGCGTCCGGGTCCGACAAGCGCGATTCAGCTTTCATGATCGGTCCGTTGCTAGATGAAAAAAATCCAAAGCTTAAATCTAAAAAAAAAAATAATTACAGATACGTTCGAAACAAACATTGATGAGATTCATGTGCTTATTGTTCTTGTGTTTGTAGTTGAACAATTCCAACCCGATTACTAACTTCCAGTATGCTGTGCAAGACACATTGTGGCTCAAATGTTCGCGCCTATTCGCCTCACGTCGCTATAAACAGATGGCGCCACCATACAACGAGATTGAAGGTGCTGTGCGTGGTCACCTCAATACATGTAGCCCACTTGACCACCCACCTCAGCGACGACACTTTGAGCGCCTCCCAAGCGCTGCCTTTCGCCCCTCAACATAGATGGCACCACCAACCTTGAGGCGAAACGTCTCTGCCGGACAGTGGGTGCACTTCGTATGAGACATTACAGTAAAAATTTCCCACAGATAAGTTGTGCATTGTTCAAATTACATCCTTTTGTTTAGGTTTTCCATCTTCGCTCCTATCTTCTTTTCTTTCCTGTCTTGTCATTCTTTTAATATTCTCGAAATTAGCATTTCAGGAACGCCGTCGAGAAAAAGATAGGGTAAATCTAGTAGACTTGCGAAAGCATGCGTTCATTCCTAGCGTCTTCCTCCTGGCACCTGAATCTCCACGCAGCCGCGTTTCTCGCTCTTCATCTTCACACCCTCTCCCCACTCGACGCAGCTGCGCGACGCTCCTCGGAACCTGAGTTTACCGGAATTGCTGCAATATTCTTGGTTGGGTTTGACAATCTTAACTAGTGCTCTCACACTAAAGCTATCTACTGATGTGTAAAGCCAGCTATGATGCAATACCCAATTTCTGAGGCCTTGAGCTGTCCTCTGTAATAAAATGAATTTATAAAAGTGGTATCGTGTTGCGAAGGGAGCGAGCATCAATTTAGCATCCTCATTATCACGCGAAGTGCGGATTTCTATTGTAATTATAATTGATTTTGGGGGGAAAGGAAATGGGGCAGTATCTGTCTCATATATCGTTGGACACGTGAACCGCGCCGTAAGGGAAGGGTTAAGGAGGGAGTGAAAGAAGAAAGGAAGAGAGAGGTGCCGTAGTGGAGGGCTCCGGAATAATTTCGACCACCTGGAGATCTTTAACGTGCACTGACATCGCACAGCACACGGGCGCCTTAGCGTTTTTCCTCCATAAAAACGCAGCGGATTTCTTGAGATTTCATTTGTGCCGACAATGTCGTTTTAGGGCTAGCGGACCCCACTAAATTTTACCTGATAAAGTAGAACGGCAGATCGCTGTTATTATATGGTTACCAGTTCGTATGGGATCCGTTCAGGCTAACTGTGGTGCACAGCAATGATTAATTCATTTCTTAAAAACTATATCCGCGGGGAAAATTCGGTGTGTGTGTGATGAGTCTCGCAGCTGTGAAATGCTGCCGATTAATTTCCGCCATCCAGAACTCATGAAAGCGCTCACATAACTCAGCATGTGAATGTTCTTGAGTTCCGCCTCCGCACCAAGGCGGCCACCACAGGCGGAACCGAAACCGTGACGCCCTGTACAGTAGCCGAACTTTATTGTCACTGAGTTTGCGTACTGTGTCACGGCGCAGTAGTTTGCATGACTGAGTTTCAGTTCAGTATCTTCGGGTCATTTTCTTCCTAAGATAATGCGCATTTTGGCTTTGTGCGCCTCAGACCGGCATTACTGTGCACTACGTCCGATATATATTGGCCCTTGAATGTTATCCTAGTAAAACGAAGAAGCTCGGACTACTTTGCACACATGTTTTTAAACACGTTTTAAACATGTTAAACATGTTTTCTGTAAACATGTCAAAAACATGTAAACATGTTTACCACAAGTTTACATGTATCCATGTAACATGTAAACATGAAACATGTTTACATGGTTACATGCATATTAAACATGCACGGAGGAAAGAACACGCACCGAGTCACACGCTGGCGAAGACGGGTAAAATTGTATCTATAGCGGGCTTTTCGCGCGAAAAAGAAGGTATACTGGGATGGAAACATTAGGAAAGGGGTTCTATCTTAAGATTTTAGTGTGTGTTTTCAAGACTTGCTGGTCGAAAGGACTTTTCCGGTTGTGTCAGAGGAGTGCGCGCCATTTTACAGATGCTTAGGCAGCAGACAGCAGTGCAATAGTGACCGCGAAACGTGGTTTTGTTTTGAAACTATTGCGTTGTTTACTAAGGAAGACTGAAACCTGCAAACAGCCAAAATGCCTACAAAACAAAGCGAATTCGCAAAGAAAGGTTTGCAACGAAAGAATTAGCTAAGACGACATAAAGGCTACAGAGCAATGTGATAAAAACATTCCAAAATCTTTACGTTGTGCTAAAGGGCGCGCAAAGAGTGTTGTGTTCGGAAACAATGCGGCGTAGTGGCGAGAGTGGTTTTGTAGATTGGAGCCTTTAGGCAGTAGACTGGTCATCTTTGCTAGTAGTTTGGTGAGAGGCAAGGCGCATAATTTTATGAATGACGAGGAATGACAAATCGCAGTGGCTAAGGAAATAATTTTCTGACAAGGTACATTCGTGCTAGAATTTGTTTATAGATATTTTTTCTTTCCAACCGCGAACACTAATAATAATAAAAGTCAGAGCATACAAGCTTTAGCCAAGCGAAATAGTGTGCAAACCATTCACCTCTATATAGGCAGTAGCAGTAGTAAGTGGTTTAATAAACTAATAATAAAAAGGAACGATAAGATTTTTGCTTGCCCCCGCATCGGCCATCGATACTGACCTGAGATGGGGCAGCGGAAATAAAGGAGAGCAGGAAGAATGGAGAAATGAAATGAAAGTGGAGAGGGAACAGGAAGAGAGGAGACGGGGAGAGGTAATATACAGAAAAATTATTTACAGAATAATAAATATGTACAGGCTGTGAGCACGATTAGTTCGCGATGAAGCAGCACGTAAGGGCCTAACATTTTATTTTGTACTAAAAAAAAGGCCGGACATTTTATTCTGTGCCCCGCCGCGGTGGCTCAGTGGTTAGGGCGCTCGACTACTGATCCGGAGCTCCCGGGTTCGAACCCGACCGCGGCGGCTGCGTTTTTATGGAGGCAAAACACTAAGGCGCCCGTATGCTGTGCGATGTCAGTGCACGTTAAAGATCCCCAGGTGGTCGAAATTATTCCGGAGCCCTCCACTACGGGACCTCATTCTTCCTTTCTTCTTTCACTCCCTCCTTTATCCCTTCCCTTACGGCGCGGTCCTTCCCTTACGGCGCGGTTCAGGTGACCAACGATATATGAGACAGATACTGCGCCACTTCCTTTCCCCCAAAAAACCAATTAAATTTATTCTGTACTGAACCTTAATTGAATATTTTGTGTTGGTATTGTGTTTCTTAGGAACAGTCCTGCAGGTTAATTCTTATTCGTAGAGGAAGGCTTGAAAGGAACGTTATTCTCGTGCATTGAGCACTTCAACGTGCATCTGCTCAATCTGCCGAATGTTAATCAGCTGAAATCTGCCGAACTTCTGTCCTCACTGGTTCCGTTCAATACAATCAGTGATGATTATAATGCTGTTTTCTACATGCTACAATTGGCACACTTCACTTATTGTTGCCGCGTAGGTAGAACTGCGGACAATAATTTCTCTTCCGAATTAAAGATGAGAGTAATGTTCCTTTGCGTTTTGAGACGACTAGCAAAATTTATGATGTTACTTTACATTGATGTACGTTGTTAAACACATGTGCCGCTTAGGCAAAAGCCTAGGCTGCATTCGAGACAACTGGGGCGATATTTCTGTAATACTGACAGATTCAACGAGAGCGTCGAATTGGAACTTTTTTTCTTTTTAGTTAGCTTGCATGCATGCTCGAAGCTTCTTTTTCGGCTGCTATTATCCTCTGCACGCAGTCTGTTTCCTAGACATATTCGTCGTTAATGTACTTTGAGAAAAACATTCCCACAAATTCATGGATCACCGGTGAGGAGTACAATTTTTGAATGTTTAGTCCAGTACGCCGTTTGGAGACAGCCATCACAAAACTTTCGCTAGACAGTTTATAGGCTGTCTACAGGCTTTTGTCCATAAGGTATATATACCTTCTGTAGACAAATCCTATAGCTAGACAATAGGCAATACAAATCCTATAGGGAGACTGCAGGGTGTTTCACGTAAGATTTCACACAGTTTTTAAAGATAGGCTTCTTGAGTTAGAAAAGCGCTTTCTTCGTCATAACATCTTCAGCGGTGTAGTACATCAGAATAAAGTTAAGGCGTGGCAACTAACAGGATGGTTAACTAATATTGAAGACTTAACTTTTTCACTATTGCCTTTAGGCCCCTTAATAATTTAAAGGTGTACAGCGTACTATTCATATCAGTCTGAGAATTTACAAATCGCCGTTCGACTTCTCCGCCTTTCCTTTAGTTAAATTACTTTCTCTCTTCTTTCTTTGAATCGTCGTTTCCCCCGGCGCATTTACACAACAAATTTTCGTTATTTCGACGGGTTGTGTGCACCGTAAAGGGTGCTTTGCCTGCAAGCTTTTCGAAAACGCATGCGGATAGTATTGTAGTGAACCGTAGCGCATGTATTCGGGCGCGATGAAGCCAAAATTTGTAGGACCACAGCGCCGAAGGTAACCATGTTTATGAAATTATAGTAATGATAATAGTTTGTTTTCTTGGGGAAGGAAATGGCGCAGTATGTCTCATATATCGTTGGACACTTGAACCGCGCCGTAAGGGCCGGAAGGGGTAAAGGCGGGAGTGAAAGAAGAATGGAAGAGGTGCCGTAGTGGAGGGCTCCGGAATAATTTAGACCACCTGGGGATCTTTAACGTGCATTGACGTCGCACAGCACACGGGCGCATTAGCGTTTTAAATTAATATACATATTACTTTGGGTGGGCTACAGGCCTCCCAATAATTAAAGAGCCTAACATTAACAGCTAATTTTTTAACTTTTCAATATTAGTTAACTATCTGGGTAATTAGCATAACTTCGCTGCTTTGTGATATACTACACCGCTGACCATGCTATGCCGAAAAAAGCGCTCTCATAACTGATAAATCCTATTTTTGAAAATTGTGAAAACTCGTGGGTGAAATGAAATTGAAAGCGAAATTGGTTTTGGGGGAAAGGAAATGGTGCAGTATCAGTCTTACATCTCGGCGGACAACTGAACCACGCCGTAAGGGAAAGGATAAATGAGGGACTGAAAGAAGAAAGGAAGAAAGAGGTGCCGTAGCATAGGGCACTGGAATAATTTCGCCCACCTGGGAATTTTTAGCGGTTTACTGACATCGCACAGCACACGGGTGCCTTTGCGCGCTTCGCCTCCAGCGAAACGCTGCCGCCGCAGTCGAGTTTGAACTCGGACACTCTTGATCAGTAGCCGAGCGCCTTAACCACTGAGCCACCGGGGCGGGTTAGGTGAAACCCCCTGTTTAGATGATCTAGAGCTTAATGGCCGTACACTTTTAGCAGACTTTTTCTATAGACAGGCTATGAACTACTATGAACAGAAAAGAGGAAATATCTATAGGAAGGCAATAGAGTGCATAAAAAGTCTATTGACGGCCTATAAATTATTCTTATAAGGGAGTACTGCGTATTTCAAGCTGCTTTTTAGCAATTTTCAGAAGTGATGTGCAGGTAGTGACTTCACCTGCGGATGGAAGCCCATGAACAAAGTTTGACACGTCCGCGGGAATTCGTCGCCCTTACAAATCACCCCTAAGTCGTATTAAAGGCGATGATGCAGTGAGTGAAAACTTGCAATTCCAATGGAAAAAAAAGATTAGCACAGTGACGTCACCGAAGTGAAGAAAATCGCATTGTGCGGCTGGCGGAACACCGTACTTCGCGAACACGCTTTGCACTTTTGTTATGGACATGTTTGTAACCGCAGCGCCGAACATTGTATCTGCCGCTCCGGTTGCACGTTACAGTGCTAATCCTTCTTCGTCGAGACTGTATGGAGCATCAAAGGAGACACTGCACCGTATCCCGTGTCATGTTTTTTCTCCGGCCATGGGCTTCCCGTTTGGTATTGTGAGCTTTATGATGTGAAATGCACTTCAAAGAAGCTCCAGCTGGTACCGAGCCGAGGTGTATTTTTCATAAGTTTTGTGGTTATGCAGGGGATCGCACGGTAGAGTGCGCTGGTATAGGTGCCGCGAAAAGAAAGGGTAGTGTTAAGTGTTTCATATCTAAGCATCATAACAGGCGCAATACGATAAATTATTTTTAAAGCCTAAGAAAACCACAGTACTGGATACTAAAACCCTGCACGGAGCTTTCCTCTTGTAGTTTCATGTTTTTTACTAGATGAAATAATCATTGGTTTTGGGGGGGAAAGGAAATGGCGCAGTAACTGTCTCTTACATCGTTGGACACCAGAACCGCGCCGAGATAAAGGCAGGAGTGAAAGAAGAAAGGAAGAGAGTGGTGCCGTAGTGGAGGGCTGCGGAATAATTTCGACCCCCTGGGGATCTTTAACGTGCACTGACATCGCACAGCACACGGGCGCCTTAGCGTTTTGCCTTCATAAAAACGCAGCCGCGGCGGTCGGGTTCGAAGCTGGGAACTCCGGATCAGTAGCCGAGCGCCCTAACCATGGAGCCACAACGGTGGGTTGAGAGAAGAAACAACGTTTTCTGAGAGCCGAAATCACGACTTGAGGGTCATGGGCACGGTGGCTGCAGGTGGAATCAGCGATATGTCCCAAAACGGCACCAAGACACCGTAACATATCTCAGCTATAAAAATGTTCAACTGCTGCAAAAAAAACTATTTTATTTCTTTTTAATTCCGGGAAAATGCCCTTATGAGATGTTACTTTAAAAAATGGTGAATATTATTCAGAACAAGTGATTTCACAAGCTTTCCAGACGGAAATGTTTGTGTTGTAACATCTGCTGATTGTTCGACAGGTAAAGCGATGAACCAAGCAAAAGTTCCCTTTCCCCCCGTGCAGCATAGCAAACCGGTATTCTTCCGGTTAACCTCCCTGCCTTTCCTCCTTAAGCAAAATTTGGTGATAAAAGAGGTTTGTTCATTTTTACGTCAAGAATATTGTATAAACACAATGTCACATAGAACAAGTGCTAATAAAACAACAGAAGCTGGCGGTGGTTCCCTACTCGTGCGGTCGCGCCTGACAGGGTGCACCACGAGAGTAAAAATAATATTAATAATAATAATTGGTGTTGGGGGGAAAGGAAATGGCGCAGTATCTGTCTCATATATCGTTGGACACCTGAACCGCGCCGTAAGGGAAGGGTAAAGGAGGGAGTGAAAGAAGAAAGGAAGAGAGAGGTGCCGTAGTGGACGGCTCCGGAATAATTTCGACCACCTGGGGATCTTTACCGTGCGCTGACATCGCACAGCACACGGGCGCCTTACCGTTTTTCCTCCATAAAAACGCAGCCGCAGGGTCGGGTTCGAACCCGGGAACTCCGGATCAGTAGTCGAGCCACTGAGCCACCGCGGCCGGGCTTACGAGATGAAATGAAATGGAATATACAGGAAGGAAAAAAGTAACCGATATTTTGGCACGCGTTCACAGAGAGATCGTTTGTCGTTTAGCATTTCAGGCCATTGAGAAATAGGTTTGGTCCACAACCGAACGAACCTCCTAATGCCGGATGAAGCGATAGGGTTTACGGGGTTAAAAGTATATGGCTACGTGATGTGACCAGCTTGAAATCCTAGCTCAAAGTCATGGCGCAATGCAGCTCTAAGCTTTGGGTGTTGACTTTGCGCAAGTAAAACTATCGCTTCGACGTGAGGCTCTATATAGTCGTGGCGCTTGGGATCCCGGGCTAATCCTGTCGGCGCTGCGAGACACAAGTGGCAGCTTAAGCCATTTTCGTCGAAGCTTCTCAGGCTTCAAACACGACCAAGCTTTCTGTTCCTGTGGGTGATGGTTTGTGGATTTGCTGTGGGCTCTGTGTGGGCTGCTGTCGGAATGGCTGTCAGTAAGCATTAGCACGTGGGACCTAACGACATTGCCGCCAACTGCAGTACTCTGAATGAAAGGCTAAAACTGAGGCAGTTGTACATCCAGGAAGTGTTTTGCAATGATCACGACCTTTTGGTGGTTTTTGCTGGATCTCAGCAACTTTGGGTCATGTACGCATGCGTGCACCCAACAAATGAACAGCGCGTATCGGATCTAGGAAGTATGCCTGGCAGGGCTGCTTGCTCTTCGGTCGCTATCGGTACTTGTTGCCGGATAACAGCGTGATATCAGTGCCTCGTAGTGATGCAATACCATTTAATTGTTTTCATCGCTGCTGCTTCATATAAAACTCGCTTTCTTTCTTTCTCTTGGTGTCCCCTGTCGCAGCGCTTTTGAAAGTGTTAAAATGATGTACCAACTAGCTCAATTATCCGTGTTACTTCATACAAAACATTCGTCTATATCCTTGATCTGTCTCATTTTAAGATTTTTTTACTTGCGCAACTTACTTAGCTAGGCTCTGATTTGCTCAAAAAGTCAACAATCAAGATAAGTCAACAATCAAGGTGGTGCTGTGGAACATTTGGCAATTAGGTGTAGTTAACAAATGAGTGTTGGTGCGATTACATGTGGGAAAAAGAGGATTCCTGAGAGGAAGGGGCAAACTAAGTGGTGTATTTTAAAAGAGAGAATTGGCTTGTCATAGGGGAACCAAAATAATGACGCCATGACCTGATAAAATACTCATTAGGAAGTGGTCTGTAATTGCAGCGTAGTTTGTATCAATCACCGGTATTCCATTTAATTCCGTTTCAACGAAAAAGGTACCTATTTTTTGCATTATATATGTATTTTCTACGAGGCGGTTATTAAAAAAGACAACTTTTCCCTCTCTTTAGAATAGACTGCTCGGTCTAATTTTTAGGCCAGAGCAGTTGGTCGAGACATAAATCTGCTGTTTTAGCGATTACAAAGAGACCGTTGCGTATATGTTTTTCGAACGCCTCTCGATAGAACAGTGCGCTGAGGATGACAGCTGTTGTACCGATCACAGAAGAAATGAAAATTGACGTCCGAATAAGCTACATATGTATCCGACGTGCTTACCCCGCAAAAAATTACGTGAAGCAGGTATCGCTGCTGAGAAAATGGTGTTTGGTGCCGTGCGCCCCGCTGAAACCCATAGAACACTTAATTAGCTGAAGTTCGCAATGTTATCTCTGTAATTCAGCAACGTTATCTTCAGAAAGGCACGTTAAGTAACATTTTGCAGCTTTATTACCTTGGCGCCCTCCATGTGAAAGTGGCAAAAATAAACTGAATTGAACCGAGCTTTTCGGACGAAGTTAAAGCGTTTTTCGCACTGCTGTTGCTTTCGGTATTGTCTGACATTAAACAAAAAGAATGGCAGACCTCTACTGGGCAACGATATAGTTAGTGAGAAGAAGACTTTATTATCAGTGTTATATCCGTAAAGAAGAGAGGCAAGTCATCTGCCTTGGGTGGAGCGGTATTCTCATGGGTTGCAAGTTTTTGTATAAAATGAAAAGAATGCAATATTCATACAAACCTCGCTTTGAGGAAACGCACAGGCGGTTAAGAATTTGCAAAATTGTTCTTACGTAAGTAAGTAATACGAAGAATCATCCAGCCGTCAACTTTAACAAGAGGCGCCCAGCAAGTGAAGAGAAGTGTATGTGAGAACGGCGTTTCGACAGAATCCAATTACCCGGAATATATAAGACATGTCATGTTTCAAGGTTCCTTCTTTGCAGATGTTGGGAAACGAGGATGACAGGGAGCTAGGCAATTTACGGGAATGCCCTGCTGCGCTTGACAGCGGCGGTTTTGCTCCTACATCGCCTCTGCGGAAATACGACGAGTAAACTGTTAGATGGGGTCTGACCGAAGACGACAAGTCTGTAGCCAGGAAAACCTCGTAGAGCAAAAAGAGAGGAGGGCTGAGAAAGATCGACACACACACAGCGTTAATTTCCAACAATGGTTTATTTCACACAGGAAGAGTGGTAAATACTATCGCAGCACAGTTTTATCATCAGTAGTGAGCTAGTGGAGGATATCACCCAGATACGCTAGCCCGTTTGGCAACAACGAGAAGAGAAGGGCTTCTTACAAATGTATACCCGTTCTAGAAAAAATTGTTACTCATGCATGGGCAGAAACGTGGATGCTAACGAAAAAGTTTCAGCTTAAATTAACGACTACGCAGCCAGCCACGGAACGAAAAATGATAGGTGCAACGTTAAGAGACCGGAAGCGGGCAGAGTGCGTGAGGCAACATGACCGCTGGTCCTGATAGGGTAACGGAGTGGATTCCAAGAGAAGCCAACCGTTGCATAGGGGGGCAGAAAGTTCGGTGGGCGGATGAGGTTAAAAAGACTGCGGGGGCACGGTGGCCGCAGCTGGCACATGACAGGGTTAATTGGAGGGACATGGGAGAGGCATTTGCCCTGCAGTGGGCGCCCTTCGTGTGTGCAATCAATCATTGTTGGGAGTTTGCGCCATGTGTGTCCATCTTTCTCAGTGCTTGTCTTTTTCTGTGCTACGGCTTTTTTTCCGAATCATGAACAAACAAGCCCAAACATCTTCCCTTCTGAAGTCTGTAGTTCCGATTCCGTGACCGGATTCAGTACAGTGCGCTTTATGTAAAAGTTTGGTGCCTATGTGTGACGATCTGAAATTGCACTTCCTGTGACTGCAGAGAAAACTGAACTGTCTTTGCCGGCGGTGACGTGCTAATAAAGTTAATCACATTTTGAGTTAAGTGACGGTTTTCAGGAGTAACACATATCACGCATAACTTCGGCAAAACGTTTGTTATTGATTAGTATTGCACGTGCCCGATAGAGAAGCTTGAAATATTGCATTCACCACACAGAAGTGATATTCCTACAAAAGTAACGTCTGCTTTTTTCTGCGCTCAGTGATTGTGAACTATATGAGTGGGCGCATACCAACCTCCTCCCTCATCCTCTTTTAGTAGGATGCTCGATGTAAGTTCGCAAGACAATGATTGATTTCACAGGGATGTATTCGACAAGGTGACATCTCTGTGAAGGACGTCTCCGTTAGGCTTATTATTTAAGCGGTTATTTATATGCCTGGGCCAGCCCATAGCGCCCTGAATTTGTGCCGAATTTGTATCAACGGAAAAAAGTGCACCATAACATCTGATGTGTTAAACGTATCATTTCCTGAAAGATTCTCGGTGTGAGTTCTATGTAGAGATTCTTAGGTATGAATACAAACTCATCGAGAGGACAGCACTTTTTTTCAAAGATTAACTCAACGAGCATTACAAAGAGCTGCATCTGTTTCAGAGCTAGCTTATCAGGTTAGGTCGTTCGAGTGATGCCATAGTTACAGAAAATGGTTCGACTAAACGAGCTTGATTTACTTTATAGGAAAGTGTGGCCTTCTGTCCTCAACGAAACTGTGACCGCATATTCAAGGAGACAATAGTGGTGGCTGGGGGAAAGATGACTTATTATGTGAATCTTGTTAAAGTACAAAGGAGAGGGGCTTTTCGAAGCGTTCGGTATTCGCCCTTCGTTTCGAAGGGACTCTTGCTTACACTGTGGGCAGCAGTGAGAGGAATCGTGTTTTAGGGAACAACCCCGATTTAATATCCTCGCTAAATGAGGAGGAGGAGGAGGAGGAAAACTTTTATTTCTATTTACAGTGAGAGGTCGATGGGGCGAGCCGGAAGGGCCCGTCCCTTACAAACACTAGGAGGGAGCCCTAGTCCGGGATCCCTGTAGCTTCCGCAGCGGCTCGGGCTCTAGCTACCAATGCCTGTTGGGCATGGAGTTCGGAGCAGCCGCGCAGGGCAGCTTCCCAGGCCTCTCGAGTGGGGTGGAGGTGGGGTGGGTAGGCAGGATTGGAAGGGCATGCCCACACCATGTGGTAGGTGTCCGAAAACTCCTCCTCACAGTGTGGGCACGCGCCCGAGAAAGAAGAATTGAAGTGCTTAAGTACTGCCGGGCACAGTACAGTATTGGTATAGAGGCGGAGAAGCCAGCGCTCCTCCACCCTGGTGAGGCCTTTACAGGGAGGGGGATAGAGACCATGAAAATTTTGATAAAGAGAGGTGATCTCTTTAAAGGTGATGGCCGGATTGAAATTGAATTCCGGATCAGGCTGCGGATGAGGCGACGCCCGGTGAGTAAGCGCGCGGGCGGCAGCGTCGGCTGCCTAGTTCCCCTCAAGACCCGCATGAGCCGGAGCCCACACGATGGTACGATGGGTCGGAAACCCTGTGTAATCGCATGCGTGGAGAATTTTGAAAGCACGGTCTGGAATGTACCCTTGCTCAATATTGCGGCAGGCGCCCCTGGAGTCCGTAATAATGACTCGGGACTCTGGATCTGCGGCGGCCAGTGCAATGGCGATCTCTTCCGCAAATGTAATATTTGGGACACGGAAAGTAAGGCCCTGAACTGTAGTGTTTTGGTGGATGACGGCCGCCGTGTACCAACCCCCATGGTGCGGGCCGGCCGCATCCACATAGAAGACACCTGGCTTGTGGCCATATTGTTGAGAAATAGCCTCCGCCCGCGCGAGACGGCGACCATCATGGGTGTCTGCAGTCATGTTCTTCGGAAGGGGTCGCACCTGGAGTGCAAAGCGCCAGGCTTCAGGGATGCGGACCCGTTCTTCTGTATGTGTTGCGTAGTCCCCGCAGGTGTTTTGCTTAGGCGCAAGTATTGATTGTTAAGATGAGCTTCTCGTAACTCCCCAAAGGTGTTGGTCATCCCCAGACCGAGGAGACGCTTGTTGGACGTCGTTATGGGGAGGTCGAGCGCTCTCTTATAAATCTTGCGGAGAACTACCTCTAAGGCATTCTCATCGCATTTGCGTTGGTGGAGGTAGGGAGCCGAATATAAAATCCGGCTGGTCACGAAAGCATTGGCCAGCCGCAGGGCATCTTTGCATCGTAGTCCCCCCCTTTTATTGGACACCCGGCGGAGCATCCGACCCACCTGGTCCCCCACCTTACGTAACTTGTTTAGGGTAGTGTCTATCTTGCGCCTATGATGAATGAAAAGCCCCAGTACCCGAATATCCGCGTGTTCAGGTATCGGTCCGCTAAGTAGGGAAAGGGCAATTTTGGTTGTGCACTTTGAGTTGGGGCGTATGTGCACAAATTCAGATTTGCTCGGGGAGCATTCAAGACCACAGCGACGAGCGTATTCGTCCACTATAGCTGCCGCTTGTTGCAGGTTGGTCTCGATGTCTCCAACCGATTGTTGTGTTGCCCAGAGGGTGATGTCGTCCGCATACAGAGCGTGCTGCACACCGGCGACCTCCGCCAGCTGGGTAGGGAGCTTCATCATGGCCAGATTAAATAGTAATGGCGAGAGGACAGCTCCCTGTGGGGTCCCTCGTGTACCAAGTTGATATGGGCCATATTCTGTGTCTTGTAGCCGGATATAGGATTGGCGATCTGTAAGGAATTGTTTGATATAATTGAAAGTATTGCGCCCACAATGTGTTTGCGACAAGTGGGATAGGATGATCTCGTGGGTCACATTGTCGAAAGCCCCCCGCAGGTCAAGTGCGACGACTACTTTATCATTGCTGGGGTGCTCGACGGGGTCGAGAATCTCCTTGTGAAGTTGCAACAGGACATCTTGTGCGGACCGGTGTGGGCGGAAACCGTACATGGTGTCTGCGAAAATGTTTTGTTGTTCCAGGAAAGCCGACAATCTGTCGCGGACCATAGTCTCCATCAGCTTCCCCACACACGAAGTGAGGGAGGTGGGCCGGTGGTTGTCGGTGTTAATGGCTTTACCTGGCTTGGGAATGAAAGTTACTAGTGCCGTTTTCCAATCTATGGGGAGTGGTGTGCCTCCAATCCAGATAGTGTTGAAGTAATCGAGGAGAGTTTCGTAGGCGGGATCTGGGAGGTTGGCAATAAGCTTTACCGTCACCTTGTCCCGGCCTGGTGCTGTACCTCGCTTCATTTTAGCCAGGGCCGCTTTTAGGTCATGGAGCTGGAACGGTTGATCCAAATCCGCGTTCTCGGAACCTGCATACGAGTACGCCTGACCACGGGGATCCTGGTGTATACTCAAATATTGGTCGCGGAGCGCATCGGCCAGTTTGGCCGTGTCTCCAGTGAAGTTATGTATAGCCCTTTGAAGCTGTTTTTGTGTCTCAGTACGGGTTTGTGCCGGATCAATAAGAGCGCGGAAGAGGCGCCACGTACTCCGACTCGACATTTGCCGAGCTGCAGTGTTGCATCGGTGCACCCAATTGGAGCCGGCGAGTTGGGCCGCGTATTGTGCCGCCGGTTGGGTGATATCCGCAATTCGAATTTTGAGTTTCCGATTGTGTTTTTGACGACGCCAGCGGCGGACGAGGCTGTGTCGTGCCTCCCAGAGGTGGAGGAGGTGGTTATCCACCGCCGGGCTCGCCTCTGAGAGTTGAACATTTTGCTCGACTGATTTCAAGTGGGATACTAGGTGCTGGGACCACGTTGAGTACCCTTGGTCCATTATCGATTGAGGATTGGTGTAACTGTTCCTAAATTTGGTCCAGTCGGGTAGTTTTGCATTGGCCTGTGGTCTTGTGAGTGGCTTGGTATGGATTGTAGTGGTAATTATGCAGTGGTCACTACCGAGGGATTCCTCGGTGTTCCTCCAATCTGCATAGCGAATATTTTTCGTAAAGGTGAGGTCCGGACACGTATCGCGTGTAACGGAGTTACCTATACGACTGCGTTGCGCGGGATCCGTGTGAAGAGTAAGGCCCAGTGTGGAAACAAGCTCCGCCAACTTGCGTCCGCGTTTCTCTTGACGTGTGTACCCCCATAAGGTGCTGGGAGCATTAAAGTCCCCAACGATTATGAGGGGATCCCGATTCGCGACCTTCAAAGCCCGGCTGAAGATATCTGCGAATGTAACATTTGGTAGCTTTGGGGGACAGTAAATGTTGAGTATGTGCAATGGGGGGTCCTGTTTGCGTAGCGGAAGGATCGTCACCATTACATAGGAGAAAGTAGCGCTAAGATCCAGGTCAAGCTGGGAGGCCGTGTAATTTTTATGTACGCAGAGGCAGCTATGCGCATCCTGCTGGTACACCGTGTACCTGGCAAGGGTGGCGCCATTTCCTGGCTCCTGAAGGGCCACCACAGCAGGTAATTCTGGGAACGTTGTAAGGAAAAGGCGTAGATCGGCTCGCTTTGTGTGTGCCTTGAATCCGCGACAGTTCCACTGTACAATTTGAATAGGGATCGAATTGCTTCGCGGATGCTTCCTATTTCTAGGGGCGCCCGCCATGATCAAGGGTAGAGTTGTGAGTTTGGAGAGAGGAGGCTTGAGAGCCAGTGGCTCCAAAGAGAGGAGCGTTCTCTATACTAAGGATGGCACAGGGGACCTCTTCTTCTTCTCCGGCGATTCGACGCCTAGACGCTTTGAGCTGCCGGCCTGCGGAGGTTTTGAGCGGGCCAGCGCGCTTGGGAGCGCGGGTGAGTTGAGCGAACTGAGCGGTTATGAGGTTCGGGATAGATGCCGCAAGGTGGCTAATTTTGTTGAGTGCCGCCGTAAGTGTGGCATTGATTTGCGTTTCCAATGCGGATATTCTGTTGTTAACTTGAGTTTCGAGCGCGCTCACTCTCGCCTCGAGTGCCGTGAGGGCATGCGCAGTTTGTCCTGAAGGGGTTGCGTCGCTTTCCATTGCCTCTGCTGCGGGTGAGGCAGAGGTGTGGTTGGGGGAATTTTGGCGGGCCTCCGCTATTGCGAGGCGCTTTTGAAAATTTGCAGCCTGCTCGCGGAGAGCAGATATTTCTTTTTGTTCGGCAGAGATTGGCCGTTGTTGGGATTGGGAAGGGGGAGCGAAGGGAGAAGCTGCCCTGCCGGCGCCGCTCACCTGGGAGTGTTGCTTGACAACGGTTGCCCACGTCTTGGAGCCGCCGTTTTGTGGAGGTCCGAGGGGCTTCGCTGCACCGGCTTGAGGTGGCGGTGGCGCAGCTGGAGGTTTCCCTTGGCTCCCAGTAGAGGAATTCACAGGCTGGTCCATGGCTTGGTCGGCAGCCTTGGCCTTCAGCTTGTCCGGGCGACGCTTGCCACGCTTGCGTCGGTTTCGCTTCGATTTACGCCCGCGCTCGGCCTGCGTGGGCTGGATAGCGCGATATTTAGCAGTACACGCTGGGCCCCCCGTGGCATGGGCCGCGCCGCACACTGAACACTTTGGGTTGCACTGGTGAGGGGCCCGCTCCCCCTCAACGAGTAGAGCCTGCTGTCCGCACAGGCCGCACCGGTCCAGCCTCTGGCCGGGGCAGGCGTCCACGCGGTGGCCGACCACACCGCAATGTCGGCAGGCTGGAATGGTTCGCTGGTAAGGCCTAACTTGTACAAGCTCCGAGTCGTAGTGCACGAAACGTGGCTTCACTGTTCCGGCGAAAGTCAATCTCGCTTTGTTGGATGTCCCAAATTTTCGCACTTCCACGATGGTGCCGAAGCGCCATTGGAGCCTAGTACGGAGCGAGTCCGTAGTTTCAGTTACGGACGGTAATGACGCCGTAGCAGACGTCCTTGTCGTCTTGGCGCAGGTGCCCCACAAGGGGGACCTTCCCGTCGGGTCCATTAAGTTCAAATTCGCCGATGATACGGTCGGCTAGCTCAGGTTTCGCAGTGTGAACAATAATGAGGTTTTGTTCTCTTACCGGTATTATGGTAAGATCTGTTGCGGGTTGCGCGCCCAGGAGAGCCGTGAACGCCCGGCCGTAGCCGGTCTCCTGGAAAGTCTCGTACAACGAGACGCGGGTCCGGGGCTTGATGACGACGACGTAGTCGTCTGGAGCAGGCTTGGGAATAACAGGCGGTTTCCACTTCGTGAGCAGTCGCCGACTGCGGCCCGCCGCGCGCGGGGCGGGTGACTGCTGGTTTCCGGCGTGAACGCCGGCCGCGTCTACGGACGCCGGCTTTAAGGCTTGGTCTTGCGCTCGGCGCAGCACTGCGGCGTTCAACGCGGCGCTGCGAAATCTTGCCGAATCTGGGTCTCCGGTTGCCGCTAGGGTAACCGTTGCCGAAACTGGGCCTGCGGTTTCCGCTGGGTGAACCGTTGTCCAGTGCATGTTCTCGGGGTCGTAGCCTCGACAGGATATTTGCGTAGCAGCCATACTGGCGTCAGTGGCCAGAGGCCCCGATGTGCCGGGTACCGGTTCGGCCGTTAGGCCTAGCCGCGCCACCGGCCCGATCGGGCCATGTGTTGCCCGAAAAGGGGGTTTAACCGGGCCCACCTTGGAAAAAACTGGTGTCCAGATGTTCCCGACAGCTTTCGGTGCACGTTGGGGATGATCTTGCTAGGGTCAGGCGGAAACTTCCGCTGCTCCGGCTGAAAATCGCCGAAGCCGACGACCAGCACGTCTGACTCCCCGTGCGAACCAAATGAGGAAGAGTAAGCAGAAATTAAACATTTCATTCCAAGAACAGTAAAAACAATAACAACAACAACCCACGGTTCCTCGGCGCAGCGTTACGAATTCAAAGAGAAGGATAGCGTAGGAGGGGGTGAAGGCATTCAGGTTTTAAGATGAGATTAGGAAAGTGATTTAGCTAAGGGTGACACGCACTGAAGACATAACCAGTGTCCAAGCAACTGCACCTCCTACTGCCATTCGGATGGTGCGCCGTTCGAAGGGGTCCTTTTAGGCAGTCGATGTATTCGCCGTTTTTCACGTGCCGCAACCTCATTGCGCAAATGTACGTGATTTACACTGTTGGTTTTTTTCTTTCTCTGTGAAAATGCGTTGAAATGCAAGCGAAACTGCTGCTGCTGCAAGCCAGACTTGGTATCCGGAGAGTGCCAAATTATTCAGAACTCAGATGTTTTTCATCATTCATCTCTTCTAGTGTAATCATCTTTTTGAGTGGAATCATGCCTGCTAATTGTACTATATAGAAGCGGCAAAAAGTTGGTGCTAGAAACTCGTCGTATGGAAGTCAGGTAGTTGTATCGAATTTTGTTCCAACTGCTTTTAAGCAAACGCTATTTAAATATAAGTTTACAGTGAAATGTTTTTTTCTCAGCTTAATTTATAGTAGCTGGTTCCTTAACTGCGCGTGCCAGGTTAATGGTCTATCGTCACTCCAAGAAAATGTATGTAGACTCTGAAATAAGCTGTCAAATTATAACTATGGGCTACTTAAGGACGGGCAGCTAGACACGTAGCTGTTCTTCCCCTCCCCCCTTTAATAATGAATAGGTGATTGTATGACAAGAATACTTCCATATATTTGCTATGCGGTACAGTACCGAGATTTGAAACTTTCTTAGCCATCACCAGCTGGCGCCATCTGCCCACCGCCAGAAGCGATCACTGTGTGTATGCAAATGGGGATGTTTCCTTTTCTATTTTTGACACAGCTACAGTGTGCGGTAAGACGCTGTGGAAACATATTCAGAGATATGACCTCTTCTTCCTATGCTAAGAAAAACCTGATTTGTAGAATGCTCTCTCTGTCCGTACCGAGTAGTTACGACGGCTGTAGAAAGTCAGTGAAGTCTACGAAACATTGAAGATTCTTTTGTAACTAAAACACAGAGCGAACAAGGACGCAGGACGAAGAAAGGCGCACAGCACAGCGCCTGCGTTGTACACCGCAGCAAACTAAAAATTTCCTCTTCACGTATGCATAGATGGATGGATGTTAGGAGCATCCCCTTTCAAGCGTGGTGGTGGTAGGTGCCACTATGCCCGCCGTGTTTATATCGTTATACTTGTCTCAACAGTCCGTAAAACTTAATGGTGTTATCTATAAAGTCGTCACTTTCTTAAAAATATAAATTGTAGTGACTTTTACGTTTGACCGATTTTTAATCCTGAACTTGTGTCTGCATGCCCCCGCTCAGCTTTTGAACCATCAATTTTTCAATTACTTTTTGCTAACTTTTACTGCAGAATTAATCACATAATTTTTGTTATCCTCCTAGCGTCTCAGGAGTGGTGAATGCGCCTGTATCAAGATCTGGGAACTGTCCCTTTTCAGTAAAATCTGTTAAATTCTTTCTACACATTTACCACGCACATCGAATGTTTCGCGCACATTTCGGATGTTAATTGCGCCATAAGGCTACTAGTGGAAGCCGAGAAAACTAAAAACGTTTTACAGATTTGCTGGCCATGAAAAAATGAAATACAAGTCATAGAAAGTGTAACAAAGAAACATCATTTTTTTTGTTCAGATAATCGTTCATCACACACCATTGGGTCAGACTGATTGCTGTTGGAGAATAAAAAATGGTAATTAATACGACGATCTGGCCGGCTTTCATGATGCCACACTTCTGGCGCCGTTTTTTACAGCCTTTCTGGCTTATTTATGAGTGTATTTGTTTAAAATAATAATAATAATTGGTTTTTTGGCGGGGAAAGGAAATGGCGCAGTATCTGTCTCATGTATCGTTGGACACCTGAACCACGCGGTAAGGGAAGGGATAAAGGAGAGAGTGAAAGAAGAAAGGAAGAATTGGAGGTGCCGTAGTGGAGGGCTCCGGAATAATTTCGACCACCTGGGGATCTTTGACGTGCACTGACATCGCACAGCACACGGGCGCCTTAGCGTTTTTCCTCCATAAAAACACAGCCGCCGCGGTCGGGTTCGAACCCGCTTATTTACGAGTGTATTCGTTTTCGTGCTGTTTCGGAGTTTTGAGGGCAAGCACGTGCGTACAGTGGGGTTCCGGCTTTTTCCGTCAACATCATTACAAGCACTTGAAGTTGTTTCCGCTCTGCGCTTCATTTGCTAAATGAGGGCCTTTGAAGATGAAAGCCGACGTCCTAGAAGAGCGCGAAAAGGTTCTTTCCTTCTTTTTCATTGATTTTCTCCGAGTTGCATTTATTTCTTTCGGAAGTGCTTTGGTCACAAATGAACGCAGTCGCGATGGTGCGTGCAAAGGAGAGTGAGAATACTTCGAGAACAATTAGATCGCTAGAAATCTTGTGCGGGAAACAAAGTTGCACCCGTGGACGACAGGCTTCGCACAGGATTAGTTGCTGCGAATTGTTCAGCTTCAAAACTGAATGAAAAAACTAGGACAAAGCTCTAGAGATTAGAAAGCAGAGCTCAAACAGTCCCTAAGCTGCCAGGCGCGGGAACGCGCTTTGGCGTTGCCATACCTTATTTGTACGTGTCTCCGTTCGCCTGCCAAGTGCAGTTTTTGTAGTTGCAGCGACCCCACTGTTTTGCGTGCCGACGCTGGCTTTAGCGATGCATGTTTCAGTGTTTTAGCGCGCACAGCAGAAAAACGATTTTCAGTGTTTTGCGTTCCTCCCCTTCGACATCTTTATATTCTCCCCTGCCTCTTTTGTTTAATCAGGCCGCTGCACAGGTGCTTAAGACAATAGGCAGCAGCGGCTGCTGCTGGCTCCCATTGTTTTCTTGTTTTATTTGTTATTTATTTATTATTTTGTTTATTTACAAAACCACTGCCACAAGCATCTGGATCGCCTTCTTTCAGCTGGACTCTCCAAGCTGATGAAGGAGCGCCATGTTCGTTGCGGCACTCTGTACATGCAACAACGGATGATTGACTGAACACAACGGGAGACAACGGATGATTGACTAAAGAATAAGGAAGGAAAAATACACTATAAGCGGAGTTCGATCACGATATAGAAGATCGGTCTTAAAGAAAACCCACCACGGCGGGAAAAGAAAGACCTTACGGAGCTCCAGGTTTGTCAAGAGAAAGGCAAACCATAAGTTTTGTAAATGTCAGGTGACATCGGGTCCGCTCGCTTGTCAAGCGGGCCACAGATGATAGTTTTCTTTTCCGATGGCCTTTCATTCCCTTCTTCGAAAACGTCCTTACTGTTTTTATCTTTCTCTTATATTAGACGTCTCTTTTTCTAGGTTATGGATTATGTTGCGACTGTACTAATTTGTGCTACTAGAATGCATTTGTTGTTCTTCTATGCCGCATCTGAAACAATCAGGATCTTGGATCCAAAAATCATATTTTCTGGTAATTTGTATTTATTTATTTATTTTTTTATGTATTTATTTATTAATACCTCAAAGGCCCCATTGAAGGGGTATTGCATGAGGGGGTGGAACTTAAGCAGTAAATTTCTTCAATTGACGATCTGAATGACGATGAGTCGATCTGATCAACGATGGCTTTTGGCAGGTCATTCCAGTCCCTTGCTGTATGAACGAAAAATGATGACAGATGCGCAGAAGTGCGGGCAGGGGGAGGGTAGACTGCCTTCCTGTGGTTTGTGCGATTGGAGATGGGATGTGCGGGGCTGATAATAGAGTTGAGATGTGGATGATGATAGAATTTATGACACAGACACAGTCTGGAAATTTTTCGGCGGTTCGCTAATGTTGTGAGTTGAGCATTGCGGTTTAGTTGAGTTACATGATAATAGGCTGAGAAAATGAAACGAGCTGAGCGATTCTGTACAGATTCGAGAGTAGTGGAAAGGATATTTTGATGAGGGTCCCAGATCGCGCATGCATACTCAAATTTGGGACGGATAAGGGTTAAGTAAGCAAGGGATTTCACTGATGGGTGTGCTAGTCGCAGGGTTCGTCGAAAGTAACCAAGGACGCGATTTGCCTCGTTAGTAATCTGAGATACATAAAAAGACCAATTTAGATCAGGTGTGAAATGGATGCCTAAATTCTTGTAAGTTAATACTGAAGCGATTTCAGCATTCCCGATTAGATATCTTGAAGATGGTTGTGAATGACGTCGGTAGAATGATAGCAGAGATGTTTAAAGAATTTAACAATGTATTACACCAGGTTAGTACGTGGTGAATATCAGATTGAAGAAGGAAAACGTCATCGCTGTTAGTAATAGGCAGGTAGATAACGCAATCATCAGCGAATATGCGAATGTTGGAACATATGTTAGCAGGCAAATCGTTAATATAAATGAGAAAAGGGAGGGGGCCCAGGACGGTGCCCTGAGGTACCCCAGATATAACAGTGGAATAAGAAGATGAACATTTATTAACAAAAAGAAACTGCTGGCGATTAATGAGAAAGCTGCATATCCAATTAAAAACATGTTCGTTAAGATTGAGACGAGAAAGTTTTAGGAATAGTCGTTTGTGAGGAACTTGGTCGAAAGCTTTTTCAAAATCGAGGAAGAGGGCGTCAACAGGAATGTCAAGGTCAATGCTAGAGCTAAGGTCGTTAATAAAGAGGGCTAATTGTGTTTCACAAGATAAACCTTTTAAAAAGCCATGCTGGTTAGGGGGGAAAAAGTTGACGGACACTAGAAATTTTATAACTTGAGAGAAAATTATATGTTCCATTAGCTTGGAAGTGATACATGTGATGGATATTGGTCGATAAATATGGCGAGAAGATGAAGGCCCTTTTTTGGGGACTGGGATGACCTTGCCTACTTTCCAGTCATGGGGTATATAGCTGATGAAAGGGATTGCTGAAAGATATGAGACAATATGGTGCTAGTGGTATGTTTTGTATTTTTTAACACTTTAGTATTAACTCCGTCAACACCAGCTGAAGAGGTTGATTTCAAATAGTTGATTAATTTGACAATACCATCAGGTTCGAAGCTCACGTCCGGCATAGGTGGAAAGTTTAAGGAAGTAAAATCGGGTAAATTGTTATCCGGTTCGTGAGTGAAAACTGAGCTGAATGATAAATTCAAAATTTCCGCAACGTCATGATCTTCAGTTGGATTATTATCATCGTCACACAGTGCTACATTTCTGATGGGGTTAGGATTGATACACTTCCAGAATTGACGTGGGTTTGTACGAATCATGTCGGGTAGAGTAGAAGAAAAAAACGAGTGTTTAGTTTTGTACACCTGTAGGTTATCAGATTTTCTGCTTCGTAATAATTTTGCCACGTGTTTGGGATATTGGTTTTTTTGGCGGTTCGGAAAAGTCTTTTCTTTTTGTTATTCATGCGTTCTAGCACGGAATTGAACTAAGGAGATTCATGGCGTTCAGTTACGGTGATGGTAGGTATAAATGTTTGAATTAGATCATGCATTTTGTTTTTGAACAGTAGCCAATTAGTTTCAGGAGAGCGATCACGAAAATCGGTTAAAAACCAGGTTTGGAACGCATGAAGTTCAATGTTGATGCTTTCATAGTGTCCTTTATTATAAAGTGTGATTGTTTTAGTTATTTTTTTTGGGTGCGGTAAGTGGTTGAGAAACGTTGCGTGTATTACTGAGTGGTCACTGATACCCGGCAGATTCAAGAGTGATATCAAGTTTTCTGTATGTGACGTTAGTATCAGGTCTAATATATTAGAGAGCGTTCTGCCTTGTTGGGCTGGTGACCAGTTGGGACAGCCCAAAAGTGTGACAAGTATTCAAGAAATCACGCGCAAAAGAATTAGTTGTGTCAGACGGGTCCTGCCAATTAATTTCGGGAAAGTTGAAGTCACCTAGGACAAAGACACAAGCGTGTGGAAGTTCAGAAGTTATCATATGAAGGGCGTTGTGGAAGGAAGGAATGAACGAAGCATCACTGTCTGGAACGCGATAGCAAGCGCAGATTACTGTCGGCGGAAATGAGGCTTTAGAACAGATGAATATTTCAATGGGAGAGTCAAGTGGCATGACATGGAATTTCAGGCTGCGGTGCGTTGCTATTAGGACGCCACCGCCTCGTTTACCTCTTCGGTCGCAGCGGAAGACATCACAGTTGTGGAATGTGGACGGTACTTCGCTATCCGTTATGTTCTCATTCAACCATGTTTCTGTTAGTACGACTACGTTGATTTCTGTGGTATAGAATAGGCTAGATAAAGCATCGCGTTTAGGCAGGAGGCTTCTAATGTTAGTGCGAAGAACTGAGAGCGAGTTGGGAGTGCCTTTTTGGGTGTGTTTAGATGATAGCTATGGTGTTCGAGGTAACACTGATTGAGATGCGCGATCGAAATGTGTATGTGGCGATTCCGATTACCATCCTGTCGTGTCGGAAGGTAAATTTTTTTGTTGACTTTTAGCGTAATATATGAGGTTTTTACGGGCAATACGAGTGTTACGGGAGTAGTCTGCTGAAACGCTGTGATTAGTACCCTTAAAGTGTTTGGCGTTTGAAAGAACGAGTTCCTTGGTATTGAAGTGTGCTAACTTTAAAATAATGGGCCTGTCCCTGTCAGAATTGAAATTACCAAGCCGATGGGCCCGTTCTATGTCGATATGTTGGATTGTAAGATTTTGCTCGGATTTGCAAATATCGATTATGTGTTTCTCGGATTCAGCCCTGGTTTCGCGGTCAGTATCCTTCACACCAAAGATTACTAGATTAGAACGACGGGCCCTATCCTCGCTGGCGTCTAGCCTATGTGCAAGGTCTGACAGTTTGCGCTTTCTTGGGCGAGCCACTGGACGTCGTTAACTTGGGCTTTAAGGGGGTCTATTGAAGCGCATTCTTCTTCACTGCAGCAGCTTGATAATTCCGGCAGTTTGAAAAAAAAAGAATTACAATTTGGGGCCACGGCACCGCGACTGCGATTCCACGCTCACCGGTAATGTTTCTACCGGTCCTGCTGCTGAATTTCATGGGCCCGCAATGTCCCGTTTCTTCCGTACGGCTGGTCCTGACGATGCCCAGCAGTGAACTGCACAACGGTACAAGCTCCCAGCTCGGCGCATTTTTGTGAAGTGACAGCGGCCTATCAACAAGTTTTTTCGACTTCCCCTTTTGTGGGTGCGCTGCCACTTCTGGACGCAATGGTGGATTCCGTCTGGCAACGCTGGACTGAGACAGATGATCGAGCAGTGCAAAAGTGCGCGGCGTTCGACGCCCCTCTGCGCCACGGAACCGCCACTGTGACCCTATCCTTACCACTGATGTTTCTACAGGTTGGTTTCTACGACGCTTTTTGTCATCGTGACAATGATGGCTGTCTTTTAGTGGTGTCGTGGCCACCTCATCTTTTTAAAAGTGTTTGCGTTTGTGTATCAGGTTTATCGTGTCTGCTAGTTTTGGGAGGCGATGTCGAGCCAAACCCGGGAGCCATGACTGCGGCTGAAGAGGAAAGCTTGACGTTGTGGCTTCTTCTATCTTACGCCTTGAAGGTAATAATGCAATTCTTCTGTCAACGAAGTACTTAAGACTGAAGCCGATTAAAAAAAATGATTTCGAAAAACTGACAAGAGGAGTTCACGATTTACAGCTGAAATTTGAAACCGCACCATCAGCTCAGTTCGTGGCGAACAATGATAAGTGTCTTGCAGTTGTACAAGAAAAAATTGACGTCTTTGAAAATCGCTCTAGGCGGTCCAAAAACCTTTTTACGGTATATTTCATAGAGGGAAGTAGGAAACTTGGGAAGAGTCTGAACGACTCGTCAGTGACTTTTGGAAGGGAAAACTAGGGTTTGCTGTAGAATCTGTTTCCAGAGCGCATCCCGTGGGCCGCTCTTCTTCCGGGAAAAAGCGGCCTATCTTAGCCAAATTTTTTAATGAGAGGGAAGTTGACTTTGCTCATCAGTCGCGGCTGTAAGACAAAAAACTATTTAAGCAACTCACGCAATTACACCGAAACCGTTCGCGAAAAGCAACGGAAATTTCTCCAGTTATCACAATCTGTTAAGAAAGACGGGGATCAAGTGCAACCTGTTTTCAAAAACCTCTTCGTTAACGGTGATCTTCGCGTTTCGAACGCCAATGAAGGTCAGGCCCTTCTCAGATTCAGGGCGCGATGACGAATTGCGTCCTCCCAACTTTTTTTTTAAACCTAGATTCTTCTACAATCTCCCCATGAAATTAGATGGTAGTATTGATAAAAAATGCACGTTTTCATACACCAACGTTAGAAGTGTGGTAGGTAATGGTATTGCACGTTCATCTTTCATGGATTAATGTCAAGCTTCTCCAGTGATACTAATTGGTGGCTGAACGACGCTATTCATGTCGTCAGTATCTTAACTAGGGCATCCAATTTCAAAATTTTTTGCTCAGATAGAGAGTTGCAAATACGGGGTGGTGTTCTCATCGAGATAAAGAAAAAATCCATTGCCGCGACTATTGTTATCAATTCTTTTCTTTAATGTACCTGGTTGAAGGGTGCTGCATTTCGTGTTACGATTAGCGTTTCTACCGTCTTCCAGACATGTCAAGTGCTATTTCGGATTAGTATCATCCGGTGCTGAGAGAAGTGTATGCGCGTTTTCCTAATTCGGCTGTTATTATATTTAGACGTTTTAATTTTCCAAGCATTCATTGGTCAAACTTTTCCGTAGCGGCCACAGATGCAGCAGCACATTTTTTTCTCAGCACTTGTCTTTATTTTTCATAGGCGAAACTATTAACTGACACGATCAACTAGAACCTCTGCAAATATACTCAACTTAGTTCTGACAAACAGATCTGATATATTTGCAGAATTAATGAAGAAAGCACCTCTGACCATGATGTTTTTAATGAATGCATTAAATTTTGCGCTAGGAAAAAGACCACTACTAAAAAGAAAATTTGATGTTTCGGCAGCCAGTTATGACGCAATTAACACATATGCAACAAAGTTTTCAGATGAATTTTCGCAAAATTTCTGTTCTCGCTCCATCGAGCGGAACTGATTGACCAGTTCATTCTCATATTACCCATTACCCGTGATAGCAGGTCTCCTTGGTTTACCAATAGCCTTCGGCGGATGAACAGCAAAAAGCCAAAAAAAAACAACTATACGAACAGGCAATATTGAATACTCTTGCGAGTACTCATGATAAATAAAGAGCGTGCGAAACGGATTATAAGGCGCTACTAAAAGCCACTTGTAACTTTTTTTCGCATGACTTATCTTCTATGCTGAATAATAATACTCGCCGTTTCTGGCATGGGATAAACCCAGTAATTCCACCTGACATCACTCTTACAGATTATATTGGTGTTCCTATCCCTGATTCAAAGTGCACTCAACTTCTTAACGATGCGTTTGTAACTGTGTTCACTCATGAAGACATTTTCTCCTTGCCTACATTAAGCGCGTTAGCGGGACCAACCATGGGCGAGGTCGTCATCAGTGAGCTTTGTGGTTCATCTCTACTAAGCAATCTTAAAAATCTTCTAGCGCCTATAATCTGGTTTTTGATAATAAAATGTTAAAGAATACATTGTCTAGTATTTGTTTCATGTTAACCGAATTACTTTCCTAGTCTATATCGACTGGCCTCATTCCTAGCGACTGCGCATTGCTAAGATGATGATACCCATTTTCAAATCAGACGATCGTGCTTCTCCGCTTAACTATCGTCCCATTTACTTGAAAATTACAATTGTAAATTACTGGAGCATATCATGCACACTCAGGTCATGAACTGCCTTGAAGATCATAATATTTTCCTTCAGCTTTATCATCATCCTTTTCTTCATAGAGAATTACTTCAGCCATCCCTTGTTATCTTTCCTAGTCTTGGTCATCCTTACAAAGTTAAAAGCATGAACTGCCAGTCATCCCATTATGCATATTCCTTTTACCGCGCATAATACCTAAATAAAACGCTTTACCTCAGGCATTGCCACAGAACCTGATCGAAATAAGTTCCAACTATTTATTCACTCACAAGTTCAACACCTAAAAAGAAATTTGTTTTTCAGTTGTCAACGTACTTTTTCGGGCGCTGTCTTTTCGTAGCGGTGATGTGTTGTTTATTCCGAAAATTTTCCTGCAATGTATGTTGTTTAGACTCTTTTTGTGGGTGCCTATTCTTCAATAATATTTTTGATTTCTTTTTATTTTATTTTAGCGCATTGTTATAAACTGTAACCAATGCGCCCCCCCCCCCCCCCCTTATAATACTCTCGAATGAGGGCTTTTAGGTTACTTTGAATAAATAAATAAATAAATAAATTTCGGCTCTTAAAAATTCTTGAAACTCCGTAAAATCTTGTTTTCTTCCAATTCAACATCGCAGATTTTCTGAAAGAGGGGGAAAATCCGACAATGCAAAGTGATTGCTTTTTTCTCTCTTGCAATACTGTAGTAAATGGCCCATGATGCGGTTATTTTCAATTGGCCGCTTACCTGTTATAAATTTTCCGCCTTATAACTTTGCGGTTTTCATCTACCTTTTCGTTTTGAAGGCTATTTTCTATTGCCGCATTATCTGTAAAGATTGAATTTACCCCGAGAATCGAAATCTACAGAACGAAGCGAAAAGTCGTCTGGAGTATGCGTATTTCAAGTGCAGCGCGGATTAATATGTATTTGTTCTCCGAAAACATAAACAAGGTTAAGCCGCTCTTTTATTTATAGGTATCGCTAATTAGAGTAAAAAAAATCATCACTGCTATATTTGCGGGAACAATGGGCAAGACGTCACACTTTTACTTTCCGCCAAGCGCTTCAGCAGTAAGCATCGTAATTCTCCCAGGATTTCTTTAAAAGTGCTCAATATACCTCTTCACTATTTTTCGACTGATGTTTTATACTAGGCGAAAAGTTTTTAGGAACCCAATATCCTAGTATAATCTTTATGTACTCGCAATAGAGACAGCGAAGACAGATAGATAGGGATGTCATTCAGTTTTTTACTACAGTCTTGCTGCTATTTTCAGGAAGCTGCGCATGTCATTGCATGTCCGCGTAAACGCCGTTTGTGAAGCCGCTAAATGAGAGGCAGTCGATAGAAAGAGCCGACATTTGCCCCAGGTTTCATTAAAAAAATAGTACATTCGGACTGTTAAAGAGGACTAGCATTGCATCCGCTCTAGGAAAGTGATAGTTTGCTCATCAACGCACAAGGCGCAGCGTACATGGAACAATCACGAGTGACTAAACTGTGGAAAGTAGTGTGCATTCGAGAAAGCTTCGATAATTCTTTTGCTGCCCAGCTAGGCATATCGGCTTTTCTGGAAGTGCGCAACGCAGTGTAATCACTGTATGTGCACCGTAATAAGCCAGATGAGGCCAGAAGAAAAAGCTCCGACGATATTTACTGGTTTCAGGGCATTATGCGAAATAAAAATGGAACCTTGGTACTAAATGGACCATTATTCATGCTTCGAAAAAGCAAGAAATAACGGCACAGCCTTGGTGCATATCACGTGTCTTCATTTGCTGCAAAGGGCGTAAAGGACCACCACAAAAAAAAAACGTGTTAAAGATTGCGGTTTGTACAACGCTTCAGTGGAGCTATGTTACAACTGCCCGGAAGACATGAAGTTGCAAACAAGGAGGTTGGGTTTTACTCCCAGTTAGTACAGGAGCGATGAGAGTATCTGATGACCTTGTGCCAAAAATTATTATTTGTTTTCTGTACTCAACATCTTCTCAGGCTCCTGTAAGAGAATTTCTTGCGATTCCTGATATTTTCTTGAAGCGTTTATCATGGGTGGGCCGCCTCTGCTGACGCAAAAGAAAAAATAATAAAAGCGGTATTTAAAGATCCTCAGCTATATTAGAGGTTGTTCTAAGTTGAATCCGGAGTTGTTGTGGTGTTTTGTAATGTGGCGAAGTGTGCGGAGTGCATGTGTATGGTAACAAAATGAACTGATTTGTAAGGCAAAAAATGACTGTCATCAACGGATTAGACATGTTCACCGCTTGGATATTCGAATTTAGTCGTTTGGTCGTCTTACAGCAATTTGCTTGTCACTATCAATTCACCTAATTACACCAGAATCGCTTAACCAAAGGAAGAGCTGCCGAAGCCATGAATCTCATGTTCTCCTCATGGCCTGTTTACCATTCTTTGATGCGCACTCCGTATTTAGCCGTTACTTTATTTGGACTGAAATATCAGATAATATAATTTTGGTATCAAATATTCGCGATTGAAAATCGGCACCACATTACGATGAGAGGCTTGTGTCGCTTCCGAATGCTGGGTGAACCTAAAGGAACAGTAAGATACCTTCATTATCAAATCGCAGCCGCCGCGGTGGCTGAGTGGTTACGGTGCTCGGCTGCCGGCCCGAAAGACGCGGGTTCGATCCCGGCCGCGGCGGTCGAATTTCGATGGAGGCGAAATTCTAGAGGCCCGTGTATTGTGCGATGTCAGTGCACGTTAAAGAACCCCAGGTGGTCGAAATTTCCGGAGCCCTTCACTACGGCGTCTCTCATAGCCTGAGTCGCTTTGGGACGTTAAACCCTCATAAACCAAACCAATCATTATCAAATCGCAATGTACAAGGCCGCACCAGCCTGTCTATAATGCGTAACTATTGCAATAGAGATCTGTAAAATAAAAATTTGAAGCTGAGGAGCAAGTGAATCAGCTTGATTTTGTTTTAACAGAAGAGAATCTTATATAAGCATGTTTAGCGATTTAAATGATTTTCTACTTCTTAAACAGAACAAATAACCTGTCGCCGACAAGATTATTAATTTAATTAATCCTGACTTTTTCTGTGCGATGCAGAACCCGGAGTTTTAGCCTTCTGTTTTAATCCCCTCTTCTATTTCTTCAGCTACTTCAAAACATAAATCTAGTTGTTTTGGTGGTGTAATACTTCATCGTAATCTTTACATTTTACTTTCGGTTTGCTAGTCCCGCTCAATTTTCTAATATATGAAGTGAGCAACGAGCACATAATTTCTGCGATTTTCTTTCAGTTATTTATAGGAATTTTTTGTGAGAAATCTAAGCGCAGTAGCATTCTGCTGAATTTGCCTGCAGCATCCTACGTGTTTACGTATGTAATTGTCAGCTTCTCTACTACGCTCTCACACATGGCGACAAATAACAATAGCACTGGAATGAGGGAATCGTCTATATAATATTGGTACGCTTTGTTTGTGCACCTTTCACAGGCTATGAAAAAACTAAGAGAAGAAAATATGGATTTAGCAGCGTTGTGTTAACGATCGGTAATCGATGGTAGGCGGGGACTGCAGTTTTTAGAGCTTGTTTCTACAAACATGAAGCTGGCTTTCCAAATCTCCATAGCAGGGGTTATGAAACCGGACACGGGTTGGACTGTTGCAGCTAGTACTATCTTGACACAATGATCAGAGCGTTTTCTACTTTTGCGTTTATAAAAATTTGTAAGCGTGGATTTTTGTTTTGTTCTCGATTATTAATCTTGCTTAAGCAACCTCTACCTTTCTGCTCTATAACGTGCCAATAAACCAAAAAGGAAAAGATAGCCGAAACGTTTTTCAACATTAAGTACTGCATGTTAATCATTATGGCAACTTTGCAAACATGCCTGCGGTGTTCCGTGAGGAGATTTGAATGGTGTACGCACGCTTTGCAAGAAGTCCTACGTACGTTTTTGCCTTTGATGGGAAGAAAACTGCTTAGTCACTTGCCTCTCTCAAACTGGCCTGGTGCTGCAAACGTGTTTTCCAGGATAATCTTTTAGGGTACATTTGTTTTGCTGAAAATATCGTAGTACATGGCAGCACTATATTCATAAGCGGGCACCGGGAAATGGATGACGCAGTACTATAAAGAAGCTACAAAGCAACCCCTATGAATGTTGGAGTGAGAATCACGACACTTTAGTAAGATGACTAGAAGCTGATCAAAGTACCATCTCGAAGAATGGGATTGAAGTTTAGGTATTTGGCTGCAATCGCCTTTTCGGTAAACAAATGACATGTTGAAGAGAGGAAGCCATGCGGTTGTACTAATCCTGAAGTGATTCAAATTTAGGCGAAAAAAACTTCCGCTTTCTCACATATTACATGATTCTAAAAGGAAGAAAAGAAACACAACAATTGGAGCTAGCGTATTGTAAAGGCTTTATGGCGGAAAGGTGAAAAGAACCAGGAAAATAGCGAGTCCTAGATGGGCCTCACCTGTATAGTTTTGAAGCTAATACTCACATTAAAGAATTAGCAGGGAGCATTGATAATTAAATGCCACCAAACAAAGCGGAACATACCATACCAGCAAAGGAAGTTAAATACGATTCGGTAGCCTATTAAGCCACTCGCGCTCTCATTAAACAGGAATTGCGTTTTTTCACGCATAGCTGCAACTCATTTGTGTACGTTTCCTTTCTTTGACATCTACATCTGTTAAAAAGACGCGCCTTCATGGTAGCCTCATCGCCATTTCAAAAGTTTCGTCATCATCGTGACGGAAACATCAAAGGCAGTCCAATTCTAGTCAGGCTTTGGTATCTTTTCTCCAAGAAATTGCCTGAAGTAGCGCATGTGCTGTGCAGAATATTTAGGACAACAAACTGTCTGGCTGCGGAAGCATAGCGACAGGAGCCGAAACATCCCCATCTTGTCCGCCGAAATAGTGATTGCCATAAAAATTATCAATTGTAATCACCGTCACCTGCCTAATTAGGTTCACTGCTGTCCATGACGCCCATTTCACGCTCCTGGAAGCGAGACAGAGGTAATAAAACAAACAAGATCAAGTTCACCGTAGCTTTCTCTCCATACTTACATCTCAATCGTCGGATGTGATTTCTGCTATGTTTACTGTTTCGCAGGGTATAAATGGTCCTGATTATTAGTGATGCGCTTGGTACTGCTCTTTGCCCCGCAGTAGCGCTTGTTTCATCGCAGTATAAGCTGATGTCAGTGTGTCTGAAGGACGGCGACTTGTGCTTTCCAAAGATATTTGCCGGCACCTTTAGAGTGGTCAATTTGGTGTTATGAAAATTCTAGCCGGGAAGCATTAATTACTCCCTTAGTGTTAATTCCTGTTGACGAACTGCAGGTCGTGAGAAGTCGCTCAAGCTCTTTAGATGTAACTAATGCCGTTCTGAAAACCTTTGTTAAGATTCCCTGTGTGCATTAATTCACAAGTACTCGATCTTGGCGCAAAGTGACAGCGGCAGTTAATCTTCGTTAATCGAGGCTCCGCTGTATCCATACGGCCGATTGCAGTGAGAGATACCGTATGATGAATTTATTAAAAATTCGATGAAAAATTTCTTTTGTTTTGTCTAGGTGTTGTGTCTATTCTTAGAGAGCTGAGGAGGCAAAAAAACCAGGCAAAAAGGTATATACTGAGCAGGCATTTGTACATAATCGCTGCTGCTTTTAAGATGAGAACACGAGTGCAGGCGCCATCACGGACGTGCGAGTTGGTTTTACAGATCAGCGGATAACGTTATTAGAAACTGCGCGCATCCGGTGAATTTAATTAATTTCTCGAAGCAGGTCCTCTTCGTTAAATGAAGTCACTGTTTGTATACTGCTGGCATCACCCAGCGTTTTCCGCCCGTAGAGACCGGTGACACACGAAAGTAATGCGCCCATAAAACCAACCGGCTATGTTCTCCTCGTCAGATTCTTTCTACACTAACTCCCTTTCAATAAAAAAAGACACGAATTTTATAATTGTTTGCCGTGACTGCGCAAGTCCTGTGCTTTCTTCGCGAAGGAGTGAAGAACGAGCTCATGCTAATTCACCCCTCGTCTTCACAAGAACACGCAGAACACATAGCCTACCATCGAAAGAATTGCAGAAACGTCTGTGTACTGCGCAGTTGCGCTGAAGGCTAAATAAGTCCAAAGTAGTCGAATTGCGCCACTACAGCTTCTCTTCTTTTCAGTTTCCTCACAATTCAAAAAATTCATATGCACTTCACAAGGGTAACCTGTTCAGTGGTGCTTAATTTACGATGCAGTCCGGGCTGTTGCACATATTCGGCCTTTTCCATGCTTAAGCCTTTCGAACAGGATGCATTATTACGATACTAATGCCAGAACCATCTGAGAAGATTATTATTATTACTGTAGCCACATAAGTTCACGTATCCTACCCTTGTGTGCTGGCATCATGGTCGAAAACAAAAGCAAATCAAAAATACGTGCTGCTTTTCTCGAGTGTCGCTGTTTTGAGGAGATTGATAAACACGGGAGAATCCTACTTTCGCGTCAAGGGTCCATCAGGAAACCCGTGCGTTCCCTTTCCTTCTGGGAATATATGAATGAATGGGTGCTCTGCAGCAAACAGCAGAATGCGCGCCTTATGTATGCACCCTTGAGAGGCACCGAAGTTGGGCATACTCCGTGCAGCTGGTTAATGAGCATGACGGAAAAGTGCTCTGCTGAGAGCTTCGGTGTGTTACTTGTAACGAATCATGTCAGCAAAGGAATCCTTAGTGACCCAGGTTCTTGGTATTGCGGAGGAGTCTGGGCCCGTACATTGAGGGTATGCTTTTTCCCATTCATTAGCTTGTGCTTTTGTCGTTGGGCAGCCCGGGCTGCCTTTCGGGCACTTCGCTTTCTACACGTATCATGCTTTACCCTGCAGGTGGGAGCATCCAATAATGGAGGGACTTAAGAACGGCAGGGAAACTAGTCGTTAAAAATGACGGCTGTTGAGTGGTGGCGCCACTCTTGCTGAAAATATATAGATACTTGTGCGAGCTGCGATGATGCTCTTAAGGCAAAGCAGTGGAACGAAAATAAACATGAAAGACCAGTTAAGTTATCCTAATGACGAAGCTTGGTTTAAATTCAGGAGAACCACACCCACAGTACCGTGCTGGCGCTCTGACTGCTAGTAATAACAATATGTTGAGACTAAGCAAAAGAATTAGAAGGAAGAATGCACCAGCAGCTTTTCTTGTGATTTTAAAGTGAGTTCACCGTCGGTGATGATGGCCTTCAGTTTCGCGATATAATCTTGCCCCTAAAATAAAAAAATAAAAAGTAGATTCGTTCATTCTGGTAGAATAGTCATCTAAGCTTTACGTTCTATCAAGTACATAATGTTCGCCCTGCTGTACAATCGCCCTACGGAAACGGCATTGATGTATTTCTCGCAGTTAATCAAATCAAAAGGTGTAGATGTTTAAAATATTACCCGATATATAGAGACCACTAGGTGGCTAGACAGAACTTAAGAGAACGATAAGCATGTCGCCTGTTTAAGGCTTCTCTTTCTCCTTGAAACAGATGGGAATATACTTTGAGAGATTAAAAGAATACCAAAAGCGCAAGAAAAGAGCTCAAAAAGATGATTACTTTTTTCCGTATCGTGTTCTTCGCAGTAACTAAGCAAAAACAAATGCATTACACTGTAATCATCAGAAACTAACCTCGTACTCTAACCTCTTGTCTACGATGTATATGAAAGTAACCTTGTCCGCTGTAAAAATTGAGACTTGTTCGGGAGATGAAATTACTGACGCAGAGGTTAATTTCCTTGCATGTGCATAGCTTAAAGAGTGTTAAGGATTTTTAGAGCAGACCTTTATTAATTATACTCTGCTTTCGGAAAGACTTCGCATGAGAAAAACTAGTTGGCGTGATTACCATGTGCGCTGATTTTATTAAACATTCTTTCTATGGCTCATATTATTCTCTGTTAGCAATTAGTGCCGAGGATTAAAGGCGCGGGTGTGAGTCATCACGTCAAAACATATTAAGCCTTGTTGGCGTTGTGCTAGTTCTGAAAGCATGGTTTATGTACTGTATGTGGAAGAAAATCACGTTCTATCGCTTCGGAAAGCATGAAGACATTTTAAGAGGTGATTAGCGAGGTTTGAAATATCCGATGTTAGTAACGATGAAAGTTAATTCTCTTCGGCGACTTATTTTCGTTTACCGAACGCACTCGAGTGTTTTTCAAATACTTCGGCGAACATAATTTAATCTTGCTGCCAGCTTCATGAAAGCGAACCACGTAATGTTGGGACGATCGACCTATAGGGTACAGGACATTTTCATACTAAAGCAGATGAGGATATTAACAGTTCATGTATCCAGTCAAAGGCTCGGCACTGCATTCAATTATCAAGCACGCTAACAGCAATTTCATTAAGAGTAGTTTTATTGCTACAGAGCTAGCGGATGTGCTCGACAATACTTCACTATAATATTTATCTAGAGCCAGTAATTCATCTCTTTAACGGGCGCCATAGGAATCGAGTTACCTGACTAATAAGAATTGTAAATATAAATGATGGTAAAAGCCATTAGCATATGTCGCTTCTGCGATGTCTGTCAAATACAATACTAGTCACAGGCCGCTTGGACCAAAAATTAACACAGCAAAAAGCGTCAGTTTAGATAGCCAGTTTCACGATATTTTGCTACTTAAGTCATTTTCGTGATATACGCCTTTATATATAATAGAAGATTTATTAAAGTTCTGGAGGACGTTATCACGAACAAGAGAAGCTGATTATAAACAGCGAAATAGAAATTAGTGCTCTACATGTTGTTTTGCCCATGGTCTGTCTCTTCCATTATGTAACACTGTCTGCAAACTAAAATGTATAAAATTCACAAGGCTGAATTTTTTATGCGAGATATATTTCTCGCAACAACAGTTAGTGACTGAATGTACAATATTGTCCAGTGGGCATGACGACAGTTGGGTTGTCAAAAACACTGCTGAGAGTTTTCGAAGGAAACTGTTCACTGGGCAAGCCTGTGCCCGAAGATAGATGAGATTCGGCGGCGGCGTTAGCAGCAAACTTGCTCGACAGTCGTCAAAGATGTGAATTGCCATCCCTTACAGGAATGATGGATTTAAAGTTGAAGACGAACAGTCTCGACAAAACGTATTGATAACCTACGATAGTATCCAACACCGCAGAATTATTTAGGAGCCTCTGTATTCATTCCAGAGAAATCTGATCGCCCCTTGCGCGACAAACAAAAGGATCACAAGCTCGTGCCGGCGGCTTTGAACGAGGGACATGAAAAAAAAATTGCAAGGTTCGTAGAAATATCATAGAAAATCTTGAGTTCCAGATTAATCCCGCGTGTCTTGAGGCCCTGGAACTAAACACAATATTTACTTTACTTTGTAAGAAGGTATACCAGGATGCGCGGCCAGCAAGAATGAACGATCACAGCGCGCGCAAATGCACCTTCACGAATTCTTTGTTGGATGTTGTCCAATATATAATCACGTGAAGAATTTTCTCTCACGCTTGTTCTCGGGCTCGAATGCTTTCGTTACCCCTGAGAGGCGCTCAAATGCATCATGTCGTACGAGCGTAAGGAGCACCAAGCGGTACCTGTATTTAGGTTACCGAGATGACATAACACGTTCTAGATCAAGCGCCTAACCAAGGCCCTACAGGCTGGCCTAATGAAACAGTGCTATCCACTGACGCCTGTTTATTTGTAGCAAAGTAGCTGAAATGATACACGACTGATTCGATGCCGGCCGGAAGGATAAAACTTCTCTGGCGGCAAAGTGCAAAAGCCCTACTATACTGAGATTTCAGTGGTCCTCAAGACTTCGGGAAGTTGATGTCATTCTGAAGGCTTCCTTTTCGGCGTGAATATTTACTACATACATAAAAAAAATTATGTTTGCTATAGCACCTCTTCTGACTTTATATTAACTATGCCCGTATCGGCGAGCATGTACTAGTGTTGGGAATCACGGTATAATAACGGGAAGATATTTAGTTTTAAGACACTTCTGTTCGTATGCATCCCGTCTATAAAACGAGGAAATGTTAGTAGACACAAAATTTCAAAATATTAGAAGCCGCCTTTCTCAACTTGCTTTTTGGCGCTCATATTAAGGAAAAACAAAATAAAACTTTGGATGAGAGTGAGCACAGGCAAAAAAATAACAGCAAAAGAACTCGAGTGATTCGAATACCCACAAACCGGTGATCGGAACAACCTATACCACCTTGCCGGAGGACACGGTTGACGGCCTGTGGTGGTTTGAAATACTTGATGCCTACCTGCCGTCTCACCCGTGAAGGAAATGGCCAAACAGGTTTGCAAATACGGGGACTCTATTTCTCGAAGGGCTTCGTTGTAGTCTCTTTTATCACTACTGTTTCACCCAGCCAAACACAATTGCCGTGAAAACTTGCACGCAGTTTGTTTCCATGTGCACACGCTGGGACTGTGGGGGTTCATATAGATTTGATTACAGTGCCTGGGTACACGCTGAGAACCTAAAGGCACGCCGCCTGAATGAAATATGTAAACCTCTAAACAAGCAGTAATGTTAGCCTTAGAGTAAAGTGGTAAGCTTCGAAACCGTCTGCTTCCTGCCTCAAGGCAACAACTCAGCAGAGTAGGCCATGAGAGCTCTTACATCGCAGAAGAGCCAAGTACCACACGAAACGCTCCGCATTCTGCCAGAAATGCTCCCGAAATGAAACTTAGTGCCCGCGTTTACGCAGGCTTGACCCTTGGGGGAACATCGTGGTGCGAAGATAGTTTTTAAGCAGCTACTTTATTTGAGATATGTATAGAGGAGACCTTGCACGCGTCCAGTGCGAAGGGCATCAGGGAGGAGGAACTCGATCGATATCATAACGTCTCTTCCTTGTACGTAACGGCGAAGCCACCCGGACGTTATATATTTGGTCCTTCGGGACCCTGACGCTGGATCGATGCCCTCCGGATATTTTTTGTTAGCACGTGACATGAGCTGATGTTCGACCATGAATTGACGCTGAATTCGGGAAAATACGACCGTCCGTAGTTACTGTTCAACATGTTGTCGATTGAGAACATTGCCAGTTTCAATCTATGGAAAGGTTGAGTAAACAAAAATGTTATAGCGCGTGATCGCGATGAGCACGCGCTATCAGCCGCGGAAGCGTCGCCACGGTTTGCAGTGCGTGACGTCACTTTCTACTACATATATAGGTTCTATAACCGTGAATAAACGGGTTTTCTTCCCAGGTTGCCACCGTGATAAGTTACTTCATCTGGCGACAAGGTTGTCTGTATACGCACCGCGTAGGTAGCAGCAGGCGCAAGGTCGGTGGTTCAGGCAAGGAAAGCGCGAGCACAGCTTTCGGCTGGCGACAGAAACCGTAGCGAGTAAGCACGTACTCCCGGAGGCATCACATCGAACCGGAGCACCGACCGACGCCGGGAATTGCCGACGGATGGCAGCGTGGATCGCCCACTGAAAAGGCCTGTGGGCCGCTTTGGAGCAAGACTAACGAGTGGATACGCAAAGGAGCCAAGCCGATGAGTACCGAGTTTTCCTTTTTGCGACGAAATGTCGCGTGTAGGAAGGATAGAAAAGTTCTACCTCAAAACACAGAACATTGAATCGTGCTTGGAAACGTTTGAGCAGTTTCTGGTGGCGAATGACGTAAGCAACGAAAAGAAGTTGACGCTCTTTTTAACACTGATAGGGCCAGAAGCGCATGAGGTATTGAAGAGCCTGATTGTGTGGATCTCGCCGAGCGAAAAGTCTTACGCCGATGTTTCGAAGTTGCTGAAAGATCATTACAGCCCCAAGAGCTCGGTGATAGCGGTGCGCTGTAAACTTAGCCGGCGTGTGCAGAATGAACACATTGCTACAGACATTGCTACGGCGACAAGGCGGAACAGGACTCTGTCTCGTGTGGCAGAGTTAATCTTAAATGGGTAGCCTAAACAGTACGCAGAAGAACTCGAAGCCTATTGAGGGCGTCGCGACGAGATTTCACTGGAACAGGGTTGCGTAACCTGGGGTGATAGAGTGGTAATTCCGGAAGAAATGTGGGATCGCGTACTGAACTTGCTGCATGAGGAGCATCCAGGAACCAGTCGCATGAAGATGCTGGCTAGGAGTTTCGTGTGGTGGCCTGGCATTGATCTTGCAATTTAGCAGCCCGTAGCGAGGTGCAAAATCTGCCAAGCGGTTCAACCCGCTTCTCAGCCCGTACCACTGCATCCTTGGGCCTATCCGGTGAAGTGTTGGTGACGAGTTCATGTAGATATTGCCTCGAAGGTTCCTCATGTGTTTGTAGTGTTAGTGGATGCATTTTCTAAATGGGTTGAAGTTTTCTAAATGGCTGACGTCGTCGACATCCACCTGCAAAATGGCTGAGAAACCCCGCAACAGCTTTGCAGCTTACCGTTTGCCTGAGGTCTTAGTGAGCGATAACGGGCCCCAGTTCACGTCCCCGCCGTTTAACGAATTCTTGCCTCGGAATACAATCAAGCACATTCGTTCTCCACCTTATCATGCAGCATCAAACGGCGCAGCAGAACGCACGGTGCAAATCCTAAAGAAAGCATTGCTCAAGCAGATGCTCGAAAGTCAGATTTCTAGGGTCCAATGTTCTATGGAGGAGAGTCTTGACAGTTTCCTAATTGCCTACCTCAATACACCAAACAGCATGACTGGACGCACACCCGCAGAGCTCTTCTTAAAGCGACATCCTCGCACGCAAATGTCGCTGCTCTAGCCCAACTTTCACAGTTCCATGCAGCAGAAGCAGGCACATTTGAAGGATCTACGCGATATGAGACGCGGAACTGAGAGTGTGTTTCATGTGGAGTACCACATGTTCGTGAAAGCAGTGCACGGAGAAATGGTGCCATGGGAAGAAGGCAAAGGCATATTGTGTCAAGTGGTGAGTGCGGTGACCTACATGGTGAAAGTTTTGATTCAGCCTCGCTTTGTGCACGCCGACCACTTGCGTTCTCGGCACGCTGATCCCATCTCGAGTCCTGCGCGTCCAGTGGTGCAAGAGCGACGAGCACAGTCTTCCACAGATGTTCCCGAGCAGGTGCCGTCAACCGCGACTGCCCCGGAAAAGTCTGCGACTGCGCCAACTACCGAGCCACTGCCATACTCGAAGGGTGCAACGCCTGACAGAGGGCCCGCGGATCCTATGGCAGACTTGAGTTCCCAGTTTCCACGGTCTACCGAGACAGCACGCATGCCAGCCACAACCGCGGAAAAGCAACCGCTTCGGCGAAGCTCCCGTGCACGAATACCCTCAGACCGTTTTAAGCATGAGGACTTCCCGAAATAAACTTTAGGTTGTGGGAAGGAAGAAATTTTATAGCGCGTGGTCGCGATGAGCACGCTCTATTAGCGCGCTATGAACCGTGGACGCGTCGCCACGGTTTGGAGTGCGTCACGTCACTTTCTGCTATATGTTTAGGTTATATGCCCGTGAATAAACGGCTTTTGTTCCCAGGATACCGTCGTGATAAGTTACTTCAAAAAACAAACTTTTTGTTCAATTTGAGCCAACACTCCAGATACTTATGCATTGTTCCAGACATGATTGAGTTGAAACAAAGAAAAATGTGTTGTCAACAAAAACTGACTCATAGCAGTCATATCGAAGTTAGTACAAATTACTCCTCACGTTCACTGTATATTTTTTCTGCATATCAAACACGAGTTACACACTCCTTGATACGAAGGAAGCATTTGTGACTTTACTGGGGTGCGAATTAGATATTTCCTTTTCTTTCGTGTGCCATTAACTGACTGGAGAGATAAAGGGCATACCTAATCAAGTCGGTCAAATAAAGCATACTCGTTCTGACTTGTTCTTAAGTAAATTTTAGAGTGAGGGGGCCATGTTGTATGATGTAGTACGTGAAAGGTGTCCGTCATGCTGTGTTGCGTGTTATTTAGGCGAGCGCAAGGCCGCAGTGAATTTTAGGAGCTCTTAAGTTTTTTTTTTCTGTTGCTCGCATTGAATTTGATCACCTCTATTGTTCGCGGAGCTTGCTTGGTGCATTCTGATATCCAGTAATCCCAAATTCCAAGTCCTGTGATCCATTAATCACAATACCAGTAATCACATTGTGACACAGCCTACTCTCAACTCTTCCCCAGCCGCCACTCCTAGCCTCAAACACTCTTTGTTTCCCCTCTGGCACTTCCTCCCTCTATCCTCGCCACTTAACGGGCAGAGATGGGTTTCCCTCTGTCCACTTTGCCACATACTAGCCGTAGCAGCTGCAGACTACTGAAATGAATTAAATTACGTTAAATATTCTATATTAATAAAATACAATTAATTTGAGCTTGGTTGAATTCATTCAGTAAGTGAATGTCGTCTTACGGCTCACTCAGCAAATTCCACGCTAAAATGCTGTGCTATATAGCTAAAGCAAAGCTATAATAGCTTCAGCTGTAAAAATGATACATCAACGTCCGCATGTTTTGAAGAAGCTATGCCTTTGCACAATTTTGTGCGAGACACCCACTCATATGCATTTCAAGAGCTCATGTCACGGGGCTGCGAAGAGCTGTAAATCATACGAACTCTTCACCTTCTTATTTCCCGTGTCTAAAAACCTTCTTTGGAGCATACAGCCACAGATGCTACGCGTAGGTAGTTTCCCCGTGCGGGAGCGGCGGGTGATTACATTACGCACTTACGTTATTGATGAGTTACATTACATAAGCATCTAAGATAACACAGAGCTTTTGTGAGTTCGCTGATATTATGATGTTGAGTATCTAAGCTCCCCTGAAGTGGCTTGTGTAAGCTTGTTGGCAGAGGAATCTTACCGCGTAGATGTTGCAAAGAATGCAACACCTGCGACGAATGTTTTCGACGCACGTGACCTCAAACTCTTTTTGTGCCACCATCCCAAGCACTCGTGTTACAATAACACAGCACAGCACCCAAGTCATTTGCGGGCCATAGCGGTCTTTTGTATTTGTCTTGTTGAGAACTTTCCTCTGAGAGCTCTAACCACGAGCATCCGTGTCCTGTTTTTATTGAGTCGATAAGCTTTATGGCAGAACAGAAGATGTCACTGCTTTCTCGGGCATGTTTGTGAGCCTGTACTGGTAACGTAGGACAGGTTGCCTTATTGAAGAAAGGGGCTGTTATTAGAATGTTCCCGAAGTGCTTAATTTCCCGCGAGTGGACGGGAAGACGCCATATGGAATGCTGAGCCGCCTTTTCTTCATGGCCGCTTTTGGTGCATGAAACATGATGTCCCTAATTACATTTGCGGCTGCAGAGATATAATTACTAATGCCTTGGAAGACACCAAGCTAGTAGAGGGAATTCTTAATAGCACTTCCTCAGAGATATTACGGGCTGAATGCAATTGTTTTTTGCTGGCTGGGCATCCTAAGCGGGAGAGCCTCACAAGGAAGCGCGAAACAGTGGCTCCTGTGATGAATGAGCGGGATATATTTCTGAAGAGATGTCAGGACTTTTATCAATGCTACCTGCAAGAACTGGAGGCAAAATGTATTAACTGTACAAGTGGCCATGTTCTTGAGCCTACAGATTTTTTGTTACAGGAAACCAAAGGCTGTGGCAAGCGTTGAAATGACGCAAGATACGCAAGGAAAAATAATGTACACAGACCTATCGACTCGTCACGGACGAATCGAAATGCTTTTCCTTGTTTAGGTTATTTTTGTTCCAGAAAATACAAGCTATAGACTCAGCAAAACAAGACATTAAACGACTAGGCAGTTGATAGAGGCATATTTCATTCAAAAAGGACAAGAAGTGGCATTCACTGTAGCTTTCAGCGCGTATTGTAGTTCTGCATCTGAGGCTCTGGTGGCCCAGACCGTAATATCGCCGTCGTTAAGTGCGTGTCTGATTCCTAGTTCCTAGGATGGCTTCTAGTGGGGGGGGGGGGGGGGGGGAGCATTAGGCTGTGCCTCAAGCAATGTCTCTGTGCTCTCAGTGCACAGCAGTTCGAACTTAAAATGTCACGAACACACTGCCATCAACAAGATGTAAGTCCAAGGTCTTATTTGGACGAGCGAATTCTTCCTACCCTGATAGTTCCCTGACGCGTTGTGAAAACTAATTTTCTTCCTTATGTTCTCGCTGGAGGTGACGCTGTTACTGCCCACCGAGACGGGCTTGAGCACCGTGGTGAGAGCTGAGAAGCATTTGTAAGTTCAGATCGATAAGCGCGAAATCCCGGGTGCAACATTGGTGGCGTTGCGGCGCCTAGCAACAGCTAAAACCGAGCGCTGCTATCTCATCACATATTTCAAATTTACCAAAAGCATGTACTGCCGTGTTTTTATTACAGTTTTATAGATAATAAGATGCCATCAAGATTGTTTACTCTAGGGTTTATTTACTTGAACGCAGAGAATAAGATAAATATTGTTTTTCTAACTCTAACCTGGTGCAAATAAACTTGAGACTTAATTATTGCTCACAAGAGGCGTTTTAGTGAAAACCAAATAATCAATCTAAAGGTTGTCTGGCAACGAATAAGTGTATTGTTTTCGAATGATGAATTTGGAATCCTTTGGCTTTAGTCATAAACCTTTCAGAATCGTGCGAACTGGGCCTCTCATACAGGTTTATTTTTTATTAATTTTACCCTCAAGACCATGAAAATTACAGAGGGGAGTGTGTGAATGGAATGAATAGAATACAAAAAGAGAAGACGAAGCAGAGAAATCAATTGTCTACAGTTATAACGCTGGCTAGTGCGGTTCTAAAATGAGTAATGTCTTCAATGTTAACAATCGATGTATAGAAAAATTATATTTCAGGAATTTTTGAGGAGTACAATGCTGCGGCCCCGAATGCGATTGCTACGACCGTGAATGAATTCTGCCACTTGGGAACCAGCAGCCAAATGTCATAGCCACTGAGTCATGAAGACAGGTACGTGCAGGGCTCACTTAGCTGTTCTGATAAGGTATGGCTCTGCGCAACTGCATGCATTCAAAAAACAGCCTAATGGCTACGAGAAAGTTAAATAAATCGGAAACCTTTGCCCGTGGGGATTGAAAAGAGATTCTTCTACGCCGCAGAAAGTGGTGTACGTACTCATGTTTAACAATACAGACAGAAGCGAAAGTCGCATGAATATTCATAAAAATTGAACAGCCCTGTATTTTGAGTTTTGTCACCGCTGGTTGTGTGCATTGCAGTATTCTATCAGGGAGGGTGCTGATATCCACAAACGCAAAATGGGATGTGGCAACCTCAAACTAATAGCACAAAAATCGAAACTTTAAACAGAGAAAGTAAAAAAGTGATCGAAACATGCAAAGGGACAAATAACAGTTTTGAGCAAAGGCTTGAGTGTGTGTTTTATGTTTTTTTAGAGTTCGTACGACATTAAAGGTACGTTTCGCGCCAAAGTGGTTTATAATGTTCGCGAAGACTTAGCAGCGGTCTTGAGCTTTCGCGGTAGCGTGCGCAGAGATCTGAAAGTTAAAAGCAGCGTAGCTTTCTGGCGTTAGATATCTTGCAAAATGAACCTAGGCCTACGAATGGTAGGAAATAACTTTCACACTCGTTTGGTTTTGCGGAACCTCACAATTCTCAATTTGAAAAATTGTGCAATGTGCAATGAACGTGCTATGGGGACATTTGACCGCGTCTAAAAGCAGGAACGTGAAGAATGCCTTAGTATAGGACCTTGCGAACCAAAATCCAAGCAAGCTCATTTAAAAGGCTGCACATGACCTGCTTACGTGAGAGAACTAACTGGTTGGATGGCAGCAGAGTTAACGTGGCGCAGGCAGCCTAGCACTAAAACGTTATAGAGAGGAGGTGCTTTGGAAGAGTAAGATATAGGCTGCTTTTCCGGCGTAAGGTGGTAGACCACAAGACAAAATGAATACACCATCTAGTGGGTACAGCGGAACTGCAAGAATGTATCGCTTTGTCTTTGCTACAGCGGAGGCCTCAGAGAATTTCATATGTTCATGCTTAGTACTGCCTTTCTTATAGTCACTAAAGGCTGGCGCAGTAGTTTTGCGCGGCTTCAAAAGATTGCACCTGGTAATGCTACGGTTAAGCTGTGACTGTAGATGTGGGCATGAACTATGAATATTACTGCAGGATTGAGCCCTCATACTTTAGTTAAATTTTGAAAAGGAACCTGCTGGACGAATTTCACGCTGTATTCTATATTTAAAGCGCGACAGACGGCACATAGAATACAGGACACAACACGGCGCAAAAATCTCTAATGTCTGAACACCCGGCAAAAATGTATGCCACTTGTAGGTTGTCATTTTTTTATTCCTACGCATGGGAAGTGCCCATCGGTTTTTCAAATCACGCCGTCAGTGGGCATATTTACTGGTTGGTTAGCCAATAAAGATTTAACTTTAAGCCAGCGTTGTGTTTACTCCTTCGTTGTAGGTTCTATATTTCACGCTGTAACCATGAGGTTAGTATAAACTCGTACTATTTGCCGAAGGGATGGCATCTGTGTTTGCCTAGATCTTCTGCTACTAAGTGTGACGCATGGAGGCGACTGTCGAGAGCATTAGACGGGCTCACCAACACGAGGTGAGGAAAATCTCGGTAGTTGGGAGTGACGTCAAATATTCGCCTCCTTGTCGTCTTTGTGCTTAGCACAGAAAGAAAAGCAGAAAGAGAGAAACTTTTACTGCAAAATGGGGCTTTGCGAAGATCCGGGAGGCTTTTCCTTGCGACCGCGTCCCTGTTTTGAGCGAACTGAGCTAATGCGTCGCGTAAATGCTTTCACGGTCAGCAAACAAATGTGCCTCTCACTTGCAGGGCCCGCTTACAGCAATCTTTTGGAGAAGAATTACAGTGGTGCTTGAGTAGTCTTTGCTGAGAGCAAAAGGCGGCGAATAGTCGTAAGAGCGCGTCTTTATTTTTTCCTGCTCTTCAGAAAATCCCTTTCGGCGTCAGCATTCTTTGTGGTTACATGCACTCCAAGCAGGAATAAGCGTGTATGGAAGAAAATGGAAGTAAGCTGTCTCCCCTAGCCCGCTCCCTTTTAGGGGCAGGGTATGCTGATAAAGCACTGTGGTAGATTTTCCTCACGAAAAATAGGGAATACTTAGATTTATAAACGGAAACAAATTCTCTCCTTAGAAAAAGCGAATGTCTAGCAGTTATGGAGATGTTTTACCGAGGTTCCAATATCTTTTCTTGTTGTTAACCTCCAAACCTCTGGTGCCACGTTTAAAAGCCTGGATCCATTGCCGCCTGTTCGAAGTTGCTATGTTTGACGGTCATAACATGGCTTCGTATCTAAGAGTAAGCATTGCGTGCATTTAGTAATCAAAATGCACCTTGCATCTGGGCGGCGTACTGCGCCCTTAGAAGGGACAGCCCTAGAGTATAACTTACTGCGATTTTACTCGCATACAGGCTATTTATAGCGTTGAGAGTGTAGACATTGAAAATGGACAAGAACAACTTTCCTCTTTCAATCCGCGCAACGCGAACAGAAATGAGGTTTTTAATATGGCTGTCGAGAAGGCGTATAAGCTTTTCTAATCGGTGCAGTGAAAACAGACAGGAATTGTGCTTTCGTAGTATGCGTTATGATTCATAGCGCAGCACCAAAACAGGGGACAAACACAAGCGCTTGGATATGAGCTATGGATCGTAACGCATACCCACTAGCCCGTACCATCACCTTGTTAAGTTATATTTCGTAGTATCTCGAATTTTCTGATAGCTTTCGCTTCACACTAGAGCTCAAGAAAAGTGTAACGCTGGGCATTGACAAATAGCCGCTAGAAACACGTTTCTTTTAAAGAAATTTTGCAAAGTTAGCAACGAAGAAGTTTGACATAGTTGTGTAATCGTAAACGAACCAACCGAAGATATTGATTTTTTTTAAAAGAGAACAAAGAAACTTGAAAGCGTGTCATTGGACCGTACAACATAAAAATCAAATCAACAAAAGTAATGAAAGAAAGGCCGTGAAGATATAAATTCTATTCGCCTTTAAGGCACTAGGCAACCATACTAAGCATCAAGGAGGACAGCTTTCGAATTAAGCCAGCAAAACACAGCGCAGGCATTCTGAGGGAAGGAAATAATACAGCCTGCTGTGAAAACCTTCTCTATGGTCGTACTTTAAGCACAATTAAAGTTATGCAACGCGCAGTGAGGGGACGGCAGTTTATTTATGTCCTCGATCACGGCTAACAGTTACTATTGGTTTCTCGTTGTGCCCTTTCTTCTGGCGGGGCCTTTTATAAAAAGAAACGTTTTACGCTCTCCTTGTAGTCTGTTGCGGTATAATATTCTTTGTGAAAGTGATGTTCTTTCGAAAGAACTCAGCGCTGCTTGTGCTTTTTAAAATAATAATTTGAAACATAGTAAAACGGTCAAATATTTATTTCAGCCTTGTTGTTCGCAGGAGTACTTGCGCATAGAAGAAAAAATAGAAAAACGAGATGAAAAATAAAAAAAATCAATCTAACCCTTTTCCACAAAGAGCTAATGTGTGGACTTTGTCACGCATGGTCTGTGAGCGGGAAGCTCTTTGATATATCGATTATTGAGTGTAGCGGAGGGAAGCATTATTTGCAGAATTTTTCCGTAAACTCCTTAATGCAGTGAAAACGGTGAAAGCAGAACTTCGCGCCTTTGGTTCGCAAGTAAACATAAGTAACGTAGCGCTGCTGCATGGAATCATATATTTGCGCACTTGAGCGATTTCTTTCGGCCTCAATGCTGGCACGTCGCGAAGAAATAAAAATGAAATTAAACATATGTGCTTTCTGCCAAGCAGTCGTTGAAATTATGGAAACCTAATCCACGTGCCGGCCAATTATTTATTCATCTGTATGGACAGGAAAGGAAAGGCCAGTGCCTATCATCGACGCCCGCTACTTTTTTTCACGTAGGCGCACAGCTCGCTAGAACTGACGGCGTCATTCTTCACAAAATAAACCACCACACACGACACAAAACACAGAGGCTAGGAAGCGGTGCAATACGTAAGAAATAAAAAAAACGCAGTTCATTGTGCATGCTTTTTCGTTAATTCTTAATGATGATAAAATGGCGTAGGGAAGTCTACGACTCCCAACTAGTCGTAATTTCATGACACGAACTTTTTTCTCCTTCCTTTAGTTTTTGAGCAGTCTCAATATTTTATGCCAAATGTCGCAGCCTCTACTTCCTGCATGGATTGTCGACTTTTGTGCCGTTGTAATGCAACTCTGTGAATAATGTTTTTAAATGCCACATTTCATTTGCACGTCATGCTGCTGTTCCGCAGTTCGGCCAGCGCGCAAGACCCGCAGTGAGTTCCTTTCGCAAAATTCCTAATGCGATTCGACCGCGTTTACATGCAATGCGAAAGTCGACTTGTCGCAATCCACTGCATTCTGGAGCATTAATGCGACGTTCTTTCCCAGCGCATCGATCATCCTCGTTTAGATGAATTCGATGCGGTAGAAATCTTAAATAATGCGATGCAAGAAGCCAGTTGTTGCATTCACGTAAACAACGCTATTTACAACTGCCCTGAAATTCTTCTCACTTGCACTGTTTTATCAGTTAGAAATGTAATTACTTTAAGTGCGTTGTCGGAGCGTTAGCTGATGCCGTTGTCAAGGGCTCAAAATGAAACGCACTTAACATGAGTGCACTCTCTAAAAGTGCACTCTAGCACAGCTAAACGGCGTAACACAAGTGCACTCACCGATGTGAGCAACTCAGGTTGGAGTGCGCTCATTGAACACAGTGTCAGAGCCGAGTGCGTAGCTTCACCAACAACAACTTAAAAGGCACAATATTTATGGTGCATAAATAAGTACTCTCAAGTTAATTTTATTTGTAATGACATTGTTTTCAAAACACATTTCTTCGTTACAGGTACGAGGGAAGAAAGAAAACAAAGGAACGCGATGAAATTCAACTCCGCTGTACGCAGCCCACCTTGTTTGTTGACAAAATTCTGATAATTTTTGGTGGTCTTGGCTTTTCTTCGATTTTTGTTTCTTTCCTTCGTTAAAAATTATTTAAGCTCGTTTTGTTCGCGCTATAACGTCAAAGAAGTACTTTTTAAGACTCCGTTTTCTTTTTCATCAACATTTTAAAAAGTTTCGCCCATTTTTCGTCGCATTTTTTTTTCACTACTACTGCACTTTGCTTTGCGGTTTAGCAGCGCGTATCCTAACGTGTCATTCGAGATGGCGAAGCGCACTCCCCATAAGTGTTGCGCTCTTGACAGGGATGTAATTCAAAAACCCTGGTCAAATGTTTAGGGGAATCTCCCAAGGTGGAGTAAATTTTTAATAAGAGAGCAATTACTCATTGACATCCACCCAAGCGCAGCCATACGGCTAGAAAGGAAAGCTACACAGCTTTCTCAGAAACTTCGTAGTTGAAGAAAAATTCGTCCTGGTCGGAGGTTCGAACCCAGGACCACCGCTTCACCAGAGCAGTCGCTCTGCCAACTGAGCTAACCGGGACGGCAAGCTTATGGTAGGGCGAGAGCGAATTGATCAATAACTCAACACCGTACCAGGAGGAATTTTATGCGTTGCATATTGCAATCACTCAGTTAAGCCCTTGGGCGCGGCCGGGCAGCCACCAAACCACGTGACGTGACGTCACGACAGCCGGAGGAAAAGCTGGGCCCCAACTCGCGCGGTCGCGCGCGGCCGCAGCCACCACCTGACTCCCGCTCCTCCCGCTAGGGGCGCTGCGCCGGCGCGTGACATCACGGAGGAAAAGCTGGGCCCCAACTGGCGCGGTCGCGCGCGGCCGCAGCCACCACCTGACTCCCGCTCCTCCCGCTAGGGGCGCTGCGCTATGATTGACGTCATGGCATATGTATAAAAGAGCTGCGCTCCTTCGCCGGGACAGTCTTATACCCCTGTCGCACGGGCATTTCGAGGGCCCTCGAACCGATAGTCTATCGACTCAAAGGCGATCGAGCGCTGCTACACGGGCAGTTTCAATGGCGATTGAGTCAACAGCCTATCGAGTCAACGGAGCAGCACGGAACTCCATCGAGATATGCAACGCATTCTTGGCTTAACCAAGCTAAGCCTGACCATTTTTTTTTATTTAACTTCGAATCTTCTTCGGAAGCTGTACAGCTTTTCTTTGCAGCTCTATGGCTGCGCTAGGGTGGATGCCAATGAGTAATTACTTCCTTATTACAACATATAACCCTGGGGGTTCCGGACTCGACCGGAGTGCTCAAATTGGAGAGAGCTTGGAGCAGTTGGATAAATTGTACGTGTTTCACAGTGTTCACGGGAAGTCCAAACTGCACTGCTATCGTTGAGCCCTTCATAGGCTACGGTAAAGGCAAATTAAGCGTGCGAAAAAACGCGGGGAAGCTTGCGCTAGCCTCTTAGCACAATTACTCATTAGGGCGCCGAAAATTTGCTTCCCCTCTAATTCAGGAGCTGGGAAAAGACTATGGAGGTGTTCTGGTTAGGTAGCCATGAATGCATCAGGTTGATCAGAAATTCCACAGAGTCACAGACTTTCTATTGTAACCTACAGAAACTGAAGCAGGAACAGGGTATAAATTCTCCCCTCTCTTAGAAACCCAGCAGGTAAAAAAAAACAAAAAAGCGGTTAAAACGATTTCCCTCCAACGTAAAAGATCCCTCTGGAGGAAGGTGAGACGTGAAGTTAATTTGAGCTTCTTTTAATTGCACGTGAACTGCGCACAGCGTTCACAGTAAAACTGTCAGTAATCTTGAGGCGCAATCAGTTTCAGTATGAAAGGGATACAGCAGCTGCACTCGATCGTAATGAGGCTTAATGATACATTAATAGCGACGTCCTTATCGACATCACTGAGCGCAAATTGAGGCAGTCACGGTTCAACCCAAACGAGCATCTGTTAATGACCACTTTGGAAAGACACCGATGGCCTTAATTGGTAATCAACAGGACGGCCATGTCAGCGTAATTAGCAGTAATTAGTGCTAACTGACGGAAGAAAATTTGCTTTTGGGCCACCTGCACAAGAGAGTGAAGCCCGAGTTCCGAAACGCTGTGCTCGCCTGCACATTGGACTCTTTTTTTTTTCTTTCATGCTCCCTACTTAATTACCGTTTGTGCTTGTTTCAGCGCAGTCACTAATCTACTTTGGAATGATTCGTGGCATCCTCTTGTGCCATAAACGAGGCACTCGTGGATATATTTAGTGCAGTACACGAGAAGCAGTGAAATGGAAAATTACTACGTTATGCCAAACTCGAGCGAAAGGAAAGCCACAACTTGGATGATGTCACTATAAGGGCGTAACAGTAAGAAATATTTAATAATTAGCGCTTGCATATATAAACGCTGTTTGTATTGGCGCACATTCTTGGACGCGGGTTCGAAAACGAAGGCTGAGAAATATGCGGCGATTATTACGGGCCTAGTGTCTGCTTCTATGTCTGCAGTTGAACACCCTTCTTTCAGTAAAGCCTAGTCGGCCACCTTCTTACGCTAGAGGGTTTTTTCTATTTTTTCTACATAGATCTCAATATGTTTTATTGACAAGTAAGCCATTACTTAGCAGGCTCTGAAAATCTCGCTCCTATTTAACCAACTTTTTTACCTTAGCCATTTTCGGTACTATCGAATAAAACCTTGTCCCAAACTAGGATGGCCTGACATTGATAAATGCGTAACTAAGCAAGCAAAAAAAAAGGATCACCACTCGTCACGCCTAGAAATAGGCTTCAGACCACTCCATGCGAAAACCAGTTGTCTGGAGAAAGGCAAACCCGTAATGTAAAGAAGAGATTCAGCAGGGTAGCTGTAACATATTGTGGAAAAGCGGCAGATACTCGTGAGAAAAGCTGCAGCAGTCGTCAGTTGAAGTTAAGTTGCCTTTTGAAGGAGACACAGACCAGATCAGTGAGTTGTGTCCCGTATATTTAATATCTTTTTAAAGGGTGTTGCAGAGAACGAACCGCTGCTCCTAGCCATGCCGGGCCTCAAATCTGCCTTTTTAGGCCTCAGAAAATATATTACGTTTAATGACGAGGGAAACCAAATATTACGAAGCTTTGAATTTTCGTTCAAGATACACATCACTGAATTTTGTCTTTCATTGAATATAGTGCAACGCATAGGGCCCAAAACGCTGTCTTGTGCACAAGAAGTCCTCCTTTATGTAACCAACCTGGAACAGCGTCGTGAAACTTAAAAGCGTGACATTTGTTATCTCTTTGGCGTTTGAAACACAGATGATGCAGCAGAGAACCAGCGTTTTTTTTTATGTCCGAACACCGCAAGGTAGTTCTTTGAGAAGTGAGTATTGGATGCCCTGCTCCATGAACTGCGTAGCAGTATATTGCTTTGCCTGCGACAAATCTGTGGTGGTCTGTGTGTGTGTGTGTGTGTGTGTGTGTGTGTGTGTGTGTGTGTGTGTGTGTGTGTGTGTGTGTGTGTGTGTGTGTGTGTGTGTGTGCGTGCGTGCGTGCCTCCACATTGCTGGCACCCTTTGGTGAGTGATCACCCACGGCTAAATATGCGCCTCTTAACTTTAATTCCCGCCCCCCCCCACCCCTTCATCTCCCACTCTTGCGCCCAACTAAACACTGCGCCCTCCTTTTCGCTCTACAAGCCACCACACACCACAAAACCCCGCAGCAGCAGAACGAATGAGAGGCACAACCTGAGGAAGATTAACATACATGCGAAATATAAAACTAATAGTGCTGACGCATGATTGCCCTGTAACATGGTATGGTCGCCTGTGCATTATTTTATGCGTACCCTTCCTTATTCCTTAAGCTATTCTCTAACGGGCACTTCTTAATGAAGGCACCCTGAGGTGCAAATACAATATAAAACAGCAAAGAAACAGCAGATGAACAATGACGGGACCCAAGTCATCTTGAGCCAAACTGCCACCGATGGATTATTGCAAAGAAAGCCAACTTGCTGACGCACGCAACAGGCGTTACATATGTATTCGTGAGGGATCACCAATTGTTGAATATTAGGTATCGACTCGTGGCGAGTGCTACTACAGCCTAAAATAGTTTGGTTGGTAACAACTTTATTCAAAAGTCCTGCAGAGCTTTCGCCGACGGGGCCTTAGGTCTCCTACGTGGGGACGTCGAGGTGTTGCCTCGCCGTCACCTCGCGGGCCTGCTGGACGGCCCAGGGTTGGTCACCGAGACTGGGGCTGCGCAAGGCAGCGGCCCACCGCGGCGGGAGGGTTCCGGAGTTAGCACCGTCAGGGTTTTTGCTACAGTCCCAGAGCATATGGGGTAAAGTTGCTATAGCAGTGTGGCAGACCTTGCATATATTTGTCGGGTATGTACCGGGGTAGAGTCTGTGGTATTGTGCCGGGTTGGGGTACGTGAGCGTCTGCAGTTGTCTGAGGGCCACCGCGTGCGCCCTGTCCAGCTTGTCGTTGGGCGGAGGGAAGGTTCGGCGGGCCAGGCAGAGAGCCTTGGTAATTTCGTTGTAGCTGGTCAAACAGTCTTTGGTGCTGTCCCATGGACGACGGTCGCTGGCGCGGTTCGCGAGCTCGCGCGCCTTGGCGTGTGCCGTCTCGTTTCGGTTGCGATATGTGTCCGATACTTCTCCCATGTGCGCCGGGAACCACTGGATTCTGGTGTGAAAAGCTTCCTCCCACTGGACTTTTCGATTGATCAGGATCCGCGCCGGTGTCTGTGAGATTCATCCTTTGGCGAAGTTTTTGACCGTTTGTCGCGAGTCGCAGAGAACTGCGGTGCACGTAGGATCCGTGAGGGCGAGGGCCACCGCCGCTTCCTCCGCTTCTTCTGCGCGCTCGCACGCTACACTTGCCGTTATGCGCGTTTCGCCACTCGAATCGACGACCGCAACCGCGAATCGCGAGCGTTCTGCGAATTCCGCGGCGTCAACGTACCTTGTCCCCGTTTCGTCTCCGTGGCTGTGTAGGAGAGCTTTGGCCCTGGCCACTCTTCTTCCCCGGTTGTATTCTGGGTGGACGTTCCGTGGAATCGGGTCGACTCTTAGCGTTTGTCTGATCGCGTCCGGAACAGCGACTTTCTGGCCTTGTTGTGCATGGTAACGGATGCCGACACTTTCCATGATCTGGCGTCCTGCTCTCGTGCCCGCTAATCTTTCTGGTTATGAAGTGCGCTGCGCCTCGGCAATTTCGGTAAGCGTGTTGTGAAGCCCGAGCTGGAGCAAGCGTTGCAGTGCTGGTGGACTCGGGTAGACCCAGTGCTATCTTGTACACCCTGCGGATGAGGACGTTGATCTTGGCTTCTCCCTTGTACCAGTTGTGGAATGCCGCGACGTACGCAATATGGCTCATGACGAAAGAGTGTATGAATCGTGTGAGACTCGCCTCCCTCATTCCGTTTCTTCTGCTGGTGACACTCTTGAGGATTCGCATAGCGTTAGCCGTCTTGTGCTGTAATTTAGTGTTCGTTTCGCCGTTGACGCCATTGGCTTCGATTATCATGCCAAGGACCCTAATTATGTGCACTATCGGGATGGTTGCTCCGTTGCTCGTGCGTAGTCTGTTCTCTTCGTATTCTCGTCGGGTCGTTGCCGCATTCCGACCACACCCGGGTGGTCCACCCCTCTGTGTAGGGCGGTAGAGCAGGAGTTCCGACTTTGTAGGCGAACATCGTAATCCCGTACCCACAAGGTATTCCTCTATTGTCTCGGTTAATAGCTCCAGTGCCGTGTCGATGTTACCGTCGCTGCCTTCGTGCAACCAGAGTGTTATGTCGTCGGCGTATATGGTGTGCCGGACGTCTTCGAGTTCTTGTAGCTTTTCTGCTAGCCCGATCATGACGAGGTTGAAGAGCATGGGCGAGATGACGGAGCCCTGCGGGGTGCCGGTGCTCCCCAGCGTTTGCTCTTCTAGCTGGATATCCCCTGCCACTAAGAAAGCTCGCCTGTCTGTCAAAAAATCTTAAACGTAGTTGTACGAGCGTACACCTAGGTTTTGTCGCGATATCCCGTGTAAGATCGGCGAGTGCGCGATTCTATTGAACGCGCTTTCACGGTCGAGGCCGAGAATTGCTCTGGTGTCTCTCGTCTTGCCGTAAAGCACCTGGTGCTTCAGTTGTAACATTGCGTCTTGCGTGGATAATTGGGGGCGGAATCCTATTATGGATGTTGGGTATACCCCTTTCTGCTCTAAGTAGGCTTGCCAGCGGTTAAGCAGGGCGTGCTCCATGGTCTTGCCGACGCATGACGTTAGGGATATGGGGCGAAGGTTGTCGAGGCTCGGCTGTTTTCCGGGTTTTGGAATTAGTATCATTCTCGCAGTTTTCCACTGTTGCTGGAGGCTGCCGCGCTGCCAGCACTCATTGATGAAAGCCGTCTCTCAAAAACTTTTGGTAGTGTGAGTTCATTTCACATGGCGGAAAACCTAGCCTGCGCAACATCGTGCACCCGCCGCGGTGGCTCAGTGGTTAAGGCGCTCGGCCGCTGATCCGGAGTACCCGGGTTCGAACCTGACCGCGGCGGCAGCGTTTCGATGGAGGCGAAACGCAAAAGCGCCGTTGTGCTGTGCGATGTCAGTGCACGTTACAGATCCCCAGGTGGTCGAAATTATTCCGGAGCCCTCCACTACGGCCCCTGTCTTCTTCCTTTCGTCTCTTAGTCCCTCCTTTATCCCTTCCTTTACGGCGCGGTTGAGGTGTCCGTCGAGATGTGAGACAGATACTGCGCCATTTCCTATTCCTAAATAACCGGTTCCAATTTCGAACGCCGTAAAGGGCGTCAAGAAATTTTGTAATAGTGCAGCTTCGAAGAAAACTGAAACAAAAGAGAAACAAAATGAAGACTCAGAGGATGACCACTACAGCTGAAGAATGTAGGGAAGTTGCCTCCGGAGGATGGTCGTCTCTTCATAACGCAGAACGTTCTCTGCACAACTCCAGAAGAAAATGCATTTCGCGGTACTTATTTAGCCCCAAGTATACATTTTACGTAGTGCTGTTAAAAGGCAAATAATAAGTGCTTGTTTCAAACACTTCTTTCGTTTCATTCTTCTGTGTACCATTTCAGTTTCCTAGGCAATAAATGAATATTTGTTCCGGCATGAATTCTGAATGCTGCTTGCAATAATTCGGAAGTCCAGAGACGAATCTAATTACTGTTAGGTGTGTTTCAATCCTGTGAAGCAACGGCTGCGCCAAGCTATAGTCGAGTTTGCAGTCACTGTGTCTAATGCAGAAAGCAGAAATATCAAATAAGGCTCTAATGCTGCCTAATTATTATTTCTTAGTAGTACCTTTCGGTGCTCATATAGGGAGGCTTTAAGTAAACTTCGTTCCTGAGCAGTCATTTATCTTATCTGGCTCTCGAGTAGCACACATTAACGTAACCACCTAAGTTATGTGACCACAGATGACACATTGTGGCTATGTGAATGGATATTCTGGGTTTTTTATCATTGAGAGAGAAAAACAACTTAATATAGTTAAAAGAAGCCATCATTACGCCATAGTTTTTAAGACAGACTACTGCGTCATCAACTTGCATCATCGCGCATTGCATCATCGCGCAACGAAGATTTCCTTCCGGGCGTGTACTTCCTTATAGGGAAGTGCAGGGTGGCAGGGTAAACTATACACTCCCGATGTATTTTGAGGCATCTTTAAGGCCTTTTTTGTGAGGAAGTGGAAGGTATATAGGTCATTCAGGTTTATTTTATTTTATTCCCAGTTGTGCTGTCTTTTAACTGAATTAGAAATATGGTTTGGTAGCCAGTATTAGCGGTTTGGCTATTTCTTTTGGTTAAACCAAAATTATCTGCCTCGTCTGTTACTTATAAAACAGTCCTACTGGCTGGATGTATATTCGCCTAATTCAGCAGCTTTCAATAAAACTGTATGTCAAGGTGAAAAAATATCTTTCTATCTCTTTTGTCTGTCTAGTAATGGGTCGAATATAAGAAAAAATCACGGTTTTGACATATCTGAGGCTAGAGACAAAACAAATATATACTAGGTTTTTTAAAGCAAAAAAAAAGCATTTCCTTACATCTCTTTAGGAGCCACTATAGCCATTAAGTAAATGCCGCTGTCAACTTTACGCTCTATTGTCTTGAGCTTGACTGAGAGGTGTCCTTTGTGATTTGTTTTGTAACGCTCCCAGTGAAGCACTCTCGACGACGGTCCACCATTACATGCAACCATCTCTCTAGGTATCTCCACAAGGACATATCAAATGCCTTGAAATGTCGTGAGTAATATCACAGGAAGTGACATCGTATATGCTACCATCGCTGAGTGTCAGCGCTGCATAAGATAGCAACTGGGGTATGAGGCCAAATTACTGAACGCTCTCAATCTGAAGAAAGCCTGCAAACATTCTCGAGGCCCACCCTCCCATTTTTCGGGCCTAGTTCTTCTCTGGCCGTGGTCAGGGCCGGCCAATAGGAGTGGGGCTTTAAGACTGCTTAGAGACTGCCTTCGGATTGAAAACGTTCTGCAATTTGGCCCATTTGCAATCTAAAGAGAGCACTTGGGCCGTATTTTCAGATGACGTGGTTGAAATTCGTCGGTATTTTCGAGCGTAGCGTGGAGACATTTCCTGAGAAGCTCTGGTTGAGCTAGTTGCTGGAAAACAGACTTTAAAGTGCGGAAATTTGATTTGGACGAACATTTGGTAATGAATGGCTCGGTGGTACGTTGAAATTATAACGCGCACAAAACGTCGAGGTGGTTCAAGCACACCCATTGGCAGGGACTGCTATCTGTAGCGAACGAGCCGAAATATTCGCCTCAAACAGCTTTATATACGTTCTTCAAGCATCTATCTAGGACGAAATGTTTCAGAATACCTACTCAGGCCTGAAGAGATCACATGTCCGCGCATGATAAAAAGAGGACGAGTAGAACTTGACAGCGTGCTATAAAACTTGTGATATAGCTCTGTGATTAGCCCTATGGCTCATAAAATATCAACAGAACATAGGAAAACTGCCTGTCTTGCTTTCGGCGTTATGTTTTTACTAAAAATGCGAGTGATGTCTAGTTACAGAAAACATTCATCGCTAGGTGAACACTAGGTTTTGCAAAGTTGTCAAGTCTGGCTCTTCCAAACGGGTGAGAAAAAAATGCGTAAATTACTTATAAATCTTAAAAAAGGTCTCAATATCTGAGATCAATAAAAAATAAAGAAATCGTGTTTAATGTGCGCAAAAATGACGCGCGCATGCGGGCATGTATGTTCTTGCTGCTCGAAAATAATCTTCACGGAATCAAATTCGAAACGACGTTTAAACCGGCTTTTCAATGTATTCCACACGGGCTATCGCGGCAGAGACGAAAGAAGGTTAGTTTCGCGCGACCGCACTGTGGTCCTCCATGTGCAGAACAATTTCTCGCTCCATGGAGCCCACCCCCGATTTTCGCTACGCCCACGAAGAATCATACAAGGATGCTGTACTACAGAAACCTTGCGAACAAAATTAAGGCAGCGAGTTGCACAATATTTTAATGCTTTGTATGCAGTCAAAATCTATAACACCCTCTCCTGCATGTTTGCCTGTGAATGAGAAAAATGTTGAAGGTAGAAAAAAAACCGCGTGATTTTTTTTTTCTGCGCTGTTCTTTTACACAAGAGAACGTTTTTGCAAATGTGGCCTGCTTGAAGGTTGAATGCTTCTAGTGTCGCTAATGATAATCCGGTTTGGAGACGCTTCACAGATTTTCATTATTCAGAACGGCTTTTCGTTTTCTTAATGCGTTTGTTAGTGTCATTCGAAAAAAGTGTGAAAAAAACAGAACAGAGAAAAACAGTGCGCATGACGTCACTAAGCCTTACCTAATGAGAACACGAATCATCGCTGCGCTGTCTGATTTTGTTTGTGGTAACAGCCCGCTTTCGTTCAACATTTGTGAAGGGCTGAGCGCTTTTACGCGCCCGCCTTCCGATGAGCTGGCATTGCACTCCTGTTTCTCTGATGAAACATTATGGACTCCAAAGCAGCCTTACTGGAAGGTATCTGTACGTGGAACAACTTAATTGTTTCTGTTACTTCAAAAAGGTGCGTGTCCTGTGTGCTCCTGTTTTCTGCGCCTGCAATGTTTTCGCCTACAAATTTGTTCATGAACAGCTTCCAATTACACCAGCTTTATATCCTGTTTAACTATTATATCAACTCATCTTGCTGTACGCAATTTAAGCACGTCAGCATCCACAGCTGAGGGGAGTTCATAGCTGGATAAATCCATCTTCCAATGACCCCCATTGGCACTTGTTTTGATCCGGACTTGGCTACGGTGATCCTTCAAATTTCTTCATATCAGCACTCAGTCTGACACTCGGTCACCTCCGATTATGCTGTGCATGAAGTCCCCTGCTTCCAGTTCGAAAAAAATAGCGGACCGGTTGTTAACAAGGCGCCTTGGGCACCATATCTATGCCAATGTCTACTTCTTTCTTTTAACTTCAGTCTAATTAAACTCTCCTGACCTAACTTTCCAAGCCATCGGGCGCGCGTCTCGCTTAGAGCACAACGCAAAATGCCTGAAAAATAGGGTAAATGAGGAAAATTAAATTGAGCTATTTCTTTTTGTGGTTGGCAAGTCAAGCAGCGCAACTTCTGTGCGACTAGAGAAACAGGGTGTTAAAAGAAGACGCAGCTTCTTCCAACAAGTACTTTTAGTTCAAGGCACCATCGATTATTCGAACTGCATAGGAAATAAAAATGCACATAGCACAGAATAGGCGTAACAATATTTTCCAGAAACAGAAAAATAAACATCGAGTGCATGTGATGACCTACAACATTCAGTTCTAGCGGCCTGTCCTTAGTTTTCGCCTGGTGTTAGGAGCATTTCGTGCCGAAAAACACCCATCAGCTGCATTTTAATTTCAGCCGCCGAGTGTTTGCGTGCTTCTATGGCCTTTTGTGTTTTTTTTTGCTGCTTTTGCTCTTGGCGGGAGCCTGTCGCATGGTACAGTAGACTGTGTTGGAAGCTCTTTGTTGCGCAAAACAGCCGTAATTATTTCCTAACCGCACCCAACCGAAATGCACCTGCATGTCTTTCGACTGCGGAAGATAGCCGTTGCAAAATTTCATGTGACAACTTGCCGTAAAAAAAAAGCTGCATTAAAAGCGTGTTTTATTAGCGTCGTTCCTTTTTCGGTACTCCACGGAAGATATTCGGTATAATGTAACACATACGATTAGGCATTTACTGGAACGCTGAGTCCACAAGTGTGACTCCATTAGACAATATTGCTCGCCTCCTATACAACGGTTTTTCTCTGTTTAGTTTAGAAATACCTCAAAAAAGCTTGACTTAGGGGAGCTCGACGATCTTAGGGGAGCTTGACGGGGAGCTCGAAGAAGAGGAGCGGAAATATAGAGAATAATATTTAGGAATTAAGCCCAAATTCAGGCTTGGCATTCTTCGAGACATATTTTGCAAGAATCTCAAACGATTCCTGCGCAGCATGGCTGTCCATTATATTTAGGGACTTTGAGGTGAGATAATATGCCCAACACTAGGGAGGAATGAGACATACTTTGCGCAGTTTGTGAGCCTGAGTTCGCGATTTGACTGTACGATGGAAAAGGAGTGAGCCGTTGGAAACAATTTACCGCGCAGCATAAGTTTCCACGGCTCCATCTCAATAGTTTCTAATGGTTCTTATCTGACTAGTTGTACAGTGCATTGGGGCAGTAATTTTAAGATAACAGGTGATATGACAGGTGTGACGCTACTTATTATGGCAAAGTATTTCTAGGCTGTGTCGGCGTGGTCATATCACCCAAACGCGTCCGCAGTACTTGTGACGTTCTCAGAAGAGAGCATCAAACGAAATGCTGTGATCGATAGAGGGCGATGTGAGGATGATAGGCAAAAATTGATGTGAATATAATGATTAGTAAATAATAAAAGCCAATAATGTGAAAAACGTCGAAATAAAGCCGGCGTCGATATAGTAAGTAGACAAAAAAAAAAAAAACAGCCGTGGACGGCAGAGTAGTGGAAAAATGAGCGAAAAAGTGAAAATAAAGTTTGAAGTGGTTTGAAATGTCTTCGTGCTTGATAATTAATCGAACAAAACAGTTTGAGTGGCATAGATTGATTATTTAATTAATTAGAAACAAAATCAATGGGCGGTTGGATAGGCTGGACGGGTATATAGTAAGTGGACGGAAAAGCATCCATGGCGCCAAATTTGAAAGGCCCAAATGAGTGATATAGATGAAAAGAGGGTATAATCAGAGTAAAACTGGTTAATTAAGGTGAGTAATTACGGAAATGGGACAAATGAAGAATTAAATGGACGGGAAACCAACCTTGGCACCAAATTTGAAAGGCGGCTAGTGTCGAGGAGGCGTCAACGCTTTCGCATTGCTCCAATGCGGGTATAGCTATAGTGATCTTTTATTTTTTATTAAAGCTCCTTTTGCGACCGTTCAGTGCACTCTATGAATAAATGAATAAAATATCAAGTGGCCCTTCACGTGTCCGCAGTTTAAACAGTCTACTTGCCTAAGTTCTAACGAAAAAGGATATCAGCCCGATAAATTCAATGCATCTTATCGAAACCTCCAGTTCATTATCTGAATTCTACTTAGCATGTCTAAACAAAGACGCCGTACTGTTATCGAAGGCAAACACTATTGTTCGCTTCAAAGAAACCTTTCGATACTTTATCTTTTATTTTTCAGGACAAAAAACGTAAAGTTGGGAAAATACGCCCGCATCCGCCGCTTTAAAACTTGTATTTTGAGCCGGAGTTCACAGAAAACTAGTCAAGTGTGACCGCCACTCGGCGCGAACAAGTTGCTGTATTTCACAAAACGCAAATGGATAAAAGGGGTGCCCAAAGCACCTAGACTGGGTTTAGTAAAGTGCTTTTCCACACTACTTAGAAATGAATTACTGGAAGATCTCTTCTAGCGAACAGTGCAAGAAACAGCAAACTTTAGAACCTGAACAAAGCGGAACTTCGCTGTTTCTGATTGCGCAGGCAAAAAAAAGGGTACTCATTGGGCGCAGGCTAGAGTTTCTTCCTTTTATTGTTTGATGCTTATCTTTTAGAGTGCTGAGTGTACACACTGAAAATAACCATTGACCAATTAGTAAGAATAATCCCACCTGTGCGTTTTATTTTATCAGTATTTAGAATTTTTCACTTAACTTTGGCATAGAAACAGAGTTGTTTCCGGAATGCTAAGAAAAGGAGGAATTGAAAAGTAACTCTTCAAAGGGAAGTCAACCTGGGCCCCACGTCTGGTTTTAACAGCTTTTTAGAAAGGCTCCCTCGGATCCATCATCACTCCGTAAAGTACTTCGGAAAAGCCCGCTTAAAATGCACTCCAGTTTATTTCAGTCTGAACTTAATTTCCTTAAAACCGATGATTAGGAAAGGCTGCCGCTCCTGTTTGTGACGTTGCATAGGAAGAGTTGATTGAAATCGCATCTGTTCGTCTAGGAGTTCATTTACGGTATGCTCGTTTCTTGCATGTTTTTCAAGCATAATGTCCACACAATCTCATTTCAGTCGTACGGCACGGAAAACTGTTATTCGTACAACAGAGCCAGTATTAATTCCATGGCACGCAGGAGGAACTGGAGTTGCGCAGTAAGTTGGCAGAAAACCGTCTACGAGTCAAATTAACGGGCAAAGCAGCACTACGAAACAACTTTGGGTTGTGTAGGCTGAATGATAACTTGGCTGGTAAAGATAAAAAATTGTAATTGACGAGAAAAATCAAAACCCTGGTATCATAAGCAAAGATTTAATCCTCGAAATTGAGAATGCCCACTTGTTTAAGCGCTCTATTTTGAGGCGCAGTCAGAACTTCAATTGCACAGATGTATACAAGTTAACAGTGATGGACGAAACGCTTCTGTGCGAAATTACAAAGGTTTTACTTTCCTTACCCCTCTTCCCAAAGGAAGAAATTGTTTAGAGAGTGGTTTATTCTCTCAGGTACTGTTTTCTGTAAATGTACAATAGCGTCTATTAGGAATGTTTACAATTAACCAAATTAAAAAGCACCTTCTTAGAAAAGTATTTCAAGCTACTGACATAGATGTGTGAGAAGTCCTACATATTACACAAGCATTTCCTCCGAAATAAATGTCTCCATTCCTCCTGATGCCGGTGGGCATCGTGAATACATCTTTTGCGTTTTTACAGGGACCCGCCGCGGTGGCTCAGTGGTTAGGGCGCTCGACTACTGATCCGGAGTTCCCGGGTTCGAACCCGACCACGGCGGCTGCGTTTTTATGGAGGAAAAACGCTAAGGCGCCCGTGTGCTGTGCGATGTCAGTGCACGTTAAAGATCCCCAGGTGGTCGAAATTATTCCGGAGCCCTCCACTACGGCACCTATTCTTCCTTTCTTCTTTCACTCCCTCCTTTATCCCTTCCCTTACGGCGCGGTTCAGGTGTCCAAAGATATATGAGACAGATACTGCGCCATTTCGTTTCCCCCAAAAAACCAATTATTATTATTATTACAGGGTACCCGCCGCGGTGGCTCAATGGATAGGGCGCTCGACTACTGATCCGGAGTTCCTGGGTTCGAACCCGACCGCGGCGGCTGCGTTTTTATGGAGGAAGAACGCTAAGGCGCCCGTGTGCTGTGCGATGTCAGTGCACGTTAAAGATCCCCAGGTGGTCGAAATTATTCCGGAGCCCTCCACTACGACACCTATTCCTCTCTTTCTTCTTTCACTCCCTCCTTTATTCCTTCCCATACGGCGCAGTTCAGGTGTCCAATGATATATGAGACAGATACTGCGCCATTTCCTTTCCCCAAAAACCAATTAATAATATTATTATTATTTTACAGGCTATTAGTCAAATTCATGAAATGAAATCTTACGGAACAAGACAAAGAACACATTCTGCTGCATAATTCCTGCTACTTTTCTTAACAACTCCAAGCAATGTCCAGAAGCTGGCAGAGAATTTGATGGCCTTGAAAAAACAACTACAGAACCCGGGAAATCTTGTTTTATTATACTGCATGGCCCGAGAAGCGTTTTCGCTATAGCATATGTTGAAACCAACGGACGAAATCCGGTGTTTTGAATGGCGCCGAGAAGATATTCGTACGTACGAATAGAGGTCGATGAAGTGCACGGGTCGAGGACGGCGACTCGAGGGGGTGTGCGCTTGTGAACTGATCTGGTGTCTCAGGCCATCGGCCCTTGGTATTGAAGATGATATTTGATTGTAAATAATCACTGCGTAACAATATCGCAGGCGCAAGCCTGGTTTGACGGCGTTAAGTTCTTTTTCCAGTGTCATATCTGCAGTCTTGAAAGCCTAGGAATCCTTGACACGGCCACGTGGAAGAAAAAGAGAGTTAATTCTTATCAGGTTAGGTTAGGTTAGTTAGATTAGGTTAGCTGATCTTTGGTTAGGTCTGTACTCGTATGCAGCGAGTGTAACGGAGTTGTTTTCGCCCTTGAACAGCATGATGGAAACGCTACAGCGAACGAAAACTAGACAAGGTATTTGTATTAGGAAAATGGCGGTGGTTTAGCAATGCTCACCTATACCGTAGCGCAAAGGCACAATTTTTTGGAAGTGGACACCACCGCCACCTACCTGGAAGCACGATTGATGTGTTCACTGACCCAGGGAGCCAATTATGCGAGTCTTCAACTTTTTCATCGTCATTAGAAATTTATCCACGGTATGCCAGTGGCCTATGCTCCAATGCCGCGTTTCTGCACCACTGTTGTCAGCGCGCATCGCGCATTTCTCTACTGCCGTGTTCCTGCCACAACGTTGTCGACGCCAAAGCATGAAGCTCACATCCCACTGTCAGTACCGGCACATATCTCAAAGCGTGGGAAATATTTTGATAGACATGTAGTTTAAGAAGACGATGTGCAATGCACAGCGGGAGAATGTGCTGCAGTTTGTCACGAGGTGTGTTCGGAGCTCGGATTAATTGTTCTCAGAGTAGCCAGGCTGTAACCAGGGTGTAGTCACGCTGTTGATGATGATGATGATGATGATGATGAAGCACAGTGCACACTACTGAAAAGACTGCGTGCCAACTCGAGCGCTATGCTCAAACATTTCTCCCGCATTGTCTCTCGGCTTTTGTGATAGAAACCGCATGTAATCTCTTTCTCGCCACTAAAATTTATTACATACTGGAAATTAAATTGCACCACACTTTATATCCAGAGTTCCCACACAATTTTCGCGGCTTTTTAATGGGCTTCGTTTTTTTTCTCTGGGATTTATTTTCTGAATCAATAAGGCGTGATAAACTTCTCTGACCTGTAAGTGCTGGCTGGTTTGCTTTAGTCCAACAGGTAGTTTTACGGTCCAGGTTTTTCCGGGCGAATACAGGCCGAATAGTGCGTGCATTCTTGCAAGTCAATTTAGTTTATGTTTAATCGAGCTGCACTGCGTCTTACAATATTGCTGATCCTCCGTGTTTGTGGAGATTAATGCATGAGCTGTATCTGGCTGTTCGTTTCTTACTTGTTCTTTTTTCTGCTGAGTTCCTGTTTTCAGTGTCGAGGAAGCAGTTGTACGAAGATTTAATTATTTTTCTGTTCCCAACGCCCATGCGCCGCTCTGTGTATTTTGGTTTACCTGGACATTACGTACTCTAGAGAATACGAAAAATGTCTGTCTACCCATGTACAGAAACATTTTTCTATAAGTTACACACCGAGACATTACCCTTCAAAACATGGCTATAGAAAACATGCATTTTTTGTCTACCTTAAATTGTGGCCTTTGTGATGCTCCAGAAACAATTGCGCATTGCTTCATGAGTTGTAAAAATGCAATAGTTTATTGGGGAATTATGGAAAGAGATTGAAAAAAAAATGCAATTTGACGCCGCATTCTTTTCGATATCTCACTGCATTGCCGCTTGCTGATGAATCCTTAGACATGTTGTTTTTAATGAGGTTACACAGGCTCTGTAAAACACGCATGATGAGCCGACCTTGTAAATCAGTTCTTTCTGCAAAAAACCAATTCAATAGTAAGAATGTACACCTAAAAGAATTTTTTGTGCAGCCGCCGCGGTGGCTGAGTGGTTATGGCGCTCGGCTGCTGGCCCGAAAGACGCGGGTTCGATCCCGGCCGCGGCGGTAGAATTTCGGTGGAGGCGAAATTGTAGAGGCCCGCGTGCTGTGCGATGTCGGTGCACGTTAAAGAACCCCAGGGGGTCGAAATTTCCGGAGTCCTTCACTACGGCGTCTCTCATAGGCTGAGTCGCTTTGGGACGTTAAATCCCCATAAACCAAACCAAACCAATTTTTTTTGCAGACCGAGTTCGAACCGGAGTTGCACTCATTCTTAGCGCTGTGCTCTTCATTGCCTTTTTTCTAGCTCTCTGTTGCTTAGGTGTGTCGTATTATGATGTATTAGTTATGTGCTTTGCATTTTCTCTTTTTCTCATGCTTGGTTTTTTTCGGTGTGTTGGACTCCGCTGTTTTCTTAATGTTTGCAGATAGCTTGAGTACATAAAACACAGTGTAACTATCATAAATACCATGTTAAAAAAACGAGGCGATAGGATAGTGATCTAGCGCAGGGGTCAGAGAAGCTGTTTTGTTCGTGCGCCGGAGGTTTAAATCCCAGTAGCGGATATTTATTTTAATTAGTTCATTTCACATGGCCGAATCCCACAGCCGCAAGCATAAAAACACCTCCATATCTAGCTCTAGGTTTACTCATAGGAACAGCGCCTTCGCACTAATGAGTGAAATGAGCACGTTAGCCGGACACTAGGATACTCGAGAGGGAAGGAATTTTACCCCAAGCAGGAAGTTCGAAATGCTTCGCCCTTTTTTGTTCTCCTGAATAGATATCTGCTGAAGAGCTGAGAATGTGTTCGTTCACCCAATATTTTCATTGGAATCCCTGAATGTGTTGTTTATTTGTAGCAAGGGAGCAGTTCATTTGTATCTGCAGTCATACGGCTTAAAAAAAAGCTTTTGTTTTCACAGAAAAATCATAGTCGAACTAAATGTCGTTCAGGTCCTGAAATCAGACGCAGGGCCACCGCCTACATGGGGAAAGGACTTTACCAACTATGCTAACTAAAGGCTCCAAGCAGATGACAGGGAGGGGAAGGACTGATCATCAAGTCAAAGTGCGAACTATTCCACCTTTGGACAGTGCCACCATGCCTGTTTTGCCTGCCTGCCTGATCCGTTCAAGTTGTTCGGCAAACACCGACCACTAGCGGGTTAAATACGTTGACATCTATCTATCAAGGCCGCGGTGAGAGACACGAGCCTGTAACAGATATGTTGAAAGAAGCTTGACTGCTGGCGTACTATATGGCCAACGATGCGCTCACGGTAAAAAAAAAAAATGTGCCGCGACATCTCAAGTGCAGAATCAAAAAGACATTTCCCCGGAGAGATCACATATGTTTATTGCTTGCACAGCTGCGACAGCCCAGTGCTCATTGCACTAAAATGAATTTTAGTGAAGTAAAACTACATGCGTACGCGTTTACAAAGCCATATAGATATAACATTCGTTTTTACAAACGAAAATTTAATCATGAGCAAATAACGGTACATGACTCAGAAACTCGATCCCGCGTTAGCACACATTTTTAGAGCGAGAATTAGGTGTTGAAACATAAGGACCATAGTTTTGTCATGGGCCAATGCCGCCAGTTACCCGAAGTGCCTCTTTTCAGTCGTTAGGAATATCTTGCGGAAAAGCAATTTTCATTCAGCACGGTAAAACCCAGAAAACCTTACGTGCTAAATGTCAGTGCGGAAGCACTGCTTACCGCGGTCAAACCCAGCCATAAATCTCGTGTGAACCCTCATAGTAACTCAGGTAAGCTCAGATCAGTTCGGAGGAGTGTCGATCAGGCTGCAGCGAATAGGAGGGAGCTAGGGTGTGTTCGAAGGAGCGTCCCGCCAGCTGTTGCCATTCGGAGGGGGCGTCGCACAAGCTGCCACCGAGTGGAGAGAGAGTGTGAAGATGAAGAGCGAGAAAGGCGGTTGTGTGCACATGAAGATTACAGAAAGAATGGGAGAAGAATTACCACATGCTTCCACACGTCTATTCCGTTTAACTACATTAAAGCCCTACGACATTTCGCTCCCAGCAATTGTGGACAAATACATTTTTGAGTGGGAAACCTCTTATGAACACAGTTTTTTCATATAATGTTAAAATTCACATTAAAAATCAATATATTCGCAGATCTCCCGACGACAGTCTTTTTTTCATTCCCCTTTTTTTTATCGTCAAAAGCACTCCCCATTCATTTTCAACGGCAGTCTTAACTGCAACAGGGTAACCATATAGGCTAGTTGGTGCGCTTCAGACATAAATTTACCAGCGAAAATATAGGAACACAAGGCGAGGAATAAATAAACTGTTTGATGCGATCGCTGGAAACCCATTAAAACAAAGATTTTGCTACATATCAGAGTAAGGAACCATTCACTTTAATATTTCCATAAGAGTGTCTTGCAACTTTGCAATTTTCGAAATGTTTGGCCAAGAAAGCTGGACTTAATATTCTGGCAACAGCTAAAAAAATGTGCCAGTAAATCGGCACGTACAGTTCGAAGAATTTTTCAAAGAATAATGAGACGAAAGCACTGACTGTAGCAAGGAGAGATTTTAATAGAAGCAGGACTTTTGCGCCCTATTTAAAACTGATTACTGACTATTCTGATTTCTCGAGCAGGGCCAAAAGTTGGGAACTTTAAAAAAATTCAAAACACAGGTATATGTTATAGAGACAAAAGAAGAAGCGAGCGCTCGGTTGAAACCCGTCAATTTTTTTCATTCCTTTTTTATCTACGAAGCACATACAGCCCTGTGTTTGCCCACTAGGAGTATGCCTCCTGCCGACAACAATGACTTCTCGACTGGTTTATCTTCTTCGCAAAGCAGAAATCATTGTTGATCGATGAACGGTGAGTCTCAAAGGGACCACATCAAAGGTCGGTGACTTGCACCCCACGGGTCTGGTTTTCACAAAGGTACAAAAAATAACTTCACAGTTGAGAAATGCACCTCGGTGCGGCAAGAAAAGAGTGCGCCAATGTTTGTTTTCAACTAGAGTCGTTTATTCTTAGACTGAAGATTTTGAAAAAGCTGGCTTCGCTTGAAAAGTTTGACTGTGCATTGGTACAAGATGCTTGTGCGTGTGCGCCTCGCTGATATTGTATACTCTTCTTTTCAATACCTCTGCATCTCAAGGCCCGCTTGCACACGCGCACGCGCCCACACGAGCAGAAAACTTGAGCAACACCACTTTTCTAAACAACATGAATATGTCCCACTAAGTTAAAAATAAAATTTGACGATTTCGAACGATTGTATTGGCTCGCAATAAACTATCAAACAGGAGTTGTCAGCAAGCCTTTCCCCATAGCTAAGAGTGTAGTATTACCGTTTTTGAGGAGGCGATGATATTAAAAGACATTATGTCCAGTAATGTGCTCAGCACGGTTAACGCGTCTACTCGGAAAACAACCGCGGTGAGGGTGCACTAAAAGAATTTAACGAAAAAACGTTTCGTTTACTGGATGATACTTTATCCTGTTCTGAACACGAAGCTCAATTTCGGCTTACTAGTGCAGTCTTCTGACGGTAAGTTAACTGTTAAGCTACAGTCTCTTTTTTTTTTTCAATTGCAAAACCCTTTCGTGCGACAAGAAGTTTAAGCGGCATACAGGACGCGAGCTTTCTGTGCTAAAATTTAGACAGGGAGAGTGCATTTTGCATAAGGAGCATTTAAGAATCAGAACGCGTGATTATTGTGCATAAGTGCGTGCGAATATCCCAGCAACACATCATATTTGTGCTTTTGCTTTGGAGGCACCAAACTAGTCACTGAGTCCTAAACTAGTAATCCGCTTTGCCCATAAAATCTGTAGCGCTGTCAATGCCAAATTGAGCGCTTTGGATAAAATTTAGTGACCTGTGCTGAGGAATTTAGTTAGTGCCATGGTTTCGATTTCTAGATTTTCCTTTACAGTTATTGTAGTAGTACAATGGTTGCAGTGCATGCCCCGTTCAGTTAGTTCATTTAGTCCATGTTCCACCGCGGCGTTGTCTACCATGAATTACAGTGGAGTAAAAAAAACGATGACAATTTTAAACGAAGAATTGGAAGCTGATATGCGTTAAACTTCAGAATTCAAATTTCTGCGGATGGCGATTCCTTAACACAGTTTAGATTAACATACAAAATCAGGGTAAGTGTGCCGGCTTACTTGAAGTTTATGTTCTGAGTTTCCAAAATTGTTTTTGACGAGTCATTATAGGGGTGCGGTTACCAGGAAGAAAAATACATAAGAATACATTCATCAAGATATAACAGTTAACAGAATGTAGGGTTAAAATGCAATCAATTACGAGGTTTTTTCTACGATGGATTACCTCAGCCAGATGCCTGTGTCGAATTTGGCTAATTTGTTGTATGTGCAACGTGCAATATGTTGTTGCATGCGCAACCAATCACAAGGACAACCTTCTTAATGAGGAATACGTCGACGAGTTGCATGCCTTGAACTTATTTGCGTTTCATCAGATATGACAGAGATTAAAAGTGTACCTATAAGTGTGGTAGCAGTTATAAAAATACATTCCTGTTGTGTTTAGATGCTTTGTTCGAGATCCTACATATTAGTTAGCAAGATACTCGGCATTAGCCGTTGAACACTAAAGCAGTAGCAAGCCTTTCTGCAGCACTTTTAGCTGACCGCATCTTCGGGGTATTGTTTCTTCCTTACTTTACCCAGTTTATTCTGTCGCACATTTTGATTGGAAGAGAGCAACGCTGATGATAATCTTTAATCTTTTGGTAAGTAAATGTTTGGTATCTTCTTTTTTTTTTAAAAAAGCTGTAGGTCATTCTCAGTCCCAAGCATGAATGAATACAACCAAAATTTTGAGACAGCCTCAAACATAATTTGGTCACCTTCAGAATGACGATAAGCATGATGATACTAATAAACATGATGAAAATGATGATAAACATTGTTGCACCCATCTGAGTTCTTTATGCCTGCTTCACAAGCGCTGCTCCCGTAATGTTGAAGCAGTGCAACTTGTGAAAGGTGGTTTGGTCGCGTTCTTTCGACGTGCCACTTTCTAGATGGTGTTGATAACGCAAGAGGGATTTTTGTCACGGGATATAAAACCCTCACATGTCCCGTGAGATATCCTTCGTAGGAAGCCCGACAGAATTACTTTTGGTTCCTGCTGTATAATAACTCAATTGGCGCATTTGCCTCGATAGACACGGCCGTTTTGGGATTGACTACAGAAACCATCTGCCGCAGGGCAAGATAGAAATGCGAAAAGGACGGTAACAATGTGTGTGCTGAGTGATGAAATAGACGTCTTGAATTACACCGCTGAAAAAAGTTGTTTCAGGATGAATATACAGGGTGATTTTTATAACGTTTACATATTTTATTTAAAAATAACGGTAAAAGGTACATCGGTGCGCTGCGTGAAGGGACTTTAAAAGCACGGAAGACATTAAGTACGTAATAAAGCTGAATAATTAGGCCATTCCTAAATACAGGGTGTTTCACCTATGAGTTTACAGAACTTTTAAGTTCGAAGAGCGCTTTTTTGGGAATATCTGTGAGTGGTGTAGTACATGAGAATATACCTAAGAAGTGCTAACTAAAAGGCTGGTTATCTAACATTGAATATTTCACTGTTTAGATATTACTGTTAGGCTCCTTAATTATTGAGAGGCGTGTAGCCAGCAGGAAGATATCTTCATATCAGTTTTAATAATTTAGAAAAGGTGATCACCCTCGGCGCTGTTGCCCGACAAACTTTGGCTATATCGCGCCAAATTACATACGTTTCTGAGAAGATTGAAGGCTAAGCAACGTTTCCAGTGCATGTAACTAATCGAAATAGCCAGAACTTGTTGGCCCGCAGTTCCGGTGGCAACCGTGTTTTCGAATTTCTAAAAACTGATATCGATATCACTTACGTTGGGCTACAGGCTTCTCAATAATTAAGGAGACTATCAGGAATAGTTAAAAAATAAATATTCAATATTAGTAAATCACTCGGCGTGTTAGGATGTCTTAGATTTATTTTGATGTCTTACATCGCTGACAATGCTAAGCCGAAAAACCGCTCGTCTAACTCAAAAAGCCTATTTTTTAAAAAATGTGTAAAATCTTAGGTGAAACACCCTGTATAAGAACCTAATCAGCTTTTTCACTTGAGATTGTAGAGAGCAAGGTTATACGGCGAATTTGAGGCTCGTCAACATCGAAGTTGAGCCCAGTTTGAAATTTGTTTAATAGGAATGTGGTTCGATTTATAGAACGCCAAGAATACCCATTTCAAAGCTTGTTGATTTGACTTTCTTTCATTGCATGTTTATAAAACGGTGTCGCTCACATTTCTTAGGCATCAGATAAGGGAACCGTTTTTCTATTTTATGACGTAGAATAAGTTATCTCTTTTTTGGGCTCAATACTCAGCGCAGTGACGCATTTCTTAGTTATGCTTTGCGAGAAAATCAACTCCGGGAGCTTTGAAATGCGCATTCTGACGTTCGATATTTCAAACTACACTCTGGTTTGAGAGAATTTCAAAACTGGGCTCCCTATCGATGATGTGGGCCTTCAATTTTTTGACGTTATCTGTCCCCTAAAATCTGAAACAAAAAGGTAATTGGTTAACCTTAGTTATTTGTGTGTTATCATGCTCTACCACATAGAAAATGTCCGCCTTGCTATACAAGCCACATAAACAAAACGCACCGGTGTAACGGTCACTTCTTGTAAACTAAAAATGCACAAACATTAAAAATTCTTCCGTTGTTGCGAACAAAAAACGAGTGCAACAAGTATGACGTCTTTGCTGTGGTGTGGACGTTTTAACATATTTTGTACCGACTAGTTAAAGAACATACCATATCTAAACAAATGTGTCTATGATGCTTCGTGAAATAAATAGCTTGTTAGGTACCGTTTAAAAATTTAGGGTTCAAAAACTTGTTTTACAAAGAAGCCAAGAGAATTTCCCACTACGGTACCGCAGGCAGCTCATGAAGAATGAAGCTTCTCCTAGCCACAAGTATCAGATCTCATTTCTACGGATGAAGCTAGCAGAGTTTTTTATAGCATTTACAGCAGCCGAAGGAGCATGCCCCTTTTTACTGGAGTAAGAAATGTGCATCGATACCTCCGCACGAATGCTTATATCAAGTTTGGTTTTATGGGTTGTAACGTCCAAAGCGACCCAGGCTATGAGGGACACCGTAGTGAAAAGCTCCGGAAATTTAGACAACCTGGGGTTATTTAACGTGCATTGGCATCACACAGTACCCGGACCTCTATAATTTCGCTTCCATCGAAATTAGACCGCCGCGGCCGGGACCGAACCCACGTCTTTCGGGTCAGCAACCGAGCGCGATAACCACTCAGCCATCCCGGCGGCGCCTTACATCATGTAGGGAAGGAAAAAGCGCCAAGATGTAGTTTGACGCCCTTTTCCAGTGTGGTTGCAGAGAAGGATACGCTGACAGATCATTGGACATGGAGCCTCACAGCGAGAATGCGAGCTATGGAGTTCGCCTTAGTGTAGATCTGAGTAATTTCGGCCGAGTCAGGACTCTTTGTGCTCGTCGTTGCGATGAGTGAAACGGAGCGGCATGGCTATTGGGGGAAATAATAGACACGCTCTCCTGCCACATGCATTCACAGTTCTTGTCTCGATTCTTTGAACCCTTTTATTTCTTGGATTCTTGAAAGTATCATAAAACATGTTTTGCTTTTTGCTTCCATCAAAAATGGGCGACCCCGAGCGGTGTCGAGCTCTGAAGATATTCTGGAATATCAGTCGCACCTAATGTCAATCCTTCTTGCGAAACTGCTTATAAATTTAATCGCCATCTGGTCACGTAAGCAGGTGACGAAATGCCTCTGAATTTTACTACGGAGTGTTTACACCTTTTTTCTTCGCTCTTTGAAATATTTATTTCGCTCTGGCATGAGTTTATGTTCGCAATTGTATCGTTAGGCATTACGAATTTAAAATATTTATTACATGAATAACAGACTATACTTATGTATAAGAAATAAAAATGTAGTAATATTACGAATATGAATACGTACATGGAAGTCTACTCTTAATATTTTCTCACTATATGTACAGTGCCAGAGAAATGCCTGAGATTTATTTGCTTTTTTTTATATTTACCTCCGAAGCACTGGCGCGCATTGGACTAAGGGGACATTACAAAAGATGTTGTACATACGCATATGTCTAGGAAAAAAGCACAATCGATGCAGTTCTAGCAGATAGGAAAGACGAAGAGTTTGTATGTTGGGATGAAAAAATTCTGGTAATTGTGCACAAACAGGACTAAAATCGTATAAAACTCGGATAGTTTTTAAATAATTCTAATAGAATAATACAGGAAGAGAAGTACAACCGAACATCTCCTAACTGAGCACTCGGACCGTTGGTGCCTAATTTTTTCAGACCATTACATGCTGGAACACATAGCTGTCGGTTGCCTCTTAAAACACCTGCAAATAGTGTACTGCTGCTTCAAAAATAAACGTGAAAACAAGAAACTCAGGTCCCTATTTGAATATTCCGGTACACTTCAACTCACTGCAGGCAGCTTGTGGCGAAAGGACTGGAAATATTTGAAAACATTGAGGCAAGCTGATAGACTCTACACTCTAGAGGACTTGTTTACCAACGCTCAGGTCTTTGTACATGGCACTGGACCCCGTTCTCGGGCTCAACCACGAGGCATACTAAAAACAAGGAAGGCGGAAAAAGTTGAACGTTCAAAATGCCTAACCCTGCATTCCTGCCTTGAGTTTACGGCTTGCCGACTAGTCCTTGAAGCACAAAAAATATACTTGTGAGCTGTCGCTGACAGATTCTTGCTTTGGCCCTTTTATATGATCATATTAAACCAACACAACGGGAGCGGAAATTTATGTCGGGTGCTTGGCGCGAAGCCATAGAGCGTTTTGCTAGAGATCCAGTAGGCAGCTCGATATGGAATTCAATCGAGTAGACAATACCATAGCGTCAGTGCTCGGGTAGTTGTTTTGCTTTGCTATGCTCGCGGAAGTGATGTTTGTATTCGCCTTGTACCTGAAATAGGCTCGTGGATATATGCATTCAATTTGTTTCAGGAGCCAACGGCGTAGAGCAAAAGATGAAGCTGTGAATTATTCACATCTAACTTTCCGTTACGGAAACAGGAAATGCCATAGGCACCTGCTGCATCACTACAGGAAAGTGTTCCACCCCGATAATCACCGCCTTGCATCCCTTATACGCGAATTGAAATGAAAATTCAGCAGAGAATATCTTGCAAAATGAGCGTGCTGCGAAAACTATAATAAATTAAGTACCGTTGAGACTTCGAAATCCTTTCAATTTTTCTTATAAATGTGATTGTTATGTGTACGGAATAAAAACTGTATAATCCTGTAATTGAGAAAATTTACACCGAAACTCTCCTTCATGTGTCCGCCTGCAGGCATAACACACGTGCAAGGACGGATTTCGTGCACCAGCGCATTGTTTGGTTGTATAGAACTTATGAAATTATTGTTTTGTACATCACGTCTCTGTTCTCAGTTTTACTTGATTCCCTTTAGCATTCCTTTCCTTGTATTGCAGAAAGACGCTCATGTATAGGCTTTAGTTCGGACATAATGTCTTGACTTGGCAATCAATAAGTACACAGTAAAAGAGTGTATTTGCTGATTTAATCCACAGAAATATATACACAATCTGAGAAACTAATGCCCCAGAAAAAAAGTTGATAAGTCATCTTTGACAGGCCTTAGTGCCTACAGAAGCAGAAAAATAATGGTAGAAAAGGAAGAAAAGCAGCGACTGCTAAATTATTTAGCACAGTGGGAATGCAGTCAGCATGCAGTCAGCAATGAAGAGTATCGTATATCTGTTGTATGAATTTTTAAGATTTGCAAATCAGACAATGTAATAAAGAAAAAATCTTTGCCCTTTAGACGCGTGGTAAGAATGATAATGAGCACAAGCTATGGAGACACAATCATGTTTCAGTCTCATTTATAGTTTATCGATAGTACTCATTCGTTATCTTTGGTGATAACCCGACTTTATGCTGTGAGAAGTGATTTGATGATTTTGCCCGCACCGGCCATCCTCGCTTTTTCGTGTTCTCGGCTCATACGAATTCCGCGAAAGCCAGCTAGCGGCACCTGAAGATGCCATGGCGACAACAATGAGCTGTTGTGTTCTGGCGAGGGCCGCGTGTCCTGTTACGCTTTCGCGGATAGTGCAGCATTGTGGGCATGTCTCCCACTCTCATCACTATGGTGGCGGCTGCTTATAAAACAGGATGCTCTCTGTGATTCCCGTGACTCCCTCTTAGTTCGGGGTCGTTAAGAGCGTCTTGGTTTCCGAAGCCGAAGCTTCGTAAAGAGCACCGGGAATGTTCTGCAGCTTTGGTTTACATTTCTTGGCCGCAGCGGTGGCCTAGTGGTTGAGCATCCGCCTCGCATTGCGGAGGTGCGGTGTTCGATCCGCAGTGCTGGCGGTTACCCATCGGTGGTACAACGGGTTAAAGCTTTCCCCTGGCCTGGTGCTCGGGTCATCTGGGGTGAAATGCTTTGAAAATGGCTCTTTGCCTCCGCCTTGGGCAGTCGGAAACACCTTGTGCCATGGCGCTCTTTGGCCATAGGTGCCCTTGCGCCACAAAAATCCACAATCATCGCCACCGTTTGTTGTGTTATATCTTTCGCCACAAAGCCTAGCTGTGTTGGTTGGACGCCATTGTGTTTTCTTTACAACAAGGGTGTGGTGGCGGAGAAAGAGTGTGCGCTTTGGACACTTCCCGTCTACGAACGGTACTTCTTGCCCGGGGAACTTTCATCCTAAGTGCTAGCGCTCTAAAAATGGTTTCGTGTTTCCGAGCTTGTAAGCGCTCTAGTTACTAGGTTGCTAAGTTTGCTGGGGATCAATATTTAATGTATTTGCAAGAAAAGTGGTGGGAGCTTGTAAATTATTTATTGACTGGAGGTCTGAATGTCTGCTTAGTCGCGAAAAAGAAACTTTGTTTCGGACGTCGTATGGAGAGTGTAGCATTCCCTTGCCCTGCGTGCTCTTTCAAGCTTACTAAAATGTTTAGTTGAGCGAGCCCGTAAAGGTATGACCACCCTGTTAGATCGCGTGCAGGTCTTTGAATGTCCCTTTTTCTAAATGACAGGTTTTGCATTCGAATACAGCCTTAGTTGCGAGTCACCTTTCGTGCTGTGTACGCCTTTCTGCTAGTCTGTCAATTTTTGCGCTCTTTTTGCAGTGTGACTCTTTTGTGCATTTATGCGGATGAATTTCAGGGAAAGAGACAAAACAACACAGGGACCACTTTGAAGGAACTACGACTTACATATTTTACCATGCACATAAGTATATAAGTAGGAGTCCATACGAATAAATGTCAGTGTGAAGTCAGCGCTCGAGTAATAACTGGTCTCTGTTCCCCTTTTCTGCACTCCTTAGGGCCTGACGTGAGTGCCAGACCAGACCAGGCAGACTCTAAAGGAGCGCCAGCTTATATGCATAGTGCATCAGACTTAGATCAATTGGCCGGTCGTAAACTCGTGGATTTGCGATATTCCAGGACAACGTCGCCTCTAAAATAGTGCCGGGAGTAAACCATCGCTGCTCTTGTGTCAAGTGTGCAGGAACTGGCAGAATCTTTTTCGCAGTAAAATAATTTTTTGATATTTCTTATCAATGGGACTCGTGAAAAGTGCATAGGACGCAAATGACCGGTATGAGATGCAGGAAAAAAAAGGAAACACTTGTACTTCAGACGTGGGTTGTCAGAAGGAGAAAAACTTGAACTTGAAATATTTTCGGTTTGGTGGAATGTATTTCCGCTTATCGTGCACATGTGTTAGGGTGTGATCCTGCAGTTCACATACTGGTGAAGGTGCTAGATTTGTTCTAATACCACGCATTATCGCAAGAAACACGATTTTGGCGCTGCAGGCAAATGAACGACTCGAAAAGTACTCTTTTCGCCTCGGCACTGACTATAACAGTGGCCTCATCGACATTGTCAGCTCATTTTCTGGAGTTCCAGAAGCCCGTACCACAGCCAGCTATGCGGTCTACTCTTGGTGCACGGAGCAGTGGACCAGGATAGGGAAATTTTAAATTTTCATTGCCCTGCTGCAGAGTCAGGCTGCGTAGAGAAGGCTCTTTCCAGCATTCAAAAACGTATCAATAGCGAATTTTTTGGAATACGTTTGGCATATAATCTTTAAACCAATAAATATGGGTTATTTTGTCTCTAGACAACAGCGCATGACCTCCGTGAATTTCCTCAGAAAACCTGTGTCATTTAGTTGTCGGTACACAGGGCTGCCGCCCTTCTCTCTTACGATCGCTCTTCAAGTGGAATACTTGGCGCATTAATTTCTATAGACAACCAGGACCGAGGTATGTTGTGCATATTGTCTGCGTTGAGTTAGGGCTGCGCGGTTAACTAGGCCTGTTACCATATATTTGCTATCACTGGCGGATATTCACAGGAAAAATGCATACTGCCGTCGGCGTTTATGTTCTACAAGAAATCGCAAATATTAGTTCTCAGAATCCGAGATCATCTCAAGAAAAGGTCCATTGCTGCAAAGTCGAAGGAACGGATCTGTTATTGCTTTATATAGCCCGAAAGCGTTTTTTCAACGCGTAAAACCCTAATTCACCAATAAGAAGTACGTGACCCAGATTGGAAGATAATGACACAAGCATTTTTAAACCGCCAGCTGAGTAGTCTGTAGTGATGCTTGGAGTTTGTGAAAGTTCAAATCGATTATTTTCATGTAGAATAACACGCGCACTCGTAATTTTGCATTAAGTGCTGATCCGTCTCCCTATTCTTCTGCCTTTCAGAGAACTACCGTCTGTTGAAGCTTCCTAAAACCACCGGTAAACTGAGCAGAGCAGTGGGAGCGAGCACAACTCCGAAAGCAGTCCACGAATGCTCGAGTCAAGCTACCACGGCTAGTTTACTCCGAGTTTTAAGGGGAACTTGGTTTTACGCTAAAGCGTCGCTATAACCTTACTTTATAAAACACACGCTGCTAACAAATTACAATTTATGCCGAGCGACTTCCTCACAACACCTTTTACCTCCTGACAGAAGCGTTCAGAGTGGTGTTTCCAAATTTAGTGCGTGCATTTACGCGACTGCAGTCCTACCAGGTGCTGCCGATTTCCAGCTGAAGGGTTTAGTAAGCGTCGCATTTTTTAAAGCAGTTATCAAAATAGGAACGATTCCGCGGAGCGTCGGGTGGCGGCGAGTGCTCCAGAAGTGAACTACACTAGTATTAACTTGGGAACTTTCACGAGAACATCTTTTTTGAATTTTTCTTCAGTGTCGTGCGCATATTCATGCCCGGCTATGCGGCATGAAAATTTGTAAGCTTGCTCTGTACACACTGATCGATCGAATTTCTTCCTGTGTAAGCGTCTGGAAAGAGGAGCCTGACTAAGATTACTTCGCTGGTTGGAAACTAGCCCCCTATATGCTAATTTCAGTTCAAATGAAGAAACATTGTGTTTGCTTAGTGACCCCCACCATTATTTGATGGCGGCTTCATTCCGGCAAATCCCTAACTGTGGCGACAGGGACAGTAAAGCAGAAGCTGAGGCGTCTCAAAATGGCTCTGCGAGAATTTTGTATATTGAGTTTCAGTTGACTGCCACTGAGGGGCGTAGTTTCGCTCTTAAGTCGTCCCAAAATCACATGGCCAGCTTTATGGCTTCAAAGTATTAACGCCAAGAAGGCAGTGGCTCAGCACGAAGTATTTGCATTTGAAATCGGACACTCTCTCAGTTTGTACGCTCTGAACACGAATACATCTATACGAGAGTAAAGAGGAAGCATACTGTCCTATAGCGCACTTTTTTTTATAAAACGAAGGGCCCTAGATGACAGGTTTCTTCCCTTTTGCTCTTTCCTGTTTGGAGTGTAGTACTTCACGGATCCCTGGAACATAGAAGAGAACAAATCTTGAGCATTAAAATTCTGATTTTTGCATACTTATGCGCTACAAGCATTTTTTAGCAGTTTATAACTAGCTTTCCTATTGGTCTATATTATCTAAGTCATTTTCTACTTTACTATAATAATAACCAAAAATATTTTATTTCTCAGCAAACCGCGTTTCTTCTTTCATGTTGTAGGGACCTGTAAGTTTTCGAATTTTTGCTCAAACTTCTCCATTCAACACAGGGAAACGGAAGCGACAGCCAAGATTTCAACTCTGTACTGATCAGGAGTTCCCGGGTTCGAACCCGACCGCGGCGGCTGCGTTTTTATGGAGGCAAAATGCTAAGGCGCCCGTGTGCTGTGCGATGTCAGTGCACGTTAAAGATCCCCAGGTAGTCGAAATTATTCCGGAGCCCTCCACTACGGCACCTTTTTCTTCCTTACTTCTTTCACTCCCTCCTTTCTTCCTTCCCTTACAGTGCGGTTCAGGTGTACAACGATATATGAGACAGATACTGTGCCATTTCCTTTTCCCAAAACCCAATTATTGTTATTATTCTGCAAGCTTCTTGACGAACAATGCATAAATTGTATGCTCATGAAAAGACGATGCAGAATATCAGAAAAATAAAACGTAATAGTACAACTAGCTTCGTAGAATCGTGAATATATAACGATGTTCATCTTGGGGAACATGTCTCTCATGCAAGGCAAGAGCTAAATCCAGAATGCTTTTAAATTATTTTATTCTAATATTTTTGTTTGGCTTGCGCACTACCACCTAACACAATTTAGTTTTCTCCTCGCATGAGTACTTCAGAGCACCGAAATTGGACGTTATCTTCTAATTTTTGCATGGCGCTAAAGAAATTAAACTTCACTGTTCTGCACGCTGACCTATCTGAATACGAAAAACCTGCACTAGGTAGATGAGCCGTTTCTAACTGCACGAATGGCAAAGCGCTTCCTTTGACGGGCTCTATGCGCGAACGCCTCTGCTTATATAGCGCTTATCAAGACTGCCCTATGTCCTGGTCATGCGCCTGAAGTGATATCCGACATCACAACTCAGATATACCCGTGGCTTTCAAGCGCCTCTGGTGCAGCACGCAAGCGAAGCAGCGCGACTCAGTGGGGCCCTGGAGTAGAGGCTCAACCCTGCTTTGAAGGTCAAGAGTCTACAGCGATGCAGACGAAGACCGAACGCTAAACCCTTAATGGACCAAATAAAGTTTCTCTCTCTCTCTCTCTCTCACCTACCGCCTAATGGAACGCCGCTGGTTTTTGCTTAACTGTATTTCAAGTTTTTTCGACAAACAGTTGCCCGTATAGGCCAGGGGCTAAAATATCTGTGGTGGGCTCTGATAAAAGACGTAACGTTTCTTCACATCCTTTATTTTTATCAGATTGAGATTGATATTGAGATTTCTGGTTTGAATGCACAGGCGGAGACACATTGTCTAAAGAGGTCGTGCATGAATGTAATTGAAGAGCCGTTTTCATCTTTCACGAAAACAAGAAAAATGTTATGTTGGGATTTTCAACGATGAAACTTACATCATACCGAATCTGCCTGACTGCATTCGTTCGCATGAGATAGTTGTATAGAGCCCGAAACGTTTCAAAGAATAATGAATGGAGTTTAAAGCTAGCGAAAAGGCATTTCGGCAGAAAGCCGGCCCCCTTTTCTGGTTCAGTAAATTCGTTTTTAAATGTATTTGCACCGTCTTATAATCCAAGCCGGAGATGATGTCGATGGTCATAAGTTTAAGAACCGTGCAACATGATGTAAACATGAAAAGCACCCTGTAATTGAAGGAATGGCAAAATGAAGTGGTCTGCCGAACTAAACTCAAGATGAAGAAAATATTTTGAAGTAGCCGCCGTCTGAACCCGTCAAATATTTGAGAGTGAAATTTACTTCATCACTAGAATGCCTGATGCCATGTTCTTGCATGTAGTGTTCTAGTGGCTCGGCATTTCGAAACAGGAAAGAGAGGTTATGAATCAAATTCTGTGGATATTCTTATTTTGTAAGCTTTACAGCTTGCAGTACAAAAAAATATTATAAATAAAGAGTGAAAAAAGTTCTACCTCAGAAATTTAGGGTCAGCATAAATATATCAAATATAGATTCGTTCCCGTCATTCGTTTTTAGCGTCAGGTAAAGCGCTTTACCTTAAAACGCGTGCGCAAAATCAAATTAAAAAAGACATCTAATTTAAAAAGATAACACAGAGGACATAGAGCACGGAAATTTGACGATTTTGCTGCGAAAAAAAATGCTAAACAGAATTTCGCACGAATCGCGTTCTCATCTTCTGGTCAAACAGATTCTTTGACGAAAAAGGAAAGCCTGGATTTCAGAACTCGAACTTAAGGTCCCGTCTAATCTGTACGTTCGGCACCAGACGTATTTTTATTTCTTTAAGCGAGACCTGGAAGCCGGAGCGATGCCTTGTGTTTCAGCAACTAAATCCACCGGAAGTTACAGCCCGGTATTTGACGACATTATGGAACGATTCGATTTCAACTCCATTCTAGTTTTTGTTTAAACTTATCCTGACATTCATGAGTGCACCTCTTCTTTGTCCTCTTGGCCAGCTCCTACGCCCAGTGGCGTCAGTTGTGGCTGGATCTACCCACACCACAAAATATTAAAGAAAATTGCAGTGATCCTTCCTTTTGAGAGTGAAGTTTTATGCTTGCTATATCTGGGCCCCCAGTGCGTTGTGAAATAAGCTGGGGTACGGGGTCTTGTGTGTTTTATTTTATAGCAGGCGCGACGGTGTATGTTTCACATTCTTTTCCCTGTTTGAAGCGGCTTCACTGTTCTCATGGTCAAACATAACTGCGCTTTTAGACTGACTTCGGAGAACACATGGACGACACAAACACTGATACGCACCAGTGTTTGTGTCGTCCGTGTATTCTCCCACGTCAGTCTAAAAGCGTAATTATGTTTGACCATGTTAACTACCAACTAGTCCAATTTGAAGCCCTCTTAATGTTCACTGTTCTCGTTTAACTTCCAAAGCATTTCGAGAGATTACCTGCAAAACTATGTCTGGGTAATCTTTTATCCAGGACAGCATCATAGCATGGCCTCAAATCTTTGCCTAGTGCCTTGCAAGAACGACTCTTGCGTTTCTAGTGGAAAATTCGCTCAGAAAAAGATAAGACGTCGTGCTATACTTACTGAGGATACTCTCAGAGACAATTTGTAAAGGTCGCCTATGTGTAATGAGAAGTCGTTATAAAAAGTCGAAAGTTTTCATGTCCTGGGGCCCCCGGGATGCGCGTATCAAAAGAAGCAGCCATCCAGGAAAAAACGTTGAAGATAGCGAAGTCTGGCAGATTAGAGAGCCTCAGGCAAACATTTTATTGTCACGCCATTTTATTGTCACAGGTGATAGCAGGAACACAAAAACATGCAGGTCCGCCAGCAGCAGTGTCGTCGTCGGCACGCAATGATCGCGCTTCGAATTACTCTTCACCACAGTATGAAAGCACCAACGCATGGCTATAAATAATGTTAATGGAGGACCAAACATCAATGCAAGAAATTACCATGTATCGAAGAACATCCACGCTTACATGAAAGTAAAAAAAAAAGCTTTACTCCAAAGCCCTAGCAGTTATAAGGAGATCCACTGCCGGCGTTCAATAAAACGCTAGAATGAAACAACTAAAAAAATCGTCAAGCAAGAAAGGTATCACATTCTCAGGGAGCCAAAACTTTTTCACCCGCGTAAAATGAAGTTGTGGCATTGTTCGAAGCATTCGCTTTTTGTTTTGTCGCTTTTATCTTTCCTAAAGTAAAAAAAAAGCATATCTCTGTGTTCCTGCTGCAAGAAATGCGCAACGCACAGAAAAAAACCCAATGAATTCTGTCGAAAACAGTGCTTCTAATATACGGGGTGCGCACTGAAGAGATAGGGAATGCAATATTGGGGGCCTTAGGTACTTTTATGCGCCTCGATCACAATAAGAACGCTGCGAAATTTCGGTTCTGGTGTTTCTCTTTCTTTTTTGGATCCAAGTATTAATTCATTGTGTGTAATTCTTGGAAGTTTAGGAAGTTAAATTCTAAAACCCCCTGCGTTGGTAGCAGAAAACATCTGCTATATAGTCCATAGAGAATAACAGACGATAAAATTAACATTTATGAAGTGAGCGACACTATTTAAGGCCAAATCTTCACCTGATTTTTATTTGGCTTCCATAACCATTCATTGCGTACTGCACTAGCCTCTCAAGAGGCTGTGACAGGACTTGGGATAGAATACATCTTCATAACAAAGGCAGTTCACAAGATAGAGATATATTGCACTGCATACGGTAAACGAGTCAGCACGTAGGGAAAACTTAGCTTACAGCTATAACTTGTAGCGACCTAAAAACGTATAGTGAGAAGTCAGGCACAGTAGACTATAGGGTCAGTGAAAAAGTTTCAAAAGATTCTTAATTCTCAGTAATGAGCTAATTTCATGCACACAAGTTGCGCGCATACAAAATGTTTTGAGCTTATGCAAGAAGCGATATCTTCGCCGAAACAAAATACAGCAGTAAAGGAAGCCTACGACAAAAAACTTCCGGCCTCAGCTCTGTATGCTTATCTGTGTATATATCAGAGAACGCGACTTTGTAGCCCCTTGAGAAGCAGAGTTGGTGACCTCTATCGCCTTATTGATGATTCCGGTGGGACGTTATCAAAACTCTTGTCCACTTCACGAAGGTGCAGATACGCAATGGTTTATTGATGAAGCACATTTCAAAGGAAGTCGCAAGAATTCAAGCGCTAACAAAGGCAAGGAGAGGGCTCTAGTAAAAACCATTTTATTGTTATCATCGTCACAACTCACCACCCCAACCACCATCACCAACCCAATCAATATTATCAGTAATTTGTTTACCGTAGTAACACTGAGCCCATTGTAAAACTCGGTGCCCAAAACAACGGCAACAATGCAGCCGCTGTAACTTATCTTGATACATTTAATTTCATTGTATTTCCTTAAAGACTCGATAACGGGTGTTACATAAAAGGTGTGAACAAGTGTTGAGATAACCAAGTGGTAATACAACGAAAGGCAGTTTGCAACATTTTCGGCGAACGCTGATGAGGACGTAATGGCAGCGATATTGTTGGAGGATAGGTAGTTGAAGTCTGCAGCAGCACGAAAAAAAAGTGAAACGAAATTTTGACGAAGATAAGCAAGATATAAAAGGTGTTGGATTATCCTCAGCTAAAAAAAGAATAATAGCTGCGCAGTGTATATTCTTGCAATTCATTGGCTGCCAGTCAAAAGCAATAATCGAGGAACTTATAAATGCATGACCTAAAAAATATTGTCCGCGATACTCCTCCAGAGCGCGTCCGAGTTGTTGCGAAAGATTTTCAAGGCGCTGCAGATGTCAGGTAAGATAATGTAGTCTTTTTTGTTTTAATCGGTGGGATTCCCAACGAACAGGGCTGCTGATCAAGCATAAACAATATTACACGATTGGTGGCACTTAAGTAAAGCTCAGCGAAATGGGTGGTGAGATTTGCGAAGTATAGCAGTTCAGCTTCAAATGGCCGAAAAAAATGTGTATGTTTTATGATTCTTTGCAGCAATGTTACCTAAACTTACGAATACCGTTACTCTGTCACCGAATTCTGCGATGAGGTAGTCAATACTAAGAGGCAACCTGGTTTCATATCTGCGTTTTCGGGCGATCAATCGCACTGCACACTTTAACTAACTCTTGGAGCTCTATCAAAGCCCGTCAACCTATGTCATTACACAACTTCATATCTGTGCTTGTGTGTTTCAAACAATGAAGGGGGATTTCATGCAGATACAGCACTGCGAAATTGTGCCACCTTGAAGTGATACCAGATATATCTGAAGTATGAAGAATAACTGACCTTACCTATTCGAAGAATAAGCGCTCTGTTCCGCTTGTGTTATCTCACAGATGTTAATATAAGTATTGATATAACATTATGCATTGACTTAGGAAAACTGGTAGAAAATTGCGCAGCTCACTGCTTTAGTTTAGTTGTGACACGTATAACTGTTTCTGAACAAAACTTTAAAGAGCGGTTTGTGTGAAATTGTTTTGCGGTCCACATTTTTAATCACATATTTTGAGGGCTACCGAGAAAAAAACACAGGTGAGAGAGCCATGAAGGGCATATTTAATTAATCCTTGCTTTTCTGTTGTTTATGAAAGCGGCGCCGCCAATAGAACGGTTCACTATGAGCCGCACTTGTTTAGTTGTTACAGCATGCAATCTACATCATATTGTAAATGCAGGGAAATTCGTATACCCAACTATTAGAGTGCGAAAGACGACCGTCTTGATAAGTGTTGAAAAGTCTTTTGCTTCGGGTAAATGACTGAGCCACTCATGATATCTTTGCTACGCCAGCGCTTGGGCTCCCGGCAGAAAACCACTGTGACCACACGTGGGCTGCCTTTTCCGAGAGAAGTGCCCGTACAAGTACGAGCGTCGCTAGCCCTAACACGTGCTCTATCGTGGATCCGTAAGTGCCGGCCTCACCTTGTTTTTGGTGGGCCCTTGACGTGAAAGGTGCGGCGGGAAGTGACATCCGATAAAGCGAGTGGCACCATCACATTGCCACACACATGTAAGTCACGCAGCCACAAGCACCACACGTTTGAACCAACATCTTGGGTAAATGTCTCTGCTTAGCATCAAGCACACATCGTTTGGGACTTCTAGACAGGTGAGGCGGAGGATATATACATGCTGCAACTTACAATGATGATGATTGGGAATTTTCATGGCGCAAGGGCATTTGGGGGCAAAGAGCGCCATGGCACAAATATATTTTCTGTCTTCCCAAGATGAGGTCAAATACCCATTTCCCAAGCATTTTACCCTTAAGAAGCACAGCACCAGGCAGCGCATAGCTTGTACCCAATGTATGAGCGGTGGGAACCCGATGGCACTGGGGATCGAACCCCCCACCATGCGAGGCATGCGAGGCGGATGCTCAAATCGCTTGGCTGCAGTATGCTGCGGTCTGCTGCAACTTACAAATGCAGATGACTAATGATAATATTTTTGTAATGCGGAACTGAAGAGATTGGAGGAGGAGGGATGAGGTACAGTAGGAACGGAATGCGATGTAACTTTATATCACTTGTTCATATTTGATTTTTTATCCATACTAGTAGTTTTGATGAAAATATAAGCGAAGGAAGCCGATCAAAAGCAAGTGTTTTTCTGAATTTAGCATTGTTGCTGGCTCAACTGGATAGAAGAAGATGGCTTGCGCTAGTGTGTTATAATTGGCGCGCGAAGTTTGGGCGTAAACACGTGGTTTCATCAGCTCGCACTTCAAAGCATTTTTTATTGTTGTTATTACTGTTACCATTAGAGCTGCATGGCTTCGTCAGGAGTCACAGACTACAAACCACATCTCATAAGTTGACTCGTTAAAACGGCAGTGTGAACCCAATATAGGCATCCTTCATAACGTTATCGAAAACGTTATAAGGGCTTATACTGCCACAGAACATTATAAGCCGTACCTGTTTTTTGTATTGCTTGTGTGACAGGAATTCTCAGAAAACTTAAATCGCCATCTGCGCTAAGGCAGCACTGAAAAAAAAATCACTGTTTCAAAACATGCGCAAAATTAGCCAAATATACTGCGTGTAACGTTTTGTTTTTTAAGTTCTGTATTTATTGCCACAGGCAGCAGAAATAAAATGCATTTCAAACAATTGGCTTGCAAAAGCCCTATAAAAGACAACACAAACTTTTGGTTACCAGGGAAGAGTGTGTTTAGACCTAAAGACTAGTTTGAAGGTATAACGTACGTCTAACTCGCACAACTACCTACGCATACCAGCAAGAGTTTTGTTTGAGCTAGTTTGTTATGTCGAGACATATGCAGCATAAAATCAAACCAGACTGTTCTCTCTTGTATGTGTTGTTTTTTTCGAGCCAGTTCTCTTTTATCGCAGTTATGAACCTAAGTATAGCACCCGTAGCTTTCGCCTTTGAACAATGTTCAAAGGCACAAGACATTCCGTTGAGGGTCGGCTCTCAGTAAGATTAATTAAAACTGCAGCGCTAGAACAGCCTATTTTGCAATGCGTATATGTGGGTGTGCCGAATCGAACTATGCCACAGACGTATTTATGCAAGCAAGGCCTCCGAGTACTCAATTTTTGTGCTACCTAACTGTGCTGGAAGATCACAACTTTGCAGTTGAAGATTGGTTGAGCGTAGGTGTACAGCTGCGGAGGTGGAGGAAATACGAGCGTGTGTTTGGTTTTGCAGTCTCTTTGCTTAAGCAAGAGCACCCTGCTCAATTGTTATATAGAGCAACTAAAAATATACGATTTCAGTGCCTCATTACATGTTCGCAGAATTGCGTTACCTATGTAAAGAAGTACGAGCATGACATTGTCTAATATATAGCCTTCTCCATAACTCATCAAGAAGCGTGCTTGAAATATCAGCATTCATCTCTTTTTTGTCGACACCTCAAGCAGTTCAACAGTACGCTATGCGGAATTATGCTGATTAAGCACTTCAAACTCATTTTTAAATGTTTGTTGTACAAAAAATGAAATCGCATCTTGTGCCAAGAACTGCTTCCCGAGGAGAATTAAACATTTATCCTGAACTATTTCCGCGCTGGTCGCAATTATTACTGGGCGAAACACACCCTGTGTAGTGCATGTGAAGCACTGAGCTGCGTCGACAGATCACTAATAATTGTTTTTTTAGGGGGGAAAGGAAATGGCGCAGTATCTGCCTCATATATCGTTGGACACCTGAACTGCGCCGTAAGGAAAGGGATAAAGGAGGGAGCATTTTGCCCATAGGTGCGCCTCAAACGAACGCTTACTGTCTTCTGCGTCTCCTTAACGCAGTATATTACCGTATTTTTTGTCGAAAAGTTAATATTCGGATACAGCTTGGCAGAAGTTTGCTAGCAGGGAGAATCAACTTATCCTCTATATTTCATTCTGCCTGACTTGCTTGTATATATCACCATTTATGTAAAAAACTTAGCAGTGAACCAAACCTCTCTAATACCGTTATATTATTCGCTTTTTGGGTACCGCAATAGCTCACATATGCTTTAGGATCTCTCACTAATTGTACGATACTTAATGATGTTGTCACTGCCAGATCCTCTAAGCAGAGTGTGCGCTTTTACAAAAACCTGCAAAAAAAACTTACAACAGAAAACAAATCATATAAATATGTGAAACAAAATTAGTGTAAACGAATAAATCATTCGAAGCGAAAAAATAACGCTCCAAGTGGTGCAAACAATTGCATTCATTGCATGTTGTCAATGTTAACGACTGAAAGATTATAACGGGGTGGAGTGTTATGAATAGGAGCAGGCGCCGCTTCATATATTAAAAGGATTAAAAAAGTTACCCATATGCTCGGACATTCGACCGCTCAAAAAAAACCCAATTCCACAAAAGTTTACTGCTATATTTAACTGGTGTGCTCATGGCCCACTTGGCTCATCGAATTTAATACTAACAGAAGCAAAGCCATGCCCATATCTCGTACAGATTCCAGCCTCACGACTTGCTACCTAAATAACACTGCTTTGCCCTTACAGGTACCTCGGAGTATATATTGCAAATAATTTATCCTAGACTAGTCGCATTAAATATATCTTCAATAATGCTAATAGTATGCTAGGTTACCTCCACCGTAATTTTTGCAGTGCTGAATCTTCCCTTAAATTGTTTCTTTTTAAGACTATTATACGTCCGAAGCTTGAATAAGCGTCATGAATATGAAATCATGCTGATGTCATCCTAACCCATTAATACGAACTTGTTCAAAATATTTCGACTTGCTTCAACCTATCTAATAACAACAGAACAGAAAGCATATCAAACAAGAAAAACAGCCTTGAGCTATCGTCTTTTGCTTCACGTCGTATTATTTCTTGTTATGCATTATTTCATAAGCTTTTCCACCATCCCATACTGCACACTGAACTGATTCTTGAACAGCTCTGTCGCTCCCATCGCTTTGATCACATTCTTTCTTTCTTTTTTCTTTCTTTATTTTTTCTTAGACATTTGCCTAAGAGAGGGCTGAGACTAAAGGCTTGGTATCGCCTGACGAGGCCTCAGCCCCCTGGGCATCACAAAGAGGCAAAAAATTTATACATATATACATACATATAACAGTGCGGCTGGGCGGCACACAAACAATATCATTGGTCAAAACACAAACGCATACACTGCATACAAGATACACAAATATACATCTGTAAAAGGAATGGGCACTCAACGAGAAAATTGCACTATAAATGTAGAATTGGTACAGCATAAAAATGATAAGAGTTATGATACATATCCAACATAATACACTAAATCAGAGATTTTTCCTCATTTTCCTCCTTTCCTCTTCCCCTTCAAGCACAGAAAGAAAATATGTCCATGAACAAATATCTGCACATATACGAACAGTACAGGCATCGCGAGTAAGAAAAATGGCAGATGGCAAAGGGAACATGATTAATTGCAAAAGAGACAAAACATCTATACACTACACTTCCACGGAAAAGATATTAGTGAGAAGAGTAGACAACATCACTGAACAAAAGAGCTCTCTTACAATCGTTTTTGAAGGCAGGGAACGGTTTATTGTAATTAACGGGAATGTCTCTTCTATTGAGCATTTTGGTAACCTGAAAGGGTTGCGTTTGCCGGCCATAGTTTGTTCTAACTATTGGCATTCTTATTTTCGGATCTCTGATGTGGTACGGGCTTACACTCTCCGTAGGTACGTATGCAGTCTGTTCTTATGTATGCATTGTAGCAGCTTGAAATAGTATACCTGGTCTGCCCTCAGAATATTGTACTTACTAAAAAGTGGGTGAGTTCTTAGTTTCCGTTTATCCTCATAGTAAGTTTCGCATATGCGTAGCACTTTCTTCTGTAAAGTAATTATTTTTGTTTAATTTGAGTCAGTTGTGCCCCAAACAAGTACACTATATCTTATTCTAGAGTAGAACAAAGAATAATATAATGTCGGCTTCAACCATGATGGAATTAAGTGTTGAATTCGGTAGAGGCAGCCTGTAAACCGTGATAATTCGGACTTAAGGCTATCTACGTGGGTGTTCCATGAGAGATCACCACTGAACCATACCCCCAAGAACTTTTTCTCGGTGACCTCCGCGACCGGGTTGCCGTCGTACCTGATGTTGATGGGGTGATCATCTCGCTTGCTTGTGGGTTTAAAAATTACATATTTGGATTTTGCTATATTTAGGCTTATACGATTGGCTTGCAGCCACGTAGATAGTTTTAGTAAGTATTCATTTACAGATTTTTCTAAGCATGCTTTTGTTCCTCCCGTAAAGAATATATTAGTGTCATCTGCGTACATGATTAATTGAGGAGATCCTGGTATCATAGTTATATTGTTCACGTATATAAGAAATAGTAAAGGCCCCAGAATGGATCCTTGAGGGACGCCGTACTGTAACTCCATTTTACTAGACATACAGTTGTTTATAATTACATACTGGGACCTACCTTTCAGATATGTTTCAAGTAGTCTGAGCGCTACACCCCTAATCCCACAGATCTCTAGCTTCGTTAGTAATATATAGTGTTTTACAGTATCAAACGCTTTCCTAAGATCTATAAATAGACCCTGTGTTAGGAGCTTTTTTTCTATGTTTTCAATAATTTTATCTTTTATATGCAGAAGAGCCTGTTCTGTAGATTTTTTTGCTTGAAAGCCATACTGAGCGTCAGCTATTATTCCATGTTTCTGAAAAAAAAAACTAGTGAGTCTGTCATTTACAACGCGCTCAAATATTTTAGCGAAATTAGACAAGACGGAAATTGGCCTATAGTTAATAATATTGGCTGCACCACCGCCTTCATACACGGGAACTACTTTTGCTATCTTTATATCTGCAGGAAAATCTCCAGTAAGAAGCATCAGATTAACTATATATGACAACACGTGACTTATGTGGCTTGCGATATGTTTTATTGGCAAAGCTTTTATCCCGTCATCTGCAGTTGCTACATCGTTTTTCAAACTCTTGATTATTCTGTAAATTTCTGATGGAGTGCTAGCAGAAAGCGAGATGGAGCCCATTGGACCATTGGTATGTGTCGGCTCGTACGTACTAGCAAGTGGACCAGTATACTTTCCAAAGCTAATGAAACTAAGATTCATTTCTTCCGCTAGCTGCGCATCAGGGAGATGTTCCCCATTAACAGTAATGGCTGTTACGCAGAGATTCGTTCGTTTTCTGTTCATTAAATTATTAACCATCTCCCATAGCCTTTTATTGTCATTCACAAAGTTGGTCTTGGTTGTTATAACACTGAATTAAATTTTCAGTCATATATGTGGCTTACATCATGCGTATGGAACCATCTTCCTGCTAAAATTGTGCCTATAAATATTAAAGACCTCTTTCGATACTGTTTAGCTATTATCGTATGATTAGGACAAACAAGCTTTTTTATAACATTCAACTGCATATCTTGTTCATTGTTGTATATATTAACCACTCCCCTCTGTAATGTGTCTGGCCCTGAGGGTAAATGAATGAATATGACGACACTAGAAATGACGAAAATAATCGACTGTGGTCGAAGTCGTGTGTATTGTCTCAAGAAACGCTATCTGTCATTGTTCCATGAAATATCGAAAGCAAGCCAGAAGCTAGAGTTTTAAATCGTTATACTCAGCTATCCCAGAGCTACTCAAACAGGTGTCATACTATATGTAATATTCAGACGCATGAGTGCCACTCTGCTTGCAAACCAGCATCATCGCCATAATCGTCCGAAATAAGTCCAATGCAGCGCGCAGGCCTGTCTGTCTTTCGCCTTTTGTCTACCCCTGTCCTCCACAAGCTGTAGCCACCCTAGTCTATAAACTTGCTAGTCATCTGGTTGTCTTTGATCGTCTATAACATTTGCCATCCCTTGCTGTAAGCGAAAATCGGGTTGGCCGCCGTCCACCTTAGATTCGCTAAGTATGCCCGTTTCCTCTCTTTGATCTCAGCGAGGCTGTCAGCAAACCACATATGGTCCCTGATTCACTCTGATCTGTTCCTTTCTCTAATCACTGTCTCCTATCGATTTTCTGCCATAGCTCGCTGCACTCTGTAAAATATGATTTCAACTCCCAGAACTAAACTGCAACTGCTTGTCTTAAGAACAGGCAGGTACTTTCGGGGTGTAAATATTATGTATCTTCTGTTTTGAAGTTCGCAAATGCGCAAAGTATTTTCGCAGATAAAGCGACCGTCTACAAATACAAACACCTTTATTTAAACATCGTGGATGTTAGGAGTGTACTTAAAAAGCCTATGACTGGCTTAACAAAGGGGTGCACCCCTACATACTGATAAAGCGGGAGAAACAGCGCGTGGAAGGAATGTCAACAACAAAAGGACGCAGCGACATATTCCCTTGTAAGTCATAACAGGTTAGGATGGTAAAAAAATTCATAACTGTGAACAAAACATCAAAAGAATGCATGAACACAACGAAAATAAGTGCGAAAAGTACAAACTTTTTCCAGAACGTGAGCAGCAGCAGCAGGCTACACTGCATAATCGGTCGCTCGAAAGTCCTAGTGCGAATTAAGAAGGTTTGGAATAATATAACCAAGCTTTTGATGGCCATTTTTCTTGCGAAAAGATTTCATATTTTTGATTAGACATTCAAGGAGTGTGCTGCGAAAGACATGGCAGATTTTGTGGTGTAACTTTGCAGAGACCAAAATGAAAAAAAAATCTAGTCTTGAAAGCCATTATAATTGGTAGGCCTTAGTGCAAGTTGACAATTGTTGTCTTTTACGAGGTCGAGCTTTTATTCTTGTAATCAGAGCTAGTGAACTTCTAAGCCTGATTTTCGCTCTCCCAGCGTAGGGTGTAGAAATGAAGCAGTCTCGTGTTCACTTCCATTCTGCATTGGAGTCAAGGTATAAACACTTCTCTGCGCTTGGGCACACAACGGCAGCGCAGCTTTGATGACCCCGAGGCCATTGGCGCTTGAGCTCGCCCATCAGCTTTAAAAAAAAGGCTTAACTCAATCCAGTAGCAGGGACTACTAAGATCTATGCGTGAAAAACTTTCTGAAAAAAAAAGAGTAGACGCAAAGTAACGAATTTGCGAGCAAATTACGTGGTTCGGGGAGGAGAGCATCGTAATTAGCAATTACTATGCCATATCGCTCGAGGCATGTTCAGTTAGCAATTACGCCATGTCACTCCCTATGAAAACAAGGTTCGCCCAGCAACGACAGTTTTTGAAGCAAGCAATGCTGGGCCTCCAGTACATATTGCAAGCACGACACTCGGAGCTCTCGGCCTGCGCGAGTGATTGTGTGGCCTAGTTCTTTTTCAAGGCTTTGGCTTTACTCTTTAGCCATCCGCTTAAAAGTATTCTACAAGCATACCGACACAAACTGCGTTTGCAGAATTCTGAAATTGCTATTTCTTTGGACCCGCCGCGGTGGCTCAGTAGTTAGGGCGCTCGGCTACTGACCCTGAGTTCCCGGGTTCGAACCCAACCGCGGCGGCTACGCTTCTATGGAGGCAAAACGCTAAAGCGCCCGTGTGTTGTACGATGTCAGTGCACGCTGAAGATTATAATAATAATAATATTAATAATAATAATAATCATAGTAATAATAATAATTGGTTTTTTGGGGAAAGGAAATGGCGCAGTATCTCTTTCATATATCGTTGGACACCTGAACCGCGCCGTAAGGGAAGGGATAAGAGAGGGAGTGAAAGAAGAAAGGAAGAATTAGGTGCCGTAGTGGAGGGCTCCGGAATAATTTCGACCACCTGGGGATCTTTAAAGTGCACTGACATCGCACAGCACACGGGCGCCTTAGCGTTTTTCCTCCATAAAAACGCAGCCGCCGCGGTCGGGTTCGAACCCGGGAACTCCGGATCAGTAGTCGAGCACCCTAACCACTGAGCCACCGCGGCGGGTATGAAGATTCCCAGGTGGTCGAAATTATTCCGGAGCCCTCCACTACGGCACCTTTTTTTCCTTTCTTCTTTCACTCCCTCCTTTATCGCTTCCCTTAGGGCGCGGTTCAAGTGTCCAACGATATATGAGACAGATACTGCGCCATTTCCTTTTCCCCAAAACTATTTATTATTATTTATTTGCCAGTAACGTCGACTGAAAAATCAGCAAAAGTGTTTTTTTTTTTCATTTTTCGAGTGTGGTTCATGCACATATAGCGCTCGGACTTGCGCTGTCGCAGGTCACCATTTTGCACTGGCGAACTGAAAAATGTTGTGTACACTGACTCTTTTGTTTCGATTTAATGAACTTTATAGAACTCGGAGCTAACATCATTCATACGAGTACAGATTTTTGGTGGTGTTGGCATGAAGAAGCAGCCTACCACCGGTCACCTGCCTTACCTGCACTTGTTTCCTCAGCTGCAGACTACGCAACTCATGACTCCTAAAATATCCAGAATTTCATGTGACATGACCATTTGCCATAGAAGGATATTTCTGGCTCGGAAACCAGCGTAGATCTTTAATTCTAGATGAAAACATGAACGCCAATTATCAAGAATGTCTGGCAGTGCCTACGACGTGAATCATTGATGACTGCCTACTTAACCTCTTCCCGATCGAAGTAAAACATGAGCAAAAGAAATAACAGAAAAATGACGTCAATTTCAAATTCCTCTTTGTCAACATACTCCGCATCGACCACGTAGTCAACAGCTAAGTTGAACCCACTGCAGAACAAAGTCATATTTTTCAAAATGGCACCAGTTAGTTTTGCTTTTTCGGAAAGCACGACCACGTTTTTTGGGCACAGATTCCAACATCATCTCAATCAGAATCAATGCCGCCCATGACTGGGCTAATTAAACAAGGTTCCTCCGTTAAATGAGGCCAACTTCAGTTTGTAGCACCCCACTACGCGCACTCTAATATCCTCGGCACCTTCTGCTGCATCGCCCGCTTGTTGTCTCCTTGTTGGCCCTTGAACCCCCACCCCCCAAAAAAAGGAAATAAAAACAATTTCATACCTATCGCTGCAGCTGTGAAGGTTGAACTTGCCTTTAGAGGTAGAGCTGCTTTTGTTAGTTCAGTTGTATTGAGAGAGAAATAAGTTGTGCTGGTATGTAAACAAAGCAGGAAAAAAGGAGCTGATCCTTCTGTAGAATTTCTGAGCGCAGGGACGTAGGTAATTACATTGAAAGGAGAAACGAGCAAACGCTTTATTATCTTTTTCTTCTCTGCATTCAGTGTTATTGACCCTTGCTTTTTTGAAAAAAGAAGTCAATAAAAAGTCAATAAAATCGTACATTTGTTCGGGGTCCTTCGTTTAACATTCTACTGAAATAATAGAATATAAGCATGCAATGACAAGGTACAAGACTGTTGATATAAGAAAAAGTGGTGCCATTATATCTCATTCACTTAAATATAGCTTGCGCTATTTAAATCGAAATGATGGAGCACTCACATAGAGTAACCGGAAAAAAGGACATTCTGTTTTTTTTTTCTCAGTGCCAGTTTCTTTCCCGCTTCATAATCGGAATCACCTGTGCAAGCTCCTAGGCGACAGTTGTTCTTCCGCGTCTGTATGGTTTCCGATGTGCAAACCATACAGACAAGGACACAATCGAATTTTTGTCTGAGCATTGAAAAGATGCGGCATTGTGACGGGCGACATATGTATAAAAACGCGATTTATACATTGCTGCTGCAGCTGCGTGTGAATCATGTTGATGAGGAAGATGATGAGGCTGAGGATGAGGACAGCGTCCCAGCACTGCGGTGTCAGGAGAAGGGAGGTGGAGGAAAAGAACCGTGTGATGTACAAATCAGGTCCAAAGTCGAGAGAGTAGCGGTCCAACTGTGTTCTTCGTGCTGTCGTTTGCCTCCTTCGACCTCGCCTGGACTTAATTTACTAATAATTGAATAATTACTCAATGGCATCCACACGAGCGCAGCCATACGGCCACAAACGAAAACTATGCAGCTTTCTCAGAAACTTCGCAGTTAAAGAACAATTTGTCCTGCTCCGAGGTTCAAACCGAGGACCACCGCTTGACCGGAGCAGTTGCTCTACCAACTTAGCTAACCGGGACGGCAAGCTTATGGTAGGGCGAGAGCGAATTGATCAATAACTCGAAGTGGGAACAGTATTGGTCAAATGTTTAGGGAAATCCCCCAAAGTGGAGAAGATTCCACTTAACATCGATTATCTTTCCTGAAATAGAATTGGGACATCGTGAGATGTGTAATTTATTTTTTATGTTTTCTCGGTGTGAAATGGGCATTTTTTTCGACGTTGTGTACATGTCCTCAGTTTTCTTTGAAAAAGTCTGTTGTGTGTGTCAGCCGTTTCGGTGTCCATTGTTTTGCACCGTCTTTGGTGAGGTCTGCTCTTCTTTCCTAAGAATTGATATTCACATGTCGGTCAGCTTTCCTTTCATCAATCGCCCAGTGCAGTTGGGAGCACCGAGATCCTTTTCTTGTCTGCACAAGTGGCGAAATGAATATCAGCAAATAAGGGCTGGTGGGCACGATATTCCCGAAAGAGGACAAGCTTGTTTAAACATGAGCATTCTATTTCCTTTGGTGCCGTTCTTGGTACAAAGGAGGCAGTTTTGTGCAGAGATATGTCTTTTTATCTCCGCAGTGGGCTCTTTAATTGAGTTCTTCATGAGTGGTCACCTCAAATCTTGTGGCAGGTGCATTCTCCTTGGACGAGTGCCTGTTGGGAGCAAGGAGGCCGGTGGGGTTGGGGGGGGAGAGAAAATGGAGAAATTGGCTTTGAAACTTTCTTTACGTTTGACATTACTGGCTTGGTCAATTACGTACTTAACAGACGTATAACCTTAGGTATCCCGCATACAGATAGACAAACACGCGTCCCCTGACTCGATAAATTGTAGAGTACATAGCCGCAGAGTACGCCGAGTACGCAGAGAGCGCAGAGTACATAGTCGCTATGAGAACTTTTCGGAATGAGTGTTTTCCAGAACACAGTTAGTGCAGAGTGGGGGAACCCAACATGGTGTTGGTACACTGGGATAACAGTGTGTATGTCCTTTAACATTGGTACGCATTCATGCAATTGGCTTGCGTGACTGGGCCAAAATAACTTTTTATTCAGCGCAACAGCTTCCTTTGAAAGTTTTCTGCCGACCATTCATATAAAGAATAGTATTCTCTTAGGGCGCATAATTTTGCAGAAATTTCCCAAGCCAGGCGAAGAAGTACACATAAGTGAGAGCACAGACAACCTCATCGACAAAGCAAGTCAGTACATTTGGTCTTTCACGACGTCGCTGGCAGACACAATGAACCATGCACTGTGCAAATGAGTCTGTGGTACAGGCCGTTCTTGACCACCGTTTGTAAGTGACTAATCCAGTGTCCAAGCATTGGCGCGCATTTTCTTTAAGGATAGTTACTGTATTCGGCTTTAAGCAAGAACATTGTGTCGTTTTGTTCCTTGGTGTCGTCAAGTAAATATCGGTAGCAGTTGGATGCTGGTAATATTTTGTGTACCTGTAGGTGCCAAGTAAAGGCTGTGGTTTTATCATGTGAAAGCATCCACGAGAAGGTTTTCGTGCACAACATATCCACAGCGTTAGGATTGTACTCCTTGTATTACTCCATATTTCAGTGCTTAAGAACCGCCAGTATGAATGTAAATAATTACGCATATCCTGACTACTCAGACAGCTCACAATCTGAAGCAGAATAAAGTTGCATGTCAGTCGTATTTTAATGTTAGATTCTTGTGCAGGAAAAGAATACTCCGAGGTTCGAATTAGGTAAACAGGGAGTTGTATAAACGAAGGCAGTACGTTAATATCGACTCCTTAGGATATTTGAACCACACCAAAGATCAGTATGCAGAGCTTTCCGCATCTCCCTCACTTACGATTCCCGAATTTGTTTCCTTTCATGAGCTTTACGAATGTTTGCGTCGGTTCTTTGCCACCGAACTTCTAACGATTTTATCTGTAGACACATAACATCAACTTTCCTGACAAGATTGAAGATTACTGGTTCTAATTTAATTACCAATCTTTTATTGTTGCAAAGTGCCCTGTTGACTAAAACTCCCACACAATGCCCACCATTAGAGTCCACGGCTCACACCTAAGCGCGGCACCGCCCGTTCCCGGGAAAGTTTCCCCTTGCTTTCGGCGACGTCCGCGATTCCATGGACGACTCACAGCTTTACCAGTCGCCGCACACATTGCGCATGTTGACGTCGACCTGCGTTCTTCAGAGAACCGTAGGAGTCCATTGAACTCCGTGAATCGTTCCAGCTCTCCTTGCCGCGACCGCGGCCAGTGCGTTCGCTTTCGCCGCTGCCGCTGCCACCGGTGGGGGCAACGCATTATACTCCGGTGACTGCAACAAAAAGTATAAACAGCTGTATCTTATCGGCACTCACCTATAGGGCAAGAACGTGGAGGCTAACGAAAAGGGCTTAACTTAAGGACATCGCAGCGAGCTATGGAAAGAAAAATGATAGGTGTAATGTTAAGAGACCGGTAGCGGGTAGTGTGGGTGAGGGAACAAACGCGGGTTAATGGCATCCTAGTCGAAATCAAGGGGAAGAAATGGGCTTGGGCAGGGCATGTAATGGGAAGGCAAGACAACCGGTGGTCATTAAGGGTAACGGAGTGGATTCCAAGAGAAGGCAAGCGTAGCAGGGACGGCAAAAGGTTAGGTGGGCGGATGAGATTAAGAAGTTTGCAGGCAAAGGGTGGATGCAGCTGGCAAAGGACAGGGTTAATTGGAGAACCATGGGAGAGGCCTTTGCCCTGCTGTGTGCGGGAAGCCATCGCGGTGGCTGAGTGGTTATGGCGCTCGGCTGCTGGCCCGAAATACGCCGGTTCGATCCCGGCCGCGGCGGTCGAATTTCGATGGAGGCGAAATTCTAGAGGCCTGTGTACTGTGCGATGTCAGTGCACGTTAAAGAACCCCAGGTGGTCGAAATTCCCGGAGCCCTTCACTACGGCGACTTTAATAGCCTGAGTCGCTTTGAGGCGTTAAACCCGCGTAAACCATAAACCTGCAGTGTGCGTAGTCAGGCTGACGATGATAATGATGATGACAAAATCACTTTGCAAAGAAGTACGTATTCAGTAGCGCTCTTTCTGCTGGCCTCGCTGTATGTCTCCCCTACTGCGCTGTGGATAAAATGCAGGCTGGTATTGACCACTGCCGCCTACACCGCGTATCCACTTAAGTGTGATCAGCTGTTGTGTCCACAGAGTGTTCTGAAGACGCGCACCCCCACCATAGGATAGCCCAGCAAATATGCCGGCGAGTTTTAAAGAAGCACACTTATGTACACGCCTTATTCCAGTAAGCGATGGTGAAGCCAAAGCTAGATCTTCACGATAATCCGTCTTTAACGCCGCCTTTAGCTTCGCCTCCGGCGACGCGGAGGAATCGACTTGCGAAAGGAGACTTTCGCGTGCGCCGCGATCTCTTCGGCTACCCTTGTGGCCTGAACACGCCATCGAAAAATCCATCAAGCGGGAGCAGCTGGCAACTGCCGACATGTAAGAGGGAAAGTGATTCAGGCAAACTGAAGGGCGCCTGTCAATAAATTTTCACATTGTTTCTTTCCACGTGTACAAGACGTGGTATTCTAGCAGGATTTCTTTGAAAAAGCCGCTCGCTTCATTTTGGCATGGTTTTTTTCTTCGCCTGTTAAACCGCAGCGTCTAATTTCTGCTGCTTTGTCGCACATAAAAATCCGCAGATAAAAGAAACACTCTAATTTTGTTAGCGTCCAGGCACTAAGTGCAATGTTTTCATTATAACCATTATATCGTTTGCCACTGCAAACATCCGGTCACCTTGGTGCCCTACTAGGCTTTGCCGGTAACGAGGCGTTGAGAGTTTGAGACCTGCTTCAGTAAAATATTTTCTTTGTCAAACCTGAGACGTCCTCAGAAACCACACCGTGCAACAGGTGTATCTGTGTGAAAAGTTCTTCAAAACATGCGACTTACAACAATAAACAAAAAGGCGTACTACAACAACAGTGAATGGGCATCTGTCTCGTGTGATGTATTTTTCCCGGCGTGTGTGCGCACAGTTTGGGGCATAAAGCTTCATGATGCACCCGAAATAATAGGTTTGTTGTAGCGCCTTCGCCATTCACAGCTTTTGAGATGGTCTAATCCTTGTTACAATGGCTGAGCAGTGCACTGAAAAATCTGCCATTGTGAAAGCCACTGAGAGCCACGGTAAACCTCATCGGCGGTGGTCGCTTTTTAACCCAAAACGAGGTACGGGAGGGTCCCATTGAATTCCATTACAATGGGAAATCAACTAACAATTTTCAAATAGAGTTGAACTCTCCCGCGTCAAACAGCATGCTTACCGTGAATTTTAAGTGAAATTAGGCAGAGGTTTCATGCGGATCGAAGTGCCATAAGTTGAACACCGAACCTTTCATTCGTATTTTCGATTACTACCCGAGACGTGGGGGCTAATATAGAACACGAGGTTAATAAAACTCATTTTGATCCGCTTGCTTCTGGCTTGACAGATTTGAAAGTTTTAATTGATAATAAAGTTGAAGCAATTTCTATCTTAACTTCTGAATCTTGTCATTTCATTCTGTCTACCGGTGACTCGCAGTAAGCGGCCGAGGCGCCACTCTTGGTGGGCTGATGGGTTATAAATTGGCGTTGCTTGTGAAGACATAGTAGAACGCGATTGGAAACAATAGAAGGGACAGTGCCAGCAGTGGTGTTCGCATGAGTACAGAGAGCGAGAGAGAGGGAGAGAGGGTTTATTGACGGGAAAGGCAGAGAGGTTGGCCTGAAAAATAAGTATCTGGCCTGCTACTCTGCACTGGGAAACGCGGAGGGGAGAAAAAAAAAAGGGTCACGATGAGGTATGATGCATGAGTAAAGAAATGAGCCCTGTAGTCACCGAGTAGCTGAGAGGCACGCGAATAGGGAGGTGCTACGAGTTGCATTGTGCATTAGCGACCACATAAATGTGATCAGCGCATAGTGAATACTTTCCGAGTAAATGCCGAATACGGAATCCGACATTGAATGTGGATTAAACCTTATTTAATCTGATATTTTGCAGTTCCAGTGGCTCCATCTTCTAGGCCTTTGGACGTGCACCTATATTTTCCAGAAAAATAGCACTCACTACGTCCGCTGGACGATTTCAGTGTTTTCGTTAATTCGCACGAACCCACAAGAGGGAAATTCGTCGGCTAAATGAAACCAGACTAAAGTAGAAAAAGTGACATTTTGGCTAGCACTGCGTAAAGAGAGGTTCATCGGCAGCTTTTTCTGGTGGCGATAGTTTCCGTATCGTTATTTGTCCTACAACTCGATAGAGTGCGGATCCCGTAACTATGCGTGAACCTCCCAGCTTGACGCGTTTCAGTGACGTCATGCGTGACCTAACACTATGCTCAGTGATCCACACGATAAGCTTACAAACAATATCTTCCGGGGCCGAATACTGAATCTGCCAATCTCCACATGATCTCTAGGTGAACAAGCATGCAGCGCCTAAGGAATGCGAAGCTACGGGTAAGAAAATGTACTGACGACAGCGACCAGCAAAATAGTCTCAGAAAAAGGTCAAAGGAAGAATAAACACTTGCACTCGTTTCATGCTGCCTCCGGATTGACGAATTCGCCCGCAAAGCTGCGTAAGAATCGAAGCGCCTCCCAAGCCTTTCGAAGAAAAAGCTTTCCGTGCCGCGTTCTATGGGAGTCACTGCGGCCTTCGACGTGTACCTTTGACCTCGCCTTTAGTACAAACAAACTACTCGTGCCTCACTTCAGCCGAGACTTGCAGGTCGAGATCAGGTGAAAAGATGAATGGGTGAACGGCCTCCTGGGCGAGAAACTGAGGAGCTCATTATCGAATTTCTCGTCCCGTCGTCCAAGGATCATTACTGGCGCCCACGGGCGCCAGTAATGGTCTTTGTGCCTAATGTGCTCCTGCGTCACGCCACGGCTTCTATGGTTTCTTTCAGTGCCGATGGAACATAATACTCGTGCCATTTTGGCTGAATATTTTGTTTTTATATTTCTTACTACGGATAGTGGCTCAGGAGTCAGTAAGTTCGGCTACTGGCCCCTTAATGAGAAGATTAATCCCTGAGGTAGCAGTCGCGTTTCGAGAGAAGCGAAGTATAAACTGTCCTTGCGCTGATTGTATAGTACTAGTCGAAAAATTGGACGTGGACAAAAATAATCAACAGCTCTTAATGTGTCTACGGCTCCTAACGACCGACTGATCAATCGGTCAACGAATGATTGAAGGAATGAATGAATTCATCAATAAATTATTCAATTAATCAGTCAGTCAATCATTTGATCAATCCGTGCGTCGGTCGGTCAGTCAGTGAGTGAATGACTGAATCAATCGATCGATCGATCAATGAATCAACCTTAGCATCATGCATATTGCAGAATTCTATTGCTGCAATCACAAGCAAACCTATTCTTTTTTGAAGCGAAAGCTTCACTACGCTACCTCGTAATGATTTCGCGGTGCTTGCGATTTTGACCTTCAAGTGAGCCATAGGTCAAACCCTTTACGGCGCGGTTCGGGTGTCCACCGATATATGTGAGACAGTTACTACGCCATTTCCTTTCCTTAAAACCGGTTTTGGTTTTCTACCGATATATGTGATACAGTTACTGCACCATTTCCTTCCTTCAAAACCAATTCTAAAAACCAACTTTTAATTTCCTTCGAAAGCAATGGAAAGGCGCATAACTGGCCCCCTGGGACGCTGGTCACCTCAGTCGCGCTTTAAGCTACGTGGCGGTAGTGACAGATGTGAGCTGCATGCGTTTGCATTCACAACGTTGTAGCAGAAGTGGGGCACTGAAGCTATAGACCGTCGGCGTTCTTTGTGTTCATTGGCGTTAGCGTTGAGAGCGCTCTAGACTCCGATGATTTTGAGGAAAGGAAGGCCCATAGCTGGCCTCCTGTGGCAGTGGACGCCTCAATCGCGTTTTGAGGTAGCGGCGGTGGGAGAGGAAGTTGCGGGCTTCATGCATTAGAGAGGACAACATTGTGGCAGACACGCTCCACTGCAGCAATAGGCCGCAGCGTTCATTGGGGGAGCAACCACTTGCGATCACCCAATAATTTAACCGCCACATGGCAGGCTCGGCGCGTAGTAGTAGTAAATGGTTTTATAAAATAATAATAAAAAGGAAGGAACAGATTTTTGCAAAGGACGATAATTTAATTTTTATAATTTTTCCTCGAATCGATTTTAATTCGGAACGTCTAGCGAGAATGACCATTTGCCGTCCTTTTATAGGGAACGGCGTTGAAGTACGAACTCTGGAATCCGAAACAAAGAATTCGATGTCGATTTACGTAGTTTACTTGCGGAATCGCCTGGTTCTTGTGGCACCACAGTTAGTTTTGTTCTACCTTTTTGCACAGTATATCTCCGTTTTCTGGTGGCAGCGTTCTCTTTGTCGTTAGGATGCCGTTGTCTGTCTACAAGGTCAACTTCAATTTTTCCCTGTCCTTTGGAAACTGCGGCCACCGCATCTCTGAAAACGTATTAATCTCATCCGCCTTCCTAAATTTCTTCCGCCTCCTGCTCCGCTTGCCTTCTCTTGGATTCCACTCCGTCACCTTTTTCGGACCAGTAGTTAGCTTGCCTTCGCATGACACGCCCTGCCCAAGCCCATTTATTCCTATATATATATATATATATATATATATATATATATATATATATATATATATATATATATATATATATATATATATATATATATATATATATATATATATATATATAGTATAGAAAGATAAACGTATTTGGATGCTAGAGGCAAAAATTCAAAGTTGAAAACGCTTCATTTAGCCATAGATTTATTTTGAGTCTACGTTTCGGACAGAGCCTGTCATTGCAATGTCTTGGTTACTTGGATTTTTATTTTTGAGCCATAGTGTCGGGTTGTTTTTAAGGCGGGAGATAGACGTGGATTGCGGCTGGCTGCCATGATCATAAGATAAAGCCGTAAATGCTCAAGGCAGAAAAGTAGTTAATCGAGTGTATTAGAGTTACTAGAACAAATTCCGCACATTCTCTAATTTTTTTTCACGTACTTATTGAAAAGCCGTTTATCAGCGCAACAAAATCTGCTGGGCAAATAGAGCAAATCTTGCATGTTCATGAATAGGTGCTAGTTCCACAAAGTCAGAAGATCGGCCCGTTAGATGAAGCTTAATTTGCATTTAAAAAACCTCTGCCGTCACTTGAATTACACCCAGTAATATATTGTCCCTCTAGATGAAGAAAAGACGCTTCGGGAGTGCAAAGGGTTCAACGAATACTGTTCGATAAGCCTGTGAGAATGTGGGAGAAGGTGGGAAGTGCACATTACCTCCAGATAGCCTAAGGACAGCTCAAAAGTCTTCGAGAAGGTGAAACGCCGCTAAGCCGACGGCACAGTAAGCGTCCTAGGCCACGTCCCCGGAGAGTCACTTCCCGCTCAGCCCTGCGTGTTTGACCTTCCCGTAGAATAAACAGACCCGTCCCGCCTCACGTTCACCGAAGCGTGGAAGCTGAGAACGGTTAAACGGCCTCCTGGGTCAAAAACTGGGGGCTTACATCGATCACCTCGTTCCATTTGGCTGATTGGTTTTACCGCGGCGAGCCCTTTGTGATCATAGCGCGCACTGCAGTGCAACGCCATGGCGGTTAAGGGCACGGTCATTTTACTTTTAAAGTCTTTCCTGGTGTTGTTACGTGGGTTCCTTTTCCATTGGCAAGTCCAGGTGATTGATTCGGCAGCTGCGACTTTTGGCAGATGAACCCAGATTGACGGCTTTGAATTCGTTGCAAGCGAAATTTAAAATGTTACTTTGTTGATAGTTTGCCACTTGTTCAGTACTTGCAAAAGGACTACAATAATTATGGGCAAACACGCCGTGCTTTATATCAATATGTTCCTAAGGCACTGACCGGCTGAAAAAGTGATCGATCTGTTAGTTACTGAGTGTTCTTTCACATTCAGCAATATGCATGCTAAAGTTTCTTCGGAAACGAATATTGGGAGAGGGTCAGTTGTACTGAGCCAGAAGTAATGATTAAGGAACACCTTTTTAATGTCACAAGGCTGAAAGAACTGTGTGCTTGATGTGAAAACTCTTCTTTTTCTTTCATTCTTCCGTTCTTTTCAAGGCATTTATTTTCGTAATTCCACCCAAAATGTTTTCTACTTTATTCCCAGCGCTGGGCGCTGGGAGTGTGCAGCAAAAACCACGATGGTCCAAGAAAGCTGGCAGATATTTTTGTCCAGGCTGCCTCCGATACCTTTCATTTTCGTGAACCACGGGAATGGGACGTACGAACACCATCGATAGCATGACTATCTTTTTGAAACTGAACTCATTGCAAAGATACAGACATAACTCTGTGAACCAAATAGCATGATTCAGCGCAAGACACGTTCCTTTACGCAGACTGACTGCAAAAACGCAATTTTAGAAAGCGATCGTAGATATAACAATTTCGGCGTTTAAGCAGTTTTGGCTTGAAGCTATAGAGCGGCAGCCGATATTTTCGTGTTGTTATTTAAAGGTCATCCGGTAAGCTATGAAGCAAAGGAAAAGAACGCTGAAAGAAACACAAAAAGACCTAATACACATTGAAATGCTTTCGACTTTCTCAATGGATCGTGAAATGATAAACCTTTCCATGTGTACTGTTAAACGCATGCAGTTATAAAACGGTAACTGTGTATTCAAACAAAAGTTTTTACGACGAAAAATTTTGTGGAGCCGAGCTCAGCTTATTCTTTAGGGTTGACAAAGGTGTGTCCAGTATGCAACTTCAATCTGAAGGAAACATGTAGACACAGTTGCATTACATATGTAATCTGTTCCAAAGCAATAGTACATCGGAAACATAAGTGGTAAACTCTGTAATTGAAGTGCAAATGCGACCTGGTAGACTCGTGACAGCGTAGCATTTCTCAAATCGTTCTTTAGTCATAGCGATCGGTGCTTAGTTCTAAAGACGGTTACATTTCTGTCACGTGTGTAGAATAGAGTTTTATTCAGGAACTGTGTGCAGCGATATGTTATCTGATCTTCATGAAAATGATTAGTGCGAACAGCTGAATTGGTTGCTTATAAAATTAAATAATTTCATAGGTTGGTGTTGTGTAGCTATGATTAAAATGCTAAGATGAAAACTTAGCGACGAGTTGGAAGTGAGGGCATATTTCGAGTTTCCATAGTGATTTGCACAGCGGCAGTGAAACGGTACTTGTGAACGGTGAAACGGTTTGGTTACTCTCAATGAGTTCATACAGTTAACGTTCATACAGCTTATTCCTCATCAAAATAGGCGTACCCAAGAACTTGTGTGCTCTAAGTGGGTACAAAACAAAACTCACGTCGCTTTCACTAAGCTATTCGCTCATTAACCTTATTTCGCGGTTAATACAATTTAACCTTGTGAACGCAAGACGTTATCAAGAACCATATGAGTGAGGGCAAGAGGCGGTGACTAGTCGCGGGTGCCAACAATAAATGCTACTAGACAATAGCTGTTGTACGTAATAGGTGCATCATGTGTTAGGCTCTATTAGGAATGAGCAACAAACACTAAGGTAAAAACTACAATCGTGGAGTAACGGTTCGTTAAAAATACATAATGTTGAAATATCAATATCCACTTTTGTTCATTCATGTTGACAGCAGGAAAAAACAATGAGGCGTTTCACTTTTGCGGGCGTTAAATGTTTTATGAATTTTCCTTATTTTTTCATCTCTGTAACTTCCTCTTCATCGGATGTTCTCCTTGCTTGCAAGTGAACTTGTTCTAACAAATGAGGGTCTGTTCAGAAGCCTAATCTCGGGAAAGGCAGGGACTACATTTCTACTTTCTTATTCTTGAATGAAGCAGCTCTGAGCTGCCGGCTTTATTATCCGAAACAGTTGAGATATTTTTTGCACTATTTCATGAAGACTTAAAAATGAAGAGGGTCCACTTTGCATATACTGATTCCGATTGCATTTATCGCCAGTCATTTATTAATTAAGACTAGAGGACAAAAACTTTTGCAAGAGAATAGTAGATAGATAGACAAAGTGGAGGAGGAGAAGGCAGGGATAAGAGAACAGTAACTGTAGAGGAAGTTGTAGTCAAAGTGAAGAACATTGATCAGTGCACGCAGATGTAGAGTCTGTGAGAAAAGCAATGAGAGCCAAAAGTTACAAAACGAATATTAGGAACAAAGTTCATCGAGTTTTGATTGTTCTTTAAACTTTCGTTATTCTTGCATTGTTTAAATGGCACGCAGAACCTTTAATGTGCAGGGTTGTTTACAACACAAGTAGAAAATAATAAGCGGTACTCATGGATCCTGCGTGAGGCCCGGTCAATTTGAAGGTTTCTATTACATGAGCAATAATTCTCTTTTAAGACTCAGTAATAAAACTGGTAGGAATATTCATACAGAATGGCAGTGTAGGGTATGTAAAACAAGGTTTGTATGAGCATCAAATCCCAAAAAAAACTAACGCTGTGATTACGCTCATGTACACGCCACATGCAAAGTTGTTCTGACATTGAATGACATAAACTGAGCTGCGGGGGGGGGGGGGGGGGGGCTCCCTATCACAAACTTATTTTGAGCATAAACATGAGGGATCGTTGTGCTCCTCGCAAAAACAAAAAAAGGTATATATGAAACGAGCCCAAAGTTCGAAGTGAACTTCGTTCGTGTTCGCGCTCCTGCTTAGGATGCAAATATACCAGATCCAAGCGAATCGTCATAATAATATTAATAATTGGTTTTTGGGGAAAGGAAATGGCGCAGTGTCTGTCTCATATATCGTTGGACACCTGAACCGCGCCGTATGAGAAGGGATAAGGGAGGGAGTGAAAGAAGAAAGGAAGAAAGATGTGCCGTAGTGGAGGGCTCCGGAATAATTTCGACCACCCGAAGATCTTTAACGGGCACTGACATCGCACAGCACACGGGCGCCTTAGCGTTTTTCCTCCATAAAAACGCAGCCGCCGCGGTTGGGTTCGAACCCGGGAACTCCAGATCAGTAGTCGAGCGCCCTAACCACTGAGCCACCGCGGCGGGTCAAGCGAATCATCCTTTGAATGAAAAATGAGTCCAGCACTGCACGCTGGCTCGTCAGACATGGAATACCTTTCTTTTCGTTCAGGATAATGTCTCTTGGAACTTTTAGCGCGCCCGTTGCGTTTGCTGCTATGATTCTCAGTTTTATTCCCAGTTGAGACACTGTACTTTTCTAATATATCAAACCAAAGACAAGACTCCTATTGGAGAGGGCGCACACACACACATGCAACCACAGAGTAAGGCGAGGTATGCATAAGCAAGTAAAAAAAAACATTTGCGCAGCTCCTGCGTAGCGAAAAAAGAATGTTTAATCTCGTTTTCGATTCTATTTTTGGCAATACTGTATGTGATTGCAACATAAATGGCGAGTGTGAACAAGAACGCGAATTCTGGCAAGCAGACAGAAGGGATGTAGGCAGCACATCGGGCTTTAAATTTGCAACGCCACTAAACACGCGGCAATTTTCTCTATAATTGAAATAATCCGCACAGTTTGCATGGCTCTGTTTTGACAACAGAAATAATTGCAGTTTTGCCTAAAACCAACTGTGTCAAACTTGACAGGATACAGGGACTTGCTGCGATGTTTGTAATTAACAAAGAACGCCGCCAACAGCAGGCTTCGGTGGCTGTTGAATTCCATCATGCATGACATAACGAGCACTTCTTTTCCTCACTTGTATGCCAAATGGGCAAAATATTGTTCGGTTTCAAATTAGAGAACTTGATGTCAAATCTGAAGCCAGAGTTTGTTGTAATATATAGTTAAAATACAATATGACACTCGTGATTCTGATATACAGGGTACTTTTTCAAATGTTTACCAATTTTTATTTTCAAAACTGTGAGAGATGCCTCTTTGCCGTCTGTGCTGGAAAGTTGTACTGTAAGGCGGAAATTGTGCGCCTGATACGGATGGAAGATTAGACAGCCAATTAACTGAAATTAACTGATGAACTTATTTTTTTTAGCGGGCTAGGTTATATCGCGAAATTGAAGAGAGTCTACTTTTCAGTGAAGCCCTGTTTCTTAATTTTCTGAATCGCAAGTGTGGGTCGAAAAAATGAATGTCAGAACTACGCATTTGAAACTGGTTGAGCTGCTCTCCAGCGTTGCATATTTACAGAAAGGCTTCATCAAATTTATAGTGCGTGTACTACAGACACTCTGTTTGCATTTAGTAATGTAAAAGAACACTTCGTGTCGGCAACAATACCCAGTGTAGGGGTGCCATGTTATAAATATGATGTGCAAAAAACCTTTCTCAGCGAGCTTTTAAATGCGTAAATTCGACGCTTGATATCTCGAACTACAATGCGATTAAGAAAATTTATAAACAGAATGCTCCTTCTATGATAACGACCTTCAATTTCACCATATAACATTGGCTGTTCAATATCAAAAGCTGTGTCAGTAATTTATAGTTAATGGCCGTGTATTTTTTTATTCGTATCAGGTAGATAATGTACATCTTGCTATCCAATCCCGCTGCATGGACTCCATTTACGTATCTCTCATAGTTCCTAATAAAAATGTGCCAACATTAAAAATACATCACCATATATATTACCCAGCGGAGGGCATGTGTCATTGTGTAGGTTGTACACCACAAGAAAACATTTATATATTGCAATACCTTATCTTACCACCACCATCATGCTGACTGTGCACACTGGAGGAGAAAAGCCTCTGCCATATCTCTCCTGTTAAACCTGATTTGTACCAGCCGCGGCGCCTTCATCCTAGCAAACTTCTTAATATCCTCCATCACCTAATTTTCTGCCACCCCCTGCTACGCTTGCCTTCTCTTGTAATCCGGTCCGTTACCCTTAACAACCATCGATAATCTTGCCTTCGCATTACTCGAACTGCACAAGTCTCTTTCTTCCTTTGATTTCGAATAGGATACCATTAACCTGCGTTTCTTCCTTCACCCACTCTGCTCTCTCCCTGTCTCCAGAAAATCCTATGAAATCCCATTCAGTACCTGAAAATGCCTCGAACACCACTATTCGGGTAGAAAGCAGCTAAGTACTATTGCGATGAAATTATTATAGGACGCGTGTTCTCGAAAAAAAACATTTATTGCAGTTCTACCTCGTTATCCAGTCGCGCGGTATAGCTACAAGCGGATAGAGCATGCACATTTCCTCTTACCTTGACACATTTTAGGCGACTGGAGTTTGCGACAGCGACGAAATTTGTTTTTTTTTTCAACACACTCGCGCCCCGTAACCGCTTGATCGCGAGCGCATATGATGCGTAGCTGGGCGTACAGATCATATGTACGCTCAGCTTAAGTGAAAACATAGTGCTCGTAAAGCGTGTGACTTGAGATGAGGAGATGAGAGGAAGTAGCTGCCTAAGGTTAAACTATATATTATAGTTTTTCCACGGTCGAGAATTGCTAATGTGTTTCGGTGTCAACTTCTGTGGCAAAATTCAAATTTTCCAAGCATGAAACTTGTGTAAAGGGAAATGAAAGGCTGTTTCGGGTCTAAGGTTAAAACACATCTGACATTGACTACCTGTTGAATTGTTGATTACTCATAAAAAAAACGCATAATTTGCACAACCGAAATTCATTATCTATTTTCTTAATGGATATCGCCTGTCAAAATAGTCCGGGGCTGAGAAACAAAGCACCGACAAAAAAAGGGCCTTCAAATTTAGAGGCCACAAATTGTGAGACAGAGCTTCGATTCGAGATTGCGATAACGCAAGTAACAAAAATTATGTTGCGATTAAGGTAAGTTGGAAAAAAAAGGGTCACCTCCTGCCCTGAACGGCTGCTTCGGCGTCGCACATGTCAAGGTAGGACCTCAATACAGTCACGGACTGCTCTACTAAGGCTTCTTTTTTCCTTCAAGGATTGCTGCACATAAAAAAGTAACTTACAAAACAGTGCGAAGAGTCTTGACTACTACTGACTATGGCTACGTTGATAACGGATTGAATATTTTGATTATTAAAATTATTTTGCCATTAGAAGTTAACATTGAGGAGTGTTTTACATGTCAAATTTCGCCACGATATCCGTGTTCTGTCGTACACACACGGCTGGTATATCTGTCCCGCAGTTGATGGAATTGATTTAACCAGTGCTTGGCTGTCTAAACGCGGTCGGACAAAACAGGCGTCGAAGTTTCGTGTTAAAAGCTGCCTACCGCTTAAAAATACGCGCTGGAGAGTGGCAGCCGCCATTCTGGCAAGCTTGCAAAGGTTCGTTACTGTGAAAGGGGTCTGGCAAAAAATGTTGTAATTTCTTCAGTTCAGAGCGTGAGCGTAATTTAAATTTTAAGATTTGACGACGGGAGCCGAGAATGCTTGTCGCTTCGCAGGCGCCTGTCGTGTCGCATTTTCGAGCTGGACAGTTCGAGCCGATGGAATGGAGCAATGTTATTTACAATTTTGTTTTCCAACGGCACAGTTTCTGAACTCAGCGCTTGCTGATTGCGCAGTGTTCGTTAACTGAATGTAGGAGCACGCATCTTCGATTAAGCATAAGAAAACACCAAAAAGCTCTTGCAGCTGGAGGTGCCTAAGCGAGCCAATTGTGCAAGATCTGCAGCAGTAACCATGTGTGATGTGCCTGTTTCTTAAATAATCCTAAGTCCAAATTGGGCATGGGCTGATGGAAGTACAGACTCAATAAGAAATTTATATAGAAATAAATAAATCAACTGTTTTATGTTGTTTACGGGGCTCGTTGCGTTCGTCGTCACAGGAGCTGCATTGGCGTGGCACGGGCTCGAATAAGGGCTCATCTTCTGCCGCGGTAGGGCGTGGAATTCCATGCAGCTGCGCTGCTCCGTACTTCGGCTGCTTATTCCACGACAAGTTGCCAGTCCGGGGGACGCGTTGGCGAAGGTCGATATCTAGCAACGACCAGATCCCGACTTCTCAGGCCATGGTGCCGTCCCGGTTTCCTTCCTTGCCCTCCTCCAACTGTCTCGTTCTTGCCGTCCGCTAGCTCCGACTGCTGTTTCCGTGCCTCCCATCGGGACCTTCTTTTCAAACCTCGGTGTCTTTGTTCCGCGTCCTTCTTCGCCATTGTCCCTGACCGCTACCTGTATTCCTCTTCCTTTTCTTATTCATTATTTCGTTACTCTTCCTTTCTTCCTATACCGCTTTCTAGCTTTAACCCCTTCCCTTCCCGATGGAGTCGTCGGTGGCTACCAGATATTGTGACGTGGGTCGTTGCCATGTACAAATGTGCGAATGATTCCGCCGGGACATAATGCTAGGATGGCGCTTTCAGCAGCTTCAAGTAAACGTCACTAACAGTGGTGCTGCCGCGGTGGACGTCCACGGACTGTCACAGTTGCTCACTGACATGCAGAGCACTACAACGTACGTCGTACGGATCAGCCGGCCGAAATGAGACTACATCTTCTTAGTTATCAACGTGGAAGGTTAACTCTGTGATTAATTTGTTCTCTATAATAAATATGAGTTTCTCGCTCTGTCTCAGAGCAGAGGCAGTGAATTCTCAAGCAAATTCTTGGGAGCCGTTGTTAAATCGGCTGTGTGTGGCTGTCTCGGGTGCCTGCGCGACCTCACAATTTTAAAATCAGCTTGCCACTCTACGCGGGAAGAAGCACTTCGTGCAGTCGAACAGACTAAATTTGAGCTTTGCGAGAAGTGCACCTGAATTTTATTTTCCATTGCTGTAAATCTGACGGCCATTTTTTCGCACCTGCATTTTGTGCATATGAAAGGAGCAACGCCAAAATTTCGTTTTGTGGTGTCTTTTACCTTACATAGGGTGTTGTCAACGCAACGAAAGTGAAAGGGAATTCTCTGTTTTCTTTCAGTGATCAAATCTGTATTTCCTGTGCGTGCACTGCGACAGCGTACTCAATGAAAGCCATCACTGAAGAGCAAATAGCAGAGAGAAATACGGAATGTAGGTATCTGGCTAATAATCTGACAATAATTTTTTGCGAAGGAATGCGCGTCGTTGATACAAGCGCGGCAACTTGCACTGAATATGTGACTAATACAAACTACATAGTGAGGTTCTGCATGTTCGGCTGCAATGGATCCCAATGAGAAAAATTAATCACTGCAGAACATCGACGGAATAAGAATTATGGAGGTCGCTTTGTCCTGGTTTTATGAACCATGTAACTGCCTACAACAAGTGGCTAAATGTGGACTTGCATCACATAATTGCTGCCCCATTTTGCCAGTATTTGTGTTTCTTTATGTCTATATAAAGAGCAGTTTGTTGAGCAATTCTGAAATGCAAGAAGATAATTTAAAAGATCGCCTCTTTCTCCGAGTAGAAAACAAAGATTGAAGGAAGCCTGGTCTTCAAACTGCGGCTGCATGGAAGCTGCGGGGCGTTTTGCCTCAAACGATTGCCACATGCTTTACTGTCTGCTAAGTAGGGCTGGCAAGGGCATAAACTCATTACGCAAATGAAGGTTGTGATTGCATTCTAGGAAACAAGGCTTGCGAAACAAGTTTTTTTTTGTTGTTTCAGGACAATGAGAGCACAGCTGGTATACCGTAGGAGAACAGTAAGGAACGTAATGGCCTAGAGATTGCTCTGCGTTTGACAGGCTTTCAAAAAGCACAGTAGAGCGATGCTGGAGATTTCCCTAATAAGTACCATCTCTCCCCTCCCATAACACACTCCTCCCAATCCACGCCAAACACAATTACTGTCTCAAATTATGCTTGCATTCCACTTATAGCTCTATGCCTTGCCTGTTTCTTCATTAAGCACGTACGCCGATGGTTTACCTGGAATCGGACCGCTCTTGCAAAAACGTCGCATATGCTCTGGATTCAATATTTCAGAAAACTCATTATCAGTAATGGATGGCAGCCCAGGCTAGAGCGAAAGGCGGGCTGATTAGAAGAGGCACTTCCAGAAGTTATTTGTTGTGTTGTCACTTGAACATACTTCGACCTCTTACGGACACGTATGTTACACGATATGGTGTCCGCACCTAGCAGGAGGGCAAGACTAATGGAGATGAATGGGTGTGGCCTTTCCGTCCGTGCAGATAGGAGTGAAAAAATAGTAACCACCAAGAATGCAGAAAAAGAACTTTGCAGGCTTATGTCTCCGAAAGTTGAACACTGTGAGCTGCTCTGCAAGGAAAGAATGCCTAAACTATGCCAAAGCTCCGACAGAAACATTTGACGAGAGCAGCAATACCCTGCTAATGTGTTCTCCTTATTCTAATCTTAATTCTCTCTCCTTATCTTGCACTTCTCGTTATTCTATCTTGTCCTTCTTTCTCCTATTCTTCTTTTCTCTTGCCTTGGCTCCTGTCATCCTCGTTCCTTATTCTGCTTATTGGCCATGATTCTTTTTTTCTTTTCGTCTTTATTTTTCTCTTCCCTCTTTTCTCTTTCTTGACTTGGTCGCCTTCTTCTTTCATCTTCTCCTGTCTTCTTTGGTCTTATTCCCCTCTTTCTTCCTTTTCTTCTCTGTCTAGGATTGGCTTGTGGAGTTCTTTTTCTTCTCCGCTACTCTTTAATCCTCTTCCTCTTTTTTGCTTTGCTTCTGTGTTCCTCTTATTCTCTTCTGTTTCTTATCTTCTTTCTTTCTTATTTCTCTCCTTCTTTTCTCTATTAGCTCAACTTATTTAGCATTAGAATTTTTGAGTCTAAACCTTCAACCCGGCTGAGTTACACGACCGCTAGTGGTGGGGTGCAGTGACAGCTCTCTCCTTCGAAACGCAAGCAATGGACCGTGGATGATGGATGTCGGATTATGGAAGCAATGGATGATGGCTTGAGACGCAACTGTTTGGTCATGTTATGTAAATATCGGAAAATAGCTGCGCATTTTTAAATCCAATGCCTCACAAAATATTCGCCCGCTTCACAAAGAAAATGTAGAAAAAATTAGCGACGACTGAAAAAAAAACACAAAGATAATTACACACGTAACAGTTCATTTGTTGCCCCGCTCGACTTTGTTTAGTAAGATAACAATGCGAACCTTCTGTTCTACAAGTAGGATCACTGTGCCTGGAAGCTTTACCATGTAAAAAAATGGAGAAACAATTGTGTTCACACATTTGACGCACATTTTGACGACAAGTAACTGGTGATGGAGGCTTCGAACACTGGGTGTACTCAGCCGGTCCATGATGTTCATATTGTGAAGGAGGGGAAGCGGCATTGAACCTCGCACTAATCACGAAGCTCCATCAATCCGAGAATGAAATCAGGTTCTCACGCTTTTCTTGCCGACGTTGCGTTGCAAAGAAAAGGTCATAGTTGCAGATTCACCTTTCTGGCACGTAAATATACATTCATTTGACTTGGTAAAAGTGGGAAGAACGCTGCTTTCAGACAATCATAGTGGTAAATCATACATGCAGCTTTAATATGGAAGCTAACTATTATTCCAGTTTAACTCCTGTAGTGCGGTACTGAGAACTAAACTGTTTTAGCGTCATGTCTCGTTAATTATGCACGTACTACGGAGCGTAAACTTATTTTGAATTTATAAGAACGTTTTGAGATGGAGATTAAAAAGCATTGAAGTATTATCAGAATATTTTTATATTTATAACATGTTTTATTGATTTATCAAAAGAGTGAATGAGTGGGAGATGAGGGAATGACAGCAAATCAGGGCTTGAGGAAACGAGAAAGCTAGTGACCCTGCCTTGGATTTCACTAGGGAAGGAATGTTCGTGGAATTACGCTGCGTGCAAATCCATCGTACCACTATCAAGCATGAAAAATGGGTTGCGGAGTTTACAGAGGGATAAGGTCAAATATGAACTTCTGAAGCTTTAAAGACTTCAAGTATAGTGCCCTTTGTACTCAAGATTTTTATCTACTCCAAAATTTGGAATATAATGGGCTCCTCTAAGGGTCGATTTGGAGTTGTAGGTTATGCACTCTGCTCTCTCCGCTACATTTGCTGCTGAATTAATATATGGTGTTTGGGTTAAAACTGCTTTTACTCAGATCACTTTCAGCAAGGTGTTTAGAACTGAATTGTTAATCGCGTCCTAATGCCTAATTTCTAGCGCAGAAAAAAGGAGGGCAAAGAAAGGAAGTGCAAAGCACACAGCGCTAATAATGATGAGGATGCTGACCTCAGGCTTAAAGGTACATACCCTAAAAATTACCCTTCTTGTGTCCTGTCTACTTAGTTTCTTTGTCCTCGTCTTTTTGCGCTAGAAATTAGGCCATATATGTACCGTCTAGCCTGAAAGAATGTTCTCGCATCTTAATGCTTTTACTAGGCGGCTTGAGGTTGCAAAGAGAACGTTATTTACTCCAGCAGGCCTCCAGACGCCATATCTTTTTACACTTAGGACCCCATCCTGTTGACTTGAAGAAGTAAGAGAAACAACCTTAACTTTTAACATCATTTTGTAAAGCTCATTAGGCTAAGTGTTGCATATCTAGAGTAGTGTTGCATGCGCAGGATAAACCAAGCGGGAATATGTTATCTTGAGTAGCGCTGCCTTAAAGTGCCCCACGTATGTCCTCTCTAATAATGGTAACGTGCTGCAAAACGTGCCGTTAAACGTGCTGCAAAATGCTACAACAAATGTGCGATCTCACATCGTGCCTGGTGACTAAACATGTTATCCTCAGGACTCTGTGGCAAAGGCGCTTCCGGACAATTAAAAATACAAAGTTCATCGCGTTGAACAGACCATCAATTATCAGTTATTTTGTGCTCTAAAAAGAACGTTCCCATTTCCTAGGTGCATTCAAGCAAGCTGCGCGAAACAACTTGCACAATATCTTATACCAGCGTGTCAAGGTAGTGGGTGAAGATTGGTTTCCTATGGGTTTGATTAAAGCCTCACCATACTGACATCTTCAGAAGAGGCGCATTCCAAATGTGAAAATACTGAAGACGACAAAGCGTGAACGGCACTACTTAAACGCGAGTAGAAAGGAGCATAAATATTAACTCAAAAGGAGAAAAGCAGTCTTAAAACTCATAAGGTGCATTCACGTATACCAATCGGAAAGTGGGTTTGGAGAACAAAAAGCAGCACTTTTGAATATGAGTCACCCACTTCTGGAGATATCGGCGATTTGGGCCGTCTGCAGAAGTGGTTCGCGCGAATCAACTTGCAATGGGAATTCCGCACAGAGGGGGGGCGGTTCGTAGAAACCAAGTGTGAAACGGAAATTCCCTGAACACCGAATGGGCAGCCCGCCTCCCAAAGCGCGATTCATAAAACGTGTTCTTTTCAGGGACTTCAAAAAAAATCAAACAGTGTAAATGTCAGCTGCAAAGAACCGCCGAGAATAATGTAAAATGATCCGTAATTGGAAAGCAGTCTATAATATCCACGCGATGTTTAGTGAGAAGCATTCCCAATCGTGTTCCTTCAGGAGCAGCTTCGCCGGTCAGTGCACATTCGTCATGAGGCTCTTTATCAGCCGTGAGAGTTTCCCCTATTAATTTTAGTAATGAACGGATGTTGGGGGAAATTGGCCCTCGTGAGATTGCGCACTCCGGTGGTTCCTCCGCGCCGTAATGCTTCCAGTGAGAGAAAGCAGCTTACAGCTTTGTACTTCTGTTGCAGGCACGAGTGAACGTTATCGCTTAATTCCGGGAGATGCAACAGGAGCGCTTCTTTATGCGAACGAAGAACATCGACATTGTTGCTGAAGTTAAGGTAGCATGTGAGAGATATGTTCGGCGAGCATGATCGTGACAGAGCCAGTTTTGCCCTTCCTGCTGTGGATAGTTCGTGAATGCAGAAAATAAAGTTTTAATATCATGTCTGTGTGCAGTGTGATGTCAGTGCATGTCAAAGATCCACATTTGGTCGAAATAATTCCGCAGCCTTCCACTAAGGCACCTCTTTCATCCTTTCTTCTCTTAGCCGCTCCTTTAACCCTTCCTTTACGGGGGGGTTTCGGGTAAGGGAAGGATTAAACGGTTAAAATTCTAAGCCACATATGCATATGCATAGCGCTCTTGGTGTGTGCACCTCGCTCTCTCTCGTGTTATTTCTAGTATAGTGCGCTAATTCTTTCAAAAAAATCAGTTCATACTATTCTTGTCTTAGTGGCCAAATATCATATATTTAGTGCTGTAGCTGTAATTGAATAACGCCCTCTTCTGATTATTTCTTGTTCAGAATCACGAACAAGTGGTGAACATACAACAGTACATTAATAAACGAAAAAGCTTAGAGGCTTGTTGTAAGGCACTGCGTAGTACAATAATATTAATAATTGGTTTTTTGGGGAAAGGAAGTGGTGCAGTATCTGTCTCATATATCGTTGGACACCTGAACCGCGCCGTAAGGAAAGGGATAAAGGAGTAATAATAATAATAATTGGTTTTTGGTGGAAAGGAAATGGCGCAGTATCTGTCTCATATATCGTTGGACACCTGAACCGCGCCGTAAGGGAAGGGATAAAGGAAGGAGTGAAAGAAGAAAGGAATAAATAGGTGCCGTAGTGGAGGTCTCCGGAATAATTTCGACCACCTGGGGATCTTTAACGTGCACTGACATCGCACAGCACACGGGCGCTTAGCGTTTTTCCTCCATAAAACAACGCTCCGAAATCATTTTCATGCAATGGGATTCAGTTATCAACATAACCAGAACTGGAGAGCCCTACATACCAGAAAATGATGTTACATACGCCGTGAAGCTTTAGTGCCCCGCCGCTTTCTCATTACGCACTCGTTGAAATGCAGCCACGCCGACCGGGATGGCATCTCGGAACTTAATCTAAGCTGCCTAACAGAATTGCGAATGAATCGCTTAGTGGATCAAGCATAAGTAAATAATGGTTGCAGGCAATGCCAGCTCCATGAGTGGTGCTCGGCGGCAGAGACTCTTTCATTTAATGATTTGTGAGAAATGCGTATGCGTCAAAAGACAAAGAAGGGAATGCCATTAGCATTATGGCTACGGTAATTGAAGCAGCCGGAGAGTTTTACACAAATCTATACAGCAGCCAATGTAATCAGGACAGCAGTGAGATAGGCAGTATCACACAGTAATGGGACATACCGCCAGTAAAGAAAGAGGCGATAAAAAAAGGCGGAGGAGTAATGCAAAGGAGGAAAGCAGCTTGTGAGGATAAGGTAACAGCAGATCTGTTGAAGCCCGGAGCAGAGATTCTGATAGAGAAACTAGGCATCCCGTATACGCAATGCCTTATGGCCTCCAGAGTACCAGAAGCTTGGAAGAACGCTAATATAATCTTAATCCATTAAAAAGGTGACGTCAAGGACTTTAAAACTTACAGACCGATAAGAGTATTACATTGTCAATAAGGTATTTCCTAAAATTGTCTAATAATGTCAGGAAAACCTTAGACTTCGATTCACCAAATGATAAGGCAGCTTTTCCTAAAAGATACTCGGCAATGGACCATATTCTCACTATCAGTCAAGTGATAGAAAATTGTGCAGAATATAACCAACCCCTATATATAGCCTTCATCGCATTTGACTCACTTGAAACTTCAGCAGTCATGCAAGAATGGCGAATCTGGGTTAGAAGAACATTATGTAAAAAAACTTGAGAGTCTATACGACTGCACAGCTACCATATTCCTCCATAAAGTCAGATGGGCTGTTTTAGGAAGCCTTTTAGAGGCTCCTATCGATTTGTCCAATATGCAAGGCGTCGCGCCGAACGGGCGATGGCGTTCCATGGATTCCCTGGCTGCACTGCAACACGCTGTCGCGTTCCATTCAAAGGCGAAACTTAAGCGTTTTTCAAACTTTTTCATTTATTTCTATCTTCCCTAACCTAGGCAATTTAAAACATGAAGGTACTAGAAAAGGAGGCAGTCATTAACACATATCAAGTTTCGCATTGCCTTCTCTGGGGTCCTTCTTTCAAAATACAGGAAAGGACACATCTGGTCGGGGCAGCCCAGGTTTGGTTCCCATCCATGTCCATATTAAAGCGACGGAAACGCATGGGCCCCGATGGGGTCTGTGAATTTTTGCCCTCTACATTCTAGGGACAATGAATATACATATTAACGAGGCATAAACGCAATGAAAAAGTTTACCCCCCCCCCCCCCCCCCCACCGAAAGACTCACCACAATTCAAGGTGTCCATATTAATGGAGCTCGTATTAGTGGGGCACGACTGTATTGCAATACGGCAATGCACAGAGACATTCTTAGAGTTAACACGGGGCACCTGACAGTAGAGGCTCTATTTTAAATTTTATTCAGTTGGATTTTCACTTCAGATTACTTGCTTTTGCAGAACTCCAAAGCACGCTTTGATTTAACAAGTTGTTAAATTTCATTGCGATCCCGTTTTGCACTCATCGAAATGCTGGCGCTGCTACCAGATCTGAATCAGCATCCGCGTGCTCAGTACCCAAACAGCACACAAAAAGTAGCAGTGGCGGGTCGTGCACTGTTAAACTCTTAACACTTCCTGGCAAGACCAACTAAATGAGATATAATCAGCAACAAATCCTCTTTGGTGCACTTAATGTGACAGGAAATACTGCGGTTATCAGGCACTGAGAGATAACCTGAAAGCAGCCCAATGTTGCTCTGACTGGTCTGCGACGCCGATGAGCGTGCTTACTTTGTAGAAGCCTATAGGCCACAAGAGTATTCCAAGAATCCATCACAAATGCTCATCTTGAATTCATTGCAACATACTTCACAACTGAAGGGCGGTGTTCATGGCGACGTGCACTGAGTTTGATCCAGAAGCGGTATGGAAAAGAGGCTCGGCCCAGAAGCGGACGGTTCTTTGAGGTGGTCGCTTCAGTTCGACCCATTTTTATGCAAGACACTCCACTGTACAGGAAAGTGTTTCTTCTGCTTTCAATAAGTCTGGGGTGGAAGTTCAGATAGGAAAGCGCCCACTCAGCATGCGAGAGGTTCTCGGATCGATACATAGCACCTTCATGATTTTTTTCTTTATTTTTTAGGCCTTGCAAATCCGCTTGTAAGTTTTACTATAGAGTTGACGACTGGAATTGAAATACATGTGTTTGATTGTCTTTCGCAAAAATGGCTCCGCGTTGATGGAGTACAGTTTTAAACTTGGTTTCGCGTGGATTTATTCCTTGTAAGTTCCTGTGGAAAAGCGGAAAATAAAGGTGTCATTGCGCATTCTTTATTTTCTTATTGCAACCAGAAAAATAATCCCTTTCTGCGGCAGTCAGATCTTTCTAGAATTACATATGTCAAGGCAGTTTTAGCCAAACTTCACTAAAACACACCTAAATTTTCGTAACTCAAGCCTATTCCAACAAGTTCTGCTTACTCTCCGAGTGTCATAGCTCTAGGAAAGTAGTGAACAAACAGAACTTTATATAGGTCTATGTAAGTTGTTCTGGTACTTCACCAGAGTCCAAATATCACTACATGAACTTGCTCAAGAACTATCGTGCTCTATGCCTAGCGTCACAATGCTGTTCATGTTCCGTCCCTCGAGCTGGGACTCAGCCATCAACTTCTCATCTATAAAACACGGGCCCTAGGCCCGGAACTGTGAACCGATTTTTAAGTGTTTTTGTGCCGTCTTATTGGCAATTTGTGTGTTTTTTGTCAGAGCATGGCTGTGATCACAGGAGCCGATGTGAGTAGCTCATGACAATTTGTCCTCTTCCGATAAGAACTACACTGCAATGCAACGAGAAGATAGTGTCTTTGAATGTTTATTAACAAAAAAGGATGGTTCGCGCATCTCTAACACTTTCCAACAAATTTTGCGTCTTTTTGGGCAGCAGGGAAGGAAAGAAAGTTTGTAGGAACGTGATGCCTCATTTGAGGAATTGAATGTTGGCGGTTTGATGTGTCTGCAGTTCAGGGGGACAAGGTAGTTACCCAGAATATGCATGGCGTGAAACAATCAAACCATAGTGCAGCGCTGAGGTTAGATGTGTGGAGGAGAGGGGGGGGGGGGGCGGCTGGCGCATTGGGGCAATATTCATGCTTTGCTTAATACTTTACAGCATTTTTAATCTTTTATTCAAACTTGAACCACAGCCCGACTCTTGCTTAGTTTTGTTTAAGCTACATATTCGCGCACAGCGAATTTTAAAGAGATGTTACACGAGCTCAGGTGAAAAGGGGGAGCCAGTTTTATCCACTACCACCTAGGTGGTCAACCTAACATGAATGCGACACTCTCTCGCCCAACTTACATTACATTATACCTGCAGATATATCCGCTAGTAGTTGCTCATCGGCATTCACCAGTGTGGAGCCAGACGTCAGCTTTAAGGGGCCATGCGACGTTTTTCTCACAGCCTATTTTACTGGTTAATTTCATCCCTCGTGCTTTCTACGTACGTCAGAAAAAACGTAACCATAGAAATCGAAGCATGCAAAGTTTACTTCAAAATTTCAAAACAGAAAGATCAGATGAAAACACATTTTACCTGCCCTTTTCATTCGACCAGTGCTAAAACTGGGCGCTATCAATTAGAAGCGCGCCTTGAACACTAATAGTAGAAGCTTAGACTCATTTGCGGTCTTGTCAGGGTAACCCACAGCTGCCCATTTTGACGGCCTCGTCACTCGGCTAACTCGCCGTAGACAGGACAGAAGCTACTTACCGAACAAAGGAAGCTACCCGATTTTTTTTAAGCGACGTTTATTGCCTCAGGGCATAAAAGTATACGTAGTGATGGATGACGAGGATGCTGAAATAGATGAAAAAAAGGTTCCCTGATCTAATGTAGTCAATGTGTGAGCTATGATGTGCTGTGAGCTACCCAATTTTTCTTCGTTGGTAGCACTGCAAGACTAACACCGGAAACCCCGCCGCCAACCTCAACTCCTGTTCGGCTTCTCTACGTATTTTTGGTCGAGTTGTGTTGAGCGGCCTTTCTTATCAGTGCCTTTTTCATGCGGTTTGAACGGCAGCGCTCGCCTCCATAAAAGCTCGAAGTGACCTCGAAAGTGTTGTCATTAGCGTTGGTCTTGCTACATTTATTTCGTTTTAACTGGTTCTTTCAAGTTCTTTTTCATGCGAACAGCTTAGGGCACCCATGCCATCATGTTCGAGATACGTTTCGAGAGTGCAAAGATAAGTTCAAACTAAACGGCCAGCCACTCAGAACGGCAGCGCCCTGTCTGTCTGCTACCTCAATTTTTTGCTTTTTGCTGCTCGTTTGGTTGCAAGAATCGCCGCTGCGTTTCGACACCAGAGGTTGAAATTGAGTGTTTTTGTGAACGATTAAACAATAAACATTAAAATCTCGGTCATCTATTTTGGCGTTCAGCCATCACAATGTCCCAAACTATGTTTACAAGACAAAAAGACAGCATACTTTATTCACGCCGCAGGGCGCCTTTAAAGCGATCTGTCAAGGTTTTGCTGCTCAGTCTCGGAGGAGCACACGAAATCAAATTATTGTGAATTACTTAACTTCCCCTCAAAATACCGTAGCACATTCAGCTGTATCTGAAGTGATAATATTCCATAACCACTCTCATGCTTACAATGCTGGCTTGAAGCTGGCAAAAAAGGTAAAGTTATCTGGTGTGTATCTTCTCGCCTGTGCAGCCGTAAGCTGCTGTTTTCCTAGAATTTCATTGACGCCCAAAACAGGCACGTAGTTTTGAAAGCGTAAATATAGCGTCAACAATTGAAACTTAGGAAAAAAAAGGCTATGTTTATTCCTGACGTTTTGTTTGATTTTTTAAGAAAATGTTAAAATAGTGCATGTAACGTCAAACAACGCACTTAGCCGCAACGACTAGCGCGTAGCTGTGACTTTTCACAATCTTTGAGTTTTCCAAATATGTTCTCCTTTGAAAGATCCTCGTGAGAAACCTTATCCGACTTGAGAAAGCGCACTATTTAAGGAACATTAACGACGAATAAATGATGCCGGCACAATTGTATAACGCTCCCTTAAAAAAGGCTCCCACGCAGCCTCATGAATGGACCCATGCGACTGCAGGTAGCGGCGGATAGGTTTTTTTAATGTATTTTCACGCGACTTCTTCTACACAGGCGTTTCGGAAGCTTTCATCGATTGAGACATTAGGCAGATATGAACGATGCAGAAGGTATCTGCAGACCTTCTCTTAAGGTAAACAGGAGATCGGGTGTCGCAGGTGTGGTGTTCCTTAGCTTCCAAAATGATTGTGAAAACAGAGAAATAGCCCGTTGTATACGGTGGCGCCTGAAGTATTATGCTGCGGCAAAAGGATGCTCACCTTACTACTCCATGAAATATGCGCCGGTCGTGGTCTTAAAATAACATCTCCAGAACTTATTTGCGATAATTTCGTATCTGATGCTTTTGTTGACCCTCTTTGTCTCTTGTAATTTTTTCAAGTTCAGGCAGACCATTATTGGTTTGGTTCTGGTTGGATGGGGATTTAACGTCCCAAAGCGACTCAGGCTATTAGAGACGCCGTAGAGAAGGGCTCTGGGAATTTCGACCGCCTGGGGTTCTTTAACGTGCACTGACATTGCACAGTACACGGCAGACCATTATTGCTTCAGTGCACGAATGAAGGCAGTGCAGCCTATGGGTTTTTGGAGTAAGTGATATTTGCTAAATGTTGAGACCAGACAAAATGGTTTCATATCTTTCCGTGGCAGGCATTTTGCTACCTTCATTACTGCCACAAATAGCATAGAAGAAATTGTATTTCGGCTTTGTTGTTATGACGCGTGGTTAACTTGTAGGGCAGGAGTTATAAGAAGTGACCGCCGACTATATCTGCGATGTTTCCACACTGGAATAATTATTTTGGTTGCGACAGTTTAGCTCTTTCCTAGCCTCGATAAAGCAGGCAATTTTATATTTATGTGCCAAAGATTTTTCTTTCAGCCCTTAATTTAGCACTTCTTCCTCATTGCAGAGAGTGATACTGTTGGTAAATAAATTTTCCTTTCAATTGTACGAAGAAATAAAAAACAATAAATGTTGCTTAACGAGGAAATAAATAGTTGATTCTTACAATAACAGAGACTCAGACAAAAAGTCACAAAAATATTGAACATGTCCGGTCGAAAACAAGGGCATAAAAACCTTGAATGTGCAGCCTTTGGGGTTTTTAATTAAATGTCGCGAGCGTCAGTGCCTGCTGGTCAGTGCCTTGTAACGGTGATAAGCGTGCAAAACGGCAAGAGTTCGCGCACGCGCACGAAGGGAGAGCGTCGTACGCTACGCTGTTCCGATCACGAGGGCACACGCCCTGCCACAATATCTGTTCGCAAAAAACGAGCGGGCACTAGAGCACATGTGCATGATTAAGATGTGACACAGAGACGTGCTTTCCCTCTTTTTTTTTCCTATTACGGGAGGCCGCGTTGGAGAAGGAGAGTTTAGACAAAATAAAAGGAAAGAAATGCAGCGGCACGTGGCAACCATTTCCTGGAATGCGAACCTTCTGTTTTGAACAGCCCTTGGGGAAGTGAGAACAGAATTAAAAGGGCACCAACCAGCTCTTTAATAAGTCTTCCAATGTCTAGACGATATATAAAAAAAACATCCCAGCTTTCAAACGTCTCAGCGTTACATCTTAGTCATGCACATGTGTTCTGCTTCCCGCCAGTTTTTTTGCGAACAGACATTGTGGCAGGGCGTGTGTCCGCGTGAGTGGAACAGCGTAGCAGACGACGCTCTCCCTTCGTGCACGAACTCTCGCCGTGCTGCACGCTTATCGCCGTTATAAGGCGCTGACCGACGCTCGTGCCACATTATTAAAATCAGGAAGGTGGTACGTTTTAAACACGAATATGCGAAAAATTAGCATGCAAAGTTACGCAACTCTTCATGCTAGACTTTCCGGGGAGCACAACAAAAACATCGATTCCTTGCGCGAAGTGCTTTTGGCTACTCCACAGTGAAGGGACAAAATAGACCCCGGGCCGTCTTGCAGATAACTGTAGCTGCTAGACTGTTCGTGGAATGAAATGTTTTGGTTTGTAAAAGTTTAACGTCCCAAAGCGACTCAGGCTATGAGGGACACCTTAGTGAAGGGCTCCGGAAATTTCTACAACTACGGTTTCTTTAACATGCACTGACATCGTGCAGTACACGGGCCTCTAGAATCTATCTTGCAACCACGCAAAAAGACAAGGGACGAGGAAGAAGCCAACACGACAGAGCGCTCTGTCCTGTCGGTTTCTTCCTCGTCACTTTTTTTTTGCGTTGTCGTAAGATGCATTCCATTACTAGTAACCAATTAGCCCGACTCTCTCTGTTATACTCTAGAATTTCGCATCCCCGAAATTCCGCTTCGTATGGCTTTGCTTCTCACCCTGAAATCTTTACTGTATACTGCATATTTTTGTAGCACTGTGTAATATATATTTCCTTCACCTCGTAATCCCGTTTAATGATGAAGCAATATTTTAATCCACACGCGTTAATTATTATCAAAGAAAAACCTCTTGAGTGTTGTTCTTAGGAACTACTTTATAACCGCTCACTCCCCTCTATAATACCCTCTGCATGGGCCATGAGGGAACTCAGGATAAATTAATACAAAAAAACTTCTGGCATGGCTGGGGCCCACAATGGAAAGAAAGCAGACGAGAAGCTGAAACTACATTCTGGTTTGCATTAAGGATATGGATATGGCAGTGGAACGTTGCCTAATTACCCTAAAGCGGATCGTAGGGAAAGTCGCTGTCTTTTCGCTGCTGTCTACGGCCGCAGAAAAGCATCTCAGCTTGTTAATATACATTTCTGCATGAGCCAGCCTTGCCTTGGCCAGTTTTGACGAAAGTACGCCGAAAACGAATATAATGAGAAAAGATAGTTGAAACAAGTGAAAGTTGGCAGAAAGTTCGCATGAAGGTTTGCAGAAACAATTCTAGCAGAAAATAATAACTATAACAAGCCGATTTTATGTCTTTATTAGCAAGAATTACTAGCATTTTTTGAGGCGGTAGCATGTGAGGGGGCCGCGTTGCTGGTGTCATACAGGAGACAAAACGATGCCTACGAAAAACCTTTCCGTGAACACATTCAACCCATCAAGCATGCTATTTTGAACATCGCCCCTTTACCAATTGGTAGCCTCCGGGTATTTTTGAGTTTAGTTTCCAAAAATTCATTATTAATGTCAGTCTTTAAAAAAAATCAGGTTCAACAAAGAGGCAAGGCAATGTATGTTTCTAGAAAATTGAATTCGGCCGTTTTTTGAGCGTACCGCATGACAAGCGAACCGCTATTTTTAGCACTAATACAAAGTTAAAGCAAAGAACATATTCAGTGCAGAAAAAATTATAAATGGTACAAAACAGAACGTTCGGCGTATCGTGTCTCGCACCATACCCCTGCTTGTGATGGGCTGCAAATGAAGCGATATTATTCAGCGAGCCTAATAAAGTAAAAACAAACATAGCCATGAAGACTCTCTTCTCATTTTCATGCAATTCTGACCTCGCCGAGTATTATATTTTATGAGCCTTTCATTTCCGATCTTTCAAGAAGACATATGGAAGTATGGTAGCGGAATTGACAAAAGTAGGAATGCGAAAACCGCACTTCAGCACCACTAAACTATAAAGTAAATTTTATTGGAAAAAGTCGAGAAATATGTATGAAAAATAGCACCTGCAAAGCGGTTAAAGACACTGTAGAGAGAAAATCGTAAACAAAACGATTGACTAGTCTAGGTAAACAAATTGATTGTCGTGTAAGCTAATTTATGACTTGTTCAGAGAAATTCTTGTGGCTTGTTTATTTCGAAATGCCTGAAATATCTTCCTGTACATCTGATCAACCGTGGCAAAATACTACAGCTGTTTTCTCGAACATACGGCAGAACCCGCTGCTTCGGCAGTGCATTGCTTAGTGGGGCCTACTGTTGCCGTCTAGGTGTACTGATGCTCTTTTAACCGTGTCTTTACACAAATTCCGGTTCGGTCGATGCACACGTGTCCGCAGGAAAAAAAATGCAATCGACAGCCCCTGAGGTGCCTGGAACGAATATAACGGCGTGTTTTGCGCTATAAATATGCACTGGGACTGTGTGATTTCTTTCTGCTGTCGGCTTTGGAATCGCACAGCGAATTCTGCTCAGGTTATGTAAAGACGAAAATAAAACGCCGACCCATGCACGCGAGGCACTTTTTTTGCTGTATATGTGAAAACAGGAATGCATACTTTCACTCCCTTCCTTGTCCCTTCCCTTACGGCGCGGTTCAGGTGTCCAACGATATATGAAACAGATACTGCGCCATTTCCTTTCCCCAAAAACCAATTGCATGAATGCAAGCGTTTTGTTTTAGCACGCATACTTTTTGTACTCTCGGACTCACAATTACAGATGTATAGTTTTTTTCGCACGCGGAAAAGACTTAGCTTTCCATATAATCCGGATCTTCAATCTTGCGGTGGGGTTGTCAAAGCTCACTTGATCAGTGGGCACTCGCAAGTTTGGGAGTGCGGCTTGAAGGTAGTTAACAGTAACCGCGTTGTTTAGAATCTTACAATCACCTTGCGATATTCTAGAAGGCGTTTAGCAGTCTGGGGTTCGTAACTCAAACAGGTGAGGTTTCCGAGAAAGTTAAACATGTGGACCAAAAATCGCAATTCTGCCTGTTTCGCAGTTTGTATCCTTAACTTAAAGCCCAACCTTTGCTCTTTAAGCCATGTTAACATATGTGTCCAGGTTGCCCGACGTGTCAAATAAAATCACGCAACCTGGGCACATTTATTAGCGTAGTTTAAGCGTTTAAAAAGCAAGGGCTGGCCGAATTGCGACTTTAGACTTTGTGCTAAATTTTTTCTTAAGCTACATCTGCTTGCCTTACGAGCCCACACAGTATCTGTCTCACTTATCGGCGGACACCTGAACCGCGCCGTAAGGGAAGGGCTAAAGTAGGGACTGAGAGAAGGAAGGAAGAAAGAGGTGCCGTAGTGGAAAGCCCCGGAATAATTTCGACCACCTGGGCGATGTTTAACGTGCACTGACATCGCACAGCACACGGGCGCCTCTGCGTTTAGCCTCCATCGAAACGGGGCTGCCGCAGTAGGGTTCGAACCCGGGTACTCCGGATCAGTAACCGGGCGTCCTAACCACTGAGGCACCAAGGCGGGTAGGTGGGTTGAAGGTCATTCTAAGATTCCAATGAACGCGATTGCCATGAACTACCCTTGATCCGTACTGACAAAATTGCGTAGTCCCACTGGCCAAGATAGCTTTGACAACCCGAGAGGAAGATTAAATAGCCGAGCTATCTGGACAGCACAATCCATTCCGCATACAAAATCTGCTTAGGCGTAATCCTGAATAAAAATTTTCTATATTAGAAAAAGAAGAAAACGCGAAAAATAAACTAACAGTCATGCCACGTGTGCACCAGTGGCCACATATACGGAAAAACGTTACCTCGCATTGCGAGGTCGACGTTTCATATTAGTCGGCATAAGCTAAGGAATATTCGCTGTACGGCTCGCAAAAAGCGAGAAGAATTCACAGGCAACACGGCTGTACGGCAAAAAAAAAAAAACACTGTTACCATCGTTCCATGCACGTCAAAGGTCATCGCAATTCTTTCAGTGCGGACACCTGTGCATCGACCAAACCGGTCTTTGCATAAACATGTGGTTAAACGAGCACTAGTATACCTGGCGCGCAAACGTAAGCCCGTACTTAGCAGCGCAGTGTCGGAGCTACAGATACTGCCATATGACCGACAAAACAGCACTATTATTTCGCCATTGGAAGGAGATGAGCAGGGAGATAGTCGAGGCGTGCAAAAGCAAGAACCAGTAATATATCTTTATGCGCAAGCAATCTATTGCCTTACACGACAGTGAATTGATGTAGCTGGAGTAGTGAGGACGTGCCTTTGTTCTCGTCGAGTGTCTTTCGTGGGTTTCAACCAGCGGAAAGTTTTGCTTTTCGCATATAATACTTGCGTCGTTCAATACTCTTTCCATTCATGAATAGGCGCTTGTAGTGTGTGGTTTTCTACTTGCCCTTTAATTTCGCGCTATCCACATTTCAATATATACCTGATCAGATTGCCCCAGATTTCACTTCTCGTCAATCTTTACAAGGAAGTTCAGATTAGGGGGTTAGGTCGGGAGGTTCAGGATCTCTATTCACATTTGAAACGAAAATTCTATTTCCAGCGATCTCATGGTGCGTCAGCAAAATAAAGCTTTCTGTACCGTTCAGTGGGCGGCCACTATTGGTTAGGAACACGGTGCCTTCGCTTGATTTTTTGTTGATTATGGCCGTGAATTATGGTTTATACGCGCCGTAGGATCCGCAATTTTTATGCACGAAGCGATTGTCTGCTGGATAATAGCAGAGTCTAGGAAATACATCTCGCAGCAATGGTTTTCACTTGCTGCAGGCTGTGTGCCGATGCCTTATTTATTTTTACCGGTGAAAGTATTGCAAGATGTATTCAGCTTGTTAAAGAAGAATGTCTATCTTTGGGCGCCACCATATTTTGTGGGAATAGATGATAACTGCCTCGTTATCTCCTAAAGGTGATCGTGGAGGATTCAACTGAGTCGCATTATTTAGTTACTGTTGGATGAATCAGAAGTAAGGGGGATAAGAAATACAAATGTTTTTGGAAATGGCGAGATTATCAGAGATGTCAACGAACAGAAAACTTAAAAAATGGTGCATGCGCATTATCTGGCTATCATGAGTCTGACGTCTACTTTGTAGCCTAGTAACAAACTCATTGCATTATAGGAATAATAAAAAAGAGATAATTGACTAACGAAGCGTAATCAAGTGCGTAGACATTTCTAATTTTAGCTTATTACGTCTTTATATGAGCTATAATTACACTACCGGAATTTTTCATTCATCTATGATGATATTTTAATTAAATGATAACAAATATCAAGTCGCAAGGGACACATGTAAACGCTGCAGTTAGCTTCACCCAAGGATATCATGCCCTCAATATAGACGTAAATTTCTGTCACTCGTACTTTTCTTTCATTGACTTCAGGATTTTCTTCCCTGTTTTCCAAGTGATGTAAGGCTAACCAAAGACATAACGGCATTTTGGAAACCTGCCCTTAATTTTGGAATTTCCGAGTGCACAGTGGGAAAAATTCTTGTTAAGGGCTCAATATGCCACCTTACGACAGCGCGCTTTTTCTATGCCGTTCTACGATTGCCGTCACAAATTAACTGTCTTAATAGACAGGTCTGGACGCGAAAATATGAGTCTCTCTTTTCGCAGCAGTACTTGCTTCCAGAGAAATTTTCTTGAATACATGTGTTGCTGATTTAAGGGGCAATTGGTGGCCTGCGTGGCGGCCAAGCCAGAGGAGGAAGGTCAGTGCGATGAAAAGTGAGGCATGATTTTTAGAGCCGACGAAGTGTGAGCCGAAGCTTCAAAGTGTTACTTAATGTTCCGAAATTGATGTGCCGATGCTATAACAGCATTTTCTGGCGTGTTGTGCAGCTGGAATATCGTTCCTGGCTTAAGCATATGTGATGCGTGCGCTTAGTCTCACTAGAAATAAGAGAACGGAAGAAGCATCGTACACATTTTATTGCGGAGCTCCTCATTTGACGATGATGCGAAGTTAGAAATAACACAGAAGTGAAAACACCAGGCAGAGAGAAATAAGAAGGACGTTCTGGCGAGCCAGTTGGTTCATAATTAAGTGAATGAGTACAAACTGCGCGAACAAGACGGGAAGTAAGGCACACAAAAGGACAGACAAAGCGCATAAATAAAATGCACCATGTCTGCGATCCTAAAAGCTTTATATCGGAGTCACCTTTTTGCGGTGTTATTTCTGCGCGTTGGCTTCAGGACATTAAGCCTAAGGTGGACGGATTGGCTGGGCATTAAGAATATAACCTGCCGATGTACTGGAACTTTGGCGTGCGGATAAGAAATATCGAGTGAGGATATCTGTTCTGATCTATCTGCTGCTGCGACCTCATTATCATCGTTCTCTTATTCGCGTGCTCAATCTACAGTGCCATGAATGTTAACTTGAAGCGATCCTTTGCATATGTTAAGGCGCTGTGCGTACTACGCAGTAAAAGAGGCTGCAATAAAACAAGGAGGCCTCGCATAGGAATGGGAAGGCCGCCCGCTCTCATCTCTCAAATGCGCTCACTTTTGCAATAGCACCACAGAGGTGTCTATAGTGGTCTGAGCATCCGACTCGCATGCAGGAGATGCGGGGTTCGATCTCTCAGTGCCGCCGGATACCCACCGGTGATACAATTGGTACAAGCTTTCCCCTAGCATGGTGCTCGGCTTATTTAGGATAAAATGCTTCGGAAATGCGTCCTTGACCCCACCTTGAGTAGAACAAAATACCTTGTGTCATTGCGCTCTTTGGCCAGAGATCCCTTGGTGCCATAAACATCCATCATCATGATCACTTTTGCAAGTAGCATGGATCCCTCTTTTCCCGGCTGTGGGAGTGTGGCTCCCCTTCTATTGTGGAATGAAGGCCGGTGGTGCCTCTCTTAAGAAGCTCGTTCCTGCTCGGATATTTAAGGCTGCCACATCAATATCTTGAATTTATCATCGCCGTTTATTCTTAGTTTGTTATTAACATCTCCAGCGAGAGAAAACGGGAAGGGACTCGATGTATTGCTCATATTCATGACACGAGATGAAAGCGCGCTGTACAGTAATCAAGCTCGAGGCGTAGGCACAGATGCAACACTTGAGTGTGTATTTTTTATGCTTCTTGATTTGTGGAACACTAACCCAGATTTCTGGACGCTCTACGGCAACCCTAGCGCACCACTGGAAGTGACAGCATAGAAATAAATACCTGAAGTCCCCAAAGAACATTTTACAACTGCGTACTCTTTTATTCGTAATACACACTATATTGCTGACTTGGACGCCGCGGTGGCTCAGTGGTTTTGGCTCTGGGCTGCTGACCCGAAAGACGCGGGTTCGATCCACCTCGCGCCAATCGTATTACAATGGAGGAGATATTCTAAAGGCCCGTGTGCTGTCCGATGTCAGGGCACGTTAAAGTATCCCAGATGGTCGAAATTTCCGGAGCCCTTCACCACGGCGTCCTTCATAGCCTGAGTAGTTTTGGGACATTAAATACCCCAAAACCAAACCAATATTGCGGACTTATTCCGCATGCATCGTCGAGGGCTAGAGTCAGCGTGAGATTTGAGGATAAGACCATTTATCTTAACATCCGTGCTTATGTGTGACACTGCGTTCCGGAAAGCGGTGCGGTGCTATGAACCTTTTATCAAGGGTACTTTCACGATTACAGCAGTTTATTTCGAGCTTATCGTTTAGAACTTAAGATTTTTCCCACAGTTTTGTTTTCCAGGCGTCGATGCCAAGCAGATTTTTTATCTAGTTTTGACCTGTTCTACTTTTATCAACGAGGGCAATTTCAAGCGCTCGTAGTTCAAACATTCAGAGGCGTCGAGCAGTGACGCCATCTACGAGCGCGGAGTGTGTTCGGACGGCTGCACATTCGTGGGGACGTCAAGGTGCTAGGAGACAGTGCAAGGTCTGGCCACATCGGTGGCGCTCCTAACGCGAAACGATGTCGCAACCTAATGCCACGTGTTGAATTCCGGGTGACAGGAGGCTTCTACATGGTTTACTTCCATATAACAGCTTTCGCTGTAAAATGCATGCTAGAAGGAAGAAAGCTGCTCCCCTGCTCGTCCGATGTCGAAGCTCTCGCCAGTCACTTGTCAAGGCTAACATTCGCGCACCAATTCGCCGAGTGCAGAAGCTTACCACGATTTCGATGGCGTTAGGTTTTCGCCTGTCCTTCAGCTCAGCTTCAAAACGTTCGCTGCGACATACTGCTAGTGTAATCTTCGTGAGTCCTAGTCGAGTTCCGTCCTAGAGCGGCGGGTTAAATCAGCCCCGGAAAACTCTCATCGCTCCAACTAGAGCCAGGCATTCAGTCGGGTGTTTACATGATCTTGCCTTAGAAGTAGCTTCTCCCATTGATGCTGTAGCCGTCGCTGGCCTTCTCCCTTCGCCCACAGTTCCCTACGTATCATTCGTAATACTTCCTCTAAGCGTGCAGGGTGTGTTCCACATTTACTTTAGTTTGTAGGGGTTTAACGTCCCAAAGCCACTCAGGCTATGAGGACGCCGTAGTGAAAGGTTCCAGAAATTTCGACCTCCTGGGGTTCTTTAACGTGCAATGACATCGCACAGTACACGGGCCTCTGGAATTTCGCCTCCATCGAAATTAGACCGCCGCGGCCGGGATCGAATCCGCGTCTATCGGGCCAGCAGCCCAGCGCCATAACCATTCAGCCATCGCGGCGGCTTTGTTCCACGTACAACCTGCAAAGTGTGAATGGGAGAAGGAATGAGTGAAGGACGCCTACAGGCCGGTCACATGGTGGCTAGGTGAGCGTGGTGGACAGTAACGGCGACAGTAGTTGGCCGCAAGGGATTTGAAGGGTGATAGGGTAGGGAAGGAAGACAATGAGCATGTCCGTGTTACGAACCGCCTGGTTGCTAGTATGTCATCTCTATTTGCCGCAGTGTCCCAGAACGGTCTTAGTGTTCCAAAGGGATAGAAGGTGATGCACTGCCCGTTGATGGCTTCGGCGCGGCTGTGTTTGCAGTTGGCTGGTAAGTGCCGGAGCGGGCATGTACCGTTAGCGGCATCGATTTCGCTGTCTAGCTATGCCATATTTGTTGTCTAGTTTGTGGGCCTCGCGGCCACTGACGGCTCAGCGCACAAAGATGTGCGACACGCACGTGCCTGTGGGTGCCTGTGTCCTTTGTCCGATTACAAGAGAGTGCACTCGGGGCCGACATGACAGCGCATTTTCGGCTGCTTCATTTCTAGGTTAAATGAATGCACGCGCGATTGCGGTGGCGACGTTTGATACGCACAGAGCAGGGAGCCGACAAAAGAGTTGGTAGCGAGCGCTGTTGCGGCACACTCAGGCTCCACGTGGGCAACAAAGTTCCGACGGCCAGACTCGCGGACGCTGAGACGTTCCGTACTGCGCCTAGGCAAGCGCCTTCCTTCCTAGCCTTGCATTGAAGGTCCACCGGCGGCCACTATTGAGACGGAGCAGGTTCAGTAGCTGGCTTGAGCGGGTGTGTAGAAAGCGGCCCCATGACTTCATGACACTGAACTTGGTTTTGCGAAAGGGTGCATTTTGGGATTGCCGCGTTGTTCCCCATAATGTATGGTGTTTTTGCATGCTCTGTGTGGCTTGTTCCTTTTCATTAGATTGCTGTGTCGTATTCTTTAGCGTTCTTGTTGGCCCGGTATAATCTAGCGTTTTATTCAATGCCTGTGGCGTTCCACTCGTCGGGCGTTTCACGAGCGAAATTAAACAAAAGCGCATCCTTTGGTTTATGGGGGTTTAACGTTCCAAAGCGACTCAGGCTATGAGAGACGCCGTAGAGAAGGGCTCCGGAAATTTAGACCACCGGGGGTTCTTTAACGTGCACTGCCATCGCACAGTACACGGGCCTCTAGAATTTGGCCTCCATCGAAATTCGACCGCCGCGGCCGGGATCGAACCCGCGTCTTTCGGGCTGGCAGCCGAGCGCCTAACCACTCAGCCACCGCGGCGGCTAGAGGAGGAAAAGAGGCATCCCAGGTGTGCTGCCTACACCATCCGTGACGTCACACACCTTGACTGAGCGCAGCGGAAAAGCGTCCGATGGAATCGCATGCGCGACCCGCCGCGGAAGCTCAGTGGTCAGGCGCCCGGCTACTGATCCGGAGTTCCCGGGTTCGAACCCGACCGCGGCGGCTGCGTTTCAATGGAGGCGAAACGCTAAGGCGCCCGTGTGCTGTGCGATGTCAGTGAACGGTAATGATCCCTAGGTGGGCGAAATTATTCCGGCGCCTTCCACTACGGCACCTTTGTCGTTCAAACTAGTTTTGTACAGAAGAAATGGAGCAGCATCTGTCACATCTCGGCGGACTCCTGAACCGCGCCGTAAAGGAAGGGATAAATGAGGGAGGAGTGGTGCCGTAGTGGGGGCTCCAGAATAATTTGGACCACCTGGGTATCTTTAACATGCATTGACATCACACAGCACACGGGCGCCTTTGCGTGTCGCCTCAATTAAAACTTCCTTTCTTCTTTCAGTTCCTTCTTGATTCGTTCCCTTACGGCGCTGTTCAGGTGTCCGCTGAGATGTTTAACAGGTACTGCATCATATCCTTTCCCCAAAAACCATTTTTGTAGCGAGAGCTACGCTGGGCTACCAGTAGAGCATTTCGCGGTACATGGGAGAGGAAAGTTGTGCGCATGCGCCGTTACCATGGCAACTGGAGCGGAGCAAGGTAAGGCGTGCGCTTCACCGCCGCGCGGCGGCGCACCCGCGCGCCCGCTCCACGTCGAAGCCGAGCGTGACGTTACGCGGATGAGCAGTTGTACGCATGCGCCGATACCATGGTAACCAGACAGATCCCACAGCTGGGCCGCGTTCTTCGTCGTCGCCTCGGCGCACGCCGCTCTATCACCCGAACCGCACGTCGCATGCGCAGCGTTGCGTATAAAAGGCGGAGATGTAATGAGCGTCTGTATCACAACGTTTGACATGCATGCAGAGAAGGAGAGTCAAGCAGCTGCTAAACGGCGGTATAGAGAGGAGAATATTAAAGCTTCCGATCCTGAGGTTGTCGCCTGGCAGTCGGCTACTCTACAAAGAGAGAATGAGCGTAAGAAGGCGAAGAGAGCAGCGGAGACGCCCGAACAAAGAGAGGAACGCCTAGCCAAACGGAGATGCCAGGCTGCCGAGCGTAATAGATGGCGCATAGCCGCCGAGATGGAGCCTATGGAAAGCGTCAGTCAACGCGAACCAACAGAAGAGGATGTGAAGGCCCGTCGTGCGGCTGATCGCACCATTCGAGTTTCCGAAAGACAAGCTCAGCAAGAAAAACGTACCTCTCGCTATGTATATCCTGGCATAACCGAGCTTTGCAACTGCTTAATTTTTTTTTTGTTGCGAAAGCAACACTATGCCAGCCAGCTAGCCAGCTCGGCTCGTCGCGTGGTCGCACTTCAGCCGTATGCCGCATGCCGTGGCCGATGAACGACCTTGAGCCGCCGTAGCCTAGCAACACCGCAGCCGCGCTCCAACAGATGGCGCCGCCGTCGACGCCGCTGTCGTCGCCGCTCGCTGCACCAGATGTGCTCCGCTGGGGTAGAGGGAGAGGAGGTGTCGCCTCGTGGGGGTATATATATATGTATATAGCAGACAAGACACGAAATGAGGGGCTTGGTTTCCGTAACATATATATATATATATATATATATATATATATATATATATATATATATATATACCCCCGCGAGGCGACACCTCCTCCATATATATATACGTGTGTGTGTGTGTTTCGCCTCAGTGTATTGTTATGGAGAGCGCGAGAGACAACAACAACAGAACGAAGTGAGGAAGAGACAAGGCGCTCGAGACGCCAGAAGAACGCGCCGCACGACTCGAGAAGCGTCGTAACGAAGATGTGGCTATGTAGGACATGATAGGATAAACTTTACTGCTCTAGTTTCTATACACTTCAGAGTGCAGAGGTCGTCTTCATCTTGCGATGTCTTCGCCCTCTTCAGCTAGTGGAGCCCCTATTCCAGGGCCCCATTGGGTCTGGCAGCTTTCACAGCATGTTGTACCAGCCTTAGTTGGAAGGCTGGATTGTGGCTGGAAAGCGCTTCCTCCCACTGCTCCCGACACGGTTCTTTCTGATTATGCAAACTATAATTGTCCTTGAACTCCCACGTTGTGATACACCGTGGATCTGCCTCCGCATTTGGGGCACGTGTCCCTGTACTGCGTTGGATACATATTATTTAATATGAAAAGATTAGCTAGGGTTTCTATTTGGAGCCTCCTCCATATGACCGCCTCTTCCTGAGTCAGGCTAGAGTGCGGTTCCGGATATCTTTTCCTTATCCCCCTGTAGTAATTGGTGATTTCTGAGAAGTTGGGCATTACGTTTTCTGTGGCCCCATCCGGCCTGAGTGGGTGAGAGGCTCGGTTCGTGTAAGCTCTAGCGGTCTCATCGGCCCTGAGGTTGCCCCATACTTCCGCATGTCCGAGTACCCAGAAAATAACATGCCTCGCCTGGTCCTTTATAGGAGCCACTTGTGCTATGGCTTGTCTTGCACATTTACCTATCCTTCCTTTCATATAGTTCCTGCACACCTCTTTCAAGTCCGTTAGGATAGTAAAGATTTTTCGATCTAGTTGCCTTCGGCGATCGCTAGAGCAACTTTGAGTTCCTCGCCTTCATCAACCGTACCGTTTTTAATGAATGCGCTAGCAAATTCTGCGCACTCCCAGTTGAGTGCTACCGCTGCCATTCTGACGTCTCTTCCTCTATATCTGGACGCGTCCACATATACTGTATTTTCTTTGACCGCCAGTTTCTCTTCGATGTATTTTGCTCTCGCCTTTCTCTTAGCCGGGTGGAGCTTTCGATCCATGCGGCTAGAAGTCGTGCCACGTCCCGGAGTGACTCTTCTAACTGCGGAAGAGACCGGTTTGAGTTCTCGAGAGCGTCTGAATGAGACGCTGCGTAGACGACGTGCTGAGGAATCGGAGGAAGAACGTGCAAGAAGGCTCGAGACACGGCGGCTCTCCGATGCATCTAAACGAGCTCGCTCGCACTCTGCGCCAATCGAAGAAGAGTCCTCAAGCTCACAGGGTCGGAATGAAACGCTGCGCAGAAGACGTGCCGGGAAAATGGAGGAAGAACGTGCAAGAAGACTCGAGACACGGCGGCAGCTCTTGCTTTCGCGATTCAACTAGGGTTCACTAGAGCTAAACCGCAAGCAAACTTTTCATTTCAATTTCAATGTCAAAAGATTAATTACTAACGCAGACGAAAGTCGCTCAATGATAACTCGCGTACAGGGCGTCTGCGCTATTCCTGCATAGGCGGAAATAAAACACTAGTGCTATAAATATTTATGGAAAACAGACTGAGAGATGAATTTATTGCAACGTGCCAGAGTGTCTGCGAGGGACGTATGTCTTCACAAGAAGCTTGTTATGGGCAGCATATTGCTGTGCACTGGGATCTTAAAAAATTCTGAAGGCACTTATGCGTAGGAATGCGAAAACATATGTTTTGAGGAAATGCAAGGTTTCTCAGGAAAGGACGCTGTAGCTCTCGGATATCGACTTCTTGGTGGACACCTCAAGATACTGCGCCACTTCCTTTCCCAAACAGCTAATTCCAATTCCAAGCGTAGTGAAGCTTTTGATCCAAAACAGCAAAGAGCCAAGAACGCCAAATCGTGGATCCGCATCAGGCAGATTTTTCCGCTACTTTTGGGAATGTTCTTCCCCATATACAGCAACCCCCTTCACCAATCCTACTCATTCATCATGGGAGGCTGTCTACAGAAAGATCAGCCCGCCGGCCAGAAATGGTTGGTGGATCTGTCTTTATGCGAAGCAGAAGCTCATGGACTCCTGGATTAGAATGGGACTACCCTAGAAGATTTTTTTTCGGTCTAATAAAAGTTGCTTCTATCGATCCATCCATGTAGAGCAGACTTATTTCCTGAGCAGCCTTGGAACCAAAAACGAAAGAGAAAAACTTGGTTTTAAGCAAATGAAATGGAGCATTAACTGTCTCACGTACCCGCCGCGGATTATCATAGGGAAGGGCTCTCGGCTACTGACCCGGAGTGCCCGGGTTCGAACCCGACCGCGGCGGCCGTGTTTCGATGGAGGCGAAATGCTAAGGCGCCTGTGGGCTGTCTGATGTCAGTGCACGTTAAAGATCCCCAGGTGGCCGAAATTATTCCGGAGCCCTCCGCTACGGCACCTCTTTCTTCCTTTCTTCTCTCAGTACTTTTTTTTTATTCCTTCTCTTATGGCGCGGTTAACGTGTCAGCCGATATGTAAGACAGATACGGCGCCATTTGCTTTCCGCAACAACCAAATTTCAAAGGCACCAGTGTTCTGTGTCATGTCTGAGCACGTTAAATATCCCCAGGTGGTGGAAATTATGCGCGTCTTCCACTACGACACCTCTTTCTTCCTTTTTTTTTCACTTATTTCTTCTTGCCTTCCTTTACGGCGCGTTTCGGGTGTATGCCGAAATATGAGAAACAGTTACTGCGCCATTTCCTTTCCTTAAAAATTTTCATTTTTTTCGCCATCCCAATAAAGAGAAGTATGCATTTTATATAATTTTGGAATACATCAATTGCCGAAAAATATAACTAGTTAGTTGCAGCGTAAAGGACACAATGAAATAGTCTCTGCAATCTACATCTATAAAAATGATTAGTAAATGTTTACAAGATAATCTCCTATTGAGTCGGTACAGCTTTGCGCGCTCGCGAAGAGTACATATTGATTGGAGAAGAGCGTCTCTGGCTCCAATGGCAGCCGCATATACCGTTCCCGATTTCTTAGAATCATACAGCGTACGTCGTCAATATGCAGTATTGTCTTTTATTCACCCAAAGCACATCACAAATGCTTTTCCTGTCAGTGACTGTAAATGTATTCATTGTTACTATGTATTCATTTCATATGCCTTCATGCGTGTCACTGCCTTCTTTATTGCGCCTTTTGTATAAAGTCAGCATAACCATCATGACTGCCGACTAGGATGTAAATACTGAGCAATTTTGTGTTGTACTTGTGTGATGTGTACTCTGCATTGCGTCTCGTTACCGGTCGTTCGAATCTCAATGTCAATGTGGTTGTCAATGTAAAATAAACTTTTTAATCGAAACGCTTCACTACGCCAGCTTTTCGAGCCGTCTTCGGGGCCGCAAGTCTGACGTTGAATGTAGCTAGAGGTCGAACCGAAGCATAAGTGGTGGTAGTCATGTTGGACATATGACCTCAGCCCCGGCAGCGACACCTGCGGCTTTTACACCAGCTCGACTTTGACTTTTCACCTTTGACATTTACCTCCGCGTGCACAGGTCATGAAAGTTGGTTCTGCATATAGCGTTTCGCCTCCGTCGACACGCAGTGAGCGCTCCCCAGCCAAACTTGTCAGACGCCTCCTGAACGCCGATCTAGAAGGATTCCGGCTAAACGCTCTCCTCTGTCTCCAGCAACCAAGTTTGCGCGCGCTAATGAACGTCATTGTAAGATTCGAACCCCACCACGGCACCCACGCTTCAATGGAGGCGAAACGCCAAGACTCCCCTTTGCTGTGCGATGTCAGTGCACGCTAAAGATCCCCAGGTGGTCGAAATTATTCCGGAGGTCTACCCTTCAGCAGCTCTTTCTTTCTTTCCTCTTTCACTCCCTCCTTTATCTCTTCCCTTACGGCGCGGTTCAGGTGTCCAACTATATATGAGACAGATACCGCGCCATTTCCTTTCCCCAAAATCCAATTATTTTTATTATCATTATTCACCTTCTTGTTTTTGTTTTTGAAATAAATGTTTTGTAGTACTACTATATATGGCGCGGTTCAGGTTCCAGACGATTTGTGAGACAGATGCTGCGTCCTTTCCTTTCCCCAAAACCCAATTTTCGATTTTCCGAATGCGGTGCGATGTGTGCGCATGTTAAAGATCTCCACGTGGGCGAAATTATTCCGGAACTGCCCACTACGCCACCTCATTCTCCTTTCTTCTTTCAGTCCTTCACCCGCCGCGGTGGCTCAGCGGTTAGGGCGCTCGACTACTGATCCGGAGTTCCCGGGTTCGAACCCGGCCGCGGCGGCTGCGTTTTTATGGAGGAAAAACGCTAAGGCACCCGTGTGCTGTGCGATGTCAGTGCACGTTAAAGATCCCCAGGTGGTCGAAATTATTCCGGAGCCCTCCACTACGGCACCTCTTTCTTCCTTTCTTCTTTCACTCCCTCCTTTATCCATTCCCTTACGGCGCGGTTCAGGTGTCCAACGATTTATGAGACAGATACTGCGCCACTTCCTTTCCCCAAAACCAATTATTATTATTATTATTTCAGTCCTTCCTTTATCCCTTCTCTTATGGCCTGTTCTGGTGTCCACCGAGATATGTGAGACAATTGCTGCGGTATTTCCTTCCCTAAAAAACGATTTTTTTTAGTTTGCTAGGTGGTTAGGTGGACAGTAAGTTGGAGACTATTTTCATTGCGAGTTTTCTAATTACATTAAGTAAATAAACTTTTAGTCGGCACCCATTACTGGCACCCCATTACTACATTTGGAAAAAAATTTTAGCACCCCCGTGGTGGGCAATATTTGTCTTCGAATTTTAACATAAGCTACTTAAGTCTGGTCTTCCCAACTTTTCTTCTCACATCTTTCAACTCTCCTAACATGGTAGCGATTGGGGCTCAGCTGGAGGCATTGGAAAGGCTGTTGCTGTTGCTGTCGTTGCTGATAGGAAGAAAGAAAATGAAAGAGCACGGGCCTGCCTACTGGCTCAAGCCGAGCAACGCTCGCTGCCGCGTGCTGAAAGTAGGAGAGTTCAAGGATAGGAGAGGAAAGATAGAAAGGAAAGGCGCACGTTAATATGCACTGGGCCGATCCCGGAAGCAGTGCAATACCGGGCGGACCCGTGCCAGAGTGCTTCAAGCTAAACACGCCACCATATTCCAAAAATAAGCTTCATATCTTGGGTCCAAGGACCCGCAACAGGTATTAAATCAGGTATCACATAGGATGATGGTGGACACAGTGGGCAGGCCAGTGCGGTTTCCTTTTAATCCTTCCTTCGGTCGCAAAAACAACAGTGTCTTGGCAACAAGATGCCCGGCTTAAAAACGCCGCGGCTAAGGAGCCCAACAAAAGCTTGAGTGTACGCATCGTTTTTGCCCCCCCCCCCCCCCCCCCCCCGCCTTCTCAGTGCAATAAATTATGTAAATAAAATTGGTCAATTTTTATGGTTTCTTTCTGTCTGACAGTAAAATTACACTCCCATAGGCAAGCACCAATGCAGAAAGGGTAATACAAGATAAAGCAATAAAAAATAACCAATATGGATATTTGGATATTTAATCATTTCATTTTGCCCTGGGACCAGGGAAAAACTGTAGAGTTTAAAATTTTAAACCTGATTATATTTTACTGCGCTCCCCTTTGGCTCGACTTTTCACGTTTGGTAGGCGTGTGGGCAGGCCCTAGCAAATAATTCGCCACTAATCCTTTTATCACATCGGTCAGTAGTAGTAGTAAGTGTTTTTTTATTAAAATAATAGTAAAAAGGAAGGAAAAGATTTTTGCTAGCCCCGGCATCTGCAATCGATACTGAAGGACCTGAGCTGGGGCAGCGGAAATAAAGGATGGCAGGCAGAATGCAGAAATGAAATGAAAGGGGTGACGGGACAGGAAGAGAGTATAGGGGAGAAGTAATGTACTCAAACTATTAACACAATAAGAAATGTGTCCAGGTTGTGCGCGTGATTAGTTCGTGATGGAGCAATAATAACACACGCGCACAGCACTGTGTTGACTACAACTGAAATGGGGCGTCCAGTTGTTAATCGTTCAAGGTAGAAATCACGGAGCGTTCGGTCAATGCGTGTAACTACCTGGCGGAGAACAGACAGAACGTCAAGCCCGTCTGTTCGAGGAATGCACAGACACACCTGTCAGTAATGAAAGTAGTGTAAGTGAAAGCATGATTTGAAAATTTCAGTCGCATTTTGCCCCACTATGCTCTAAATTGCTTACTTGAGTTAGCGCTTCTATGCGAAAGAACAGAACCTGTTTTTTGGTGTTAGATTTTAATGTGAGGAGGTCTGAAGCGCTTTTAAATGTATATTTACGAAACGAGCCAATTTCCTTTAAGATGAGAGCTTTTTCTAAATTTCGGTTTGCTTCTTTGTTAACTACACAGCGTTTTAACTATTTGAAGGTAATGCATATCTAGTTTTCACATTTTGTCATAGACCTAAGTGGTGACAGACAGAGAGTCTGATGTTATGTCTTTGCGCACACTTTAGTTCATCCGCGGGCCAACGCGTGCGTGATAAAATGACTTTCCGTTTTAGCGTGCTTGGTTTATGGTTTATGGGGGATTTAACGTCCCAAAGCGACTGAGGCTATGAGGGACGCCGTAGTGAAGGGCTCCGGAAATTTCGACCACCTGGGGTTCTTTTACGTGCACTGACATCGCACAGCACACGGGCCTCTAGAATTTCGCCTCCATCGAAATTCGACCACCGCGGCCGGGATCGAACCCGCGTCTTTCGGGCCGGCAGCCGAGCGCCATAACCACTCAGCCACCGCGGCGGCTTTTAGCGTGCTTGTGGGAAGCCGCTGATGGAAATGCAGTCTCCTCGATCGCTGTTGATCAACACTGGCAACCTGGATTGTTGCCAAAACCTTCGAAGATTTTCCGAGGCTCTGGCAACCGTTGTTAACTTTTATTCGTATACAGTCAAAATTTCCCAGGCAATACATGACATGGTCCAATCAGTCCTGTTACGGATATGCTAACAGTTCGAAAAGGGCACTCTAGTTCCCTCATCTATGCTATCTAGGCGAAGGAGGAACCGGAGAAAAAAAAAGGCCTTTGAGGAAAGGAATTAACGCAGTAACTTTCTCACATATCTCGGTGGACACCCGAACCGCGCCATAAGGGAAAGGATAGAGGGAGTAAAAAGAGAAAGGAAAAAGAGGTGCCGTAGTGGAAGTGTCTGGATTAATTTAATAGTAATATTAATTGTTTTTTTGGGAGGAAGGAAATGGAGCATTATCTGTCTCATACATCGTTGGACACCTGAACCGCGCCTTAAGGGAAGAGATAAAAGAGGGATTGAAAGAAGGAATTAATTTCGACCACCTGTATTTTTTTGTTGACGTGCAGCCAGTAGGCAGGCCCGTGCTCTTTCCTTTTCCTTCTTCCTCTCAGCAACATCAGTCAGTCAGTCACGTGCACTGTCTTCGTAAAGAACGCAGGGGCCTTTTTTGTTTCGCCTCCATCGAAACGCGGCCGCCGCGTTTGGGGTCGAGCTCGGGTACTCCGGCTCATTAGACGAGCGCCTTAACCACTGATCCACCTCTGTGGGTAGGAACCCCAGATGCTCTTACTGGACCTCCGTCAATAGCATATGCCTGGAGGAACGCCTTAAATGGAGAACCTTTTTCACTCTATTTTCTTTGCTGGAGCACACCGTCCCGCCAATTCTGGAGCCATCCAGATTGATGTCAATATGTAGGTGCCCGGGAGTTTTATTGTGGGCAAATAATGAGTTTCTCGCGGGGGGCATGCAACATTGCGCGGTCGCAACTCTTTTGCGGCCAAGAGTACTCTTGTCACTGTCGACTATTCCTTCTTGGTACCAGCAGAATTTATCAAGAGAAAACACCTGTTCGCTTCCCTTTTTCTTCCTGTTCTCAAGTCCAGGAGGATGTTCGAGGTTTTCGGGATTGGTCAAAGAGTGGAGGCGTGCGTACCATGTCATGGAAGCATCAGAAGGTTGCTCAGGCATGGTTTACTTACACACGAATGAAAGCTGGTTTAGCTCGAGCCCGTTAAATCTTGCCAGGAGATTTGCGGTGGCTGTCACAATTTCGACTCCTTAATTATTTAGCGCGTGTGCGGCTGGTACGTTCGCCAAAAATTAGGGTTCCGTTATAGTTTTTCTCGAGGGCAAAGCAAAGAAACCTGCTTGGTTGATTTTGGGGGTTGATTGATGTTCTATGAACTGTGCTGCTGGCCATGTATTTACAATATAAGTGAGGAGTTCACCCTTTTTGGGAAAGTGGAGACGTTGATTGGGCGACGTATGCTTTGCTTCTCACTGTGAACGCACTGCTTGCTTTCTTTTCGGTTTAATGATATAATTAATTGGTTTTTGGGGAAAGGAAATGGCGCAGTATCTGTCTAATATATCGTTGGACACCTGAACCGCTCCGTAATGGAAGGAATAAAGGAGGGAGTGAAAGAAGAAGGGAAGAATGGGGTGCCGTAGGGAAGGGCTCCGGAACAATTTCGACCACCTGGGGATCTTTAACGTGCACTGACATCGCACAGCACACGGGCGCCTTAGCGTTTTGCCTCCATAAAAACGCAGCCGCCGCGCTCGGGTTCGAACCCGGGAACTCCGGATCACTTTTCGGTTAGCGTGTGCGTGTAATTTCTCTTCAGCCGGGCGATATTGTCCTAAAACTGACAGAGCGAACATTTCCCAAGGGCAGTTTTCCTGCTATAACAACAGTGTTAAAAAAGCGCAATGTGCGGTCACGTGCCAAGTTATTAAGATAAAAAAAGAGTTTTCGGGTAAATACGGCAGCGAAGCGCTTCTCGAAAAGCCCCAAACCAAACGTTTCTGTCTAGGCACCACATTCCTGAATAGTAATTGCGGCCAGACTGAATATTATCTTGTAGTTTAGAAGAACTTCTTGTTGAGCTAGTTGGTGCATTGCTTTGAAGAACCAAGTTGCGCATTCAAAAGAGACAAACACAGGAAAAAGCCAAGAAGACGGAAAGAGCGCTCTTTCCGTCTTCTTGGCTTTTTCCTTTGTTTGTCTCTTTTAAATGCGCAACGTGGTTCTTCAAAACTGAATATTATCGATCTGCCCCTTGCGCTGGAGGACGTGCGTGCGGCCATCCACGACCATCTCCGAAAGCAGCACCCCGACCCACGCATCGCGGGAGGTGAGCGCGTCGACAGTGTCACCGGCTGTCGCGCACTTACACGGTCTCAACGTGCAATGATCCTCCGCGCGCGCATTGGCTGCGTGTGGCCCGGGGAACGACGGGTGCTTCACGGAATCGCGACGAGTGATTTGTGTGACGGATGCGGCGCAGTGGAAACACTAGAACATCTGCTCCTTCATTATGCCGCGTTCGCCGATGCTCGTCGCGATATGCTCGCGGCCTATAGGGCGCAGGGCATACTACCAGACTCCATCAATACGCTATTGTGGCCGCAGGGCAGTGCGCGCACTCGTGAGCGAGCTTTGGTGGGCCTCTGTGCATTCCTAGAACACACGGGCTTGACGTCCCGTCTGTTCTCCGTCAGGTAGTTAAACGCGGTGACCGAACGCTCCGCGAGTTCTACCTTGAACGATTAATAACTGGACGCCCCACTCCAGTTGTAACCAACACAGTGCTGTGCGCGTGTGTGATTTAATTCCCTCTAAAATGAACTAATCACGCGCACAACCTGGACACATTTCTTATTGTGTAAATAGTTTGTACATATTACTTGTCCCCCTATCCTCTCTTCCTCGTCCCCTCACCTCTTTCATTTCATTTCTCCATTCTGCCTGCTATCCTTTATTTCCGCTGCCCCAGCTCAGGGGTTTGAGTATCGATGGCAGATGCCGGGGCTAGCAAAAATCTTTTCCTTCCCTTTTATTATTATTTTTAATAAACCACTACCACCATAGAGTGCCTGATAGCGTCTGTTCTTTTTTGAATAAATTATGGAGATTTTTAACGCTGGATATATGCTTGACTTCTTTCTTGTTCTGCCATTCTCAAAACATAGGCTCCAGCGGGATGCTTTGAGACATATCACCCCTCTGCCGCTGGCGTGTGAACTGCTTGTCGGGATGCTTGCAACCTCGAAGAAAAAGAGAATGGGTATTCTTTTGAAGCTGAACAGGCTTTATTGAAAACTTCATAGGCCGGGACAGAGTTCTGGTTCTTTTACACGAAAACCTATGGAGTCGTCTGGCAGAAGAAAGTGGCTTTCTGAAAAAATGACATGTACATACATTGTACTTCAGCTGGCTGTCTGCCGTTTTTCATGCCTGACTGCATCGCTGCTTTCCGCCTGTCTATGAAGTTGAAGACCGTGAGTTCAGATTCGAAGTGACAAACGTTCTTTATTTCGTGGATTTGAAGATCCTCGGTTTTGGTAGAAGTGAGGAGTAGGCTTTAAGGAGTCTTAAAACACCCTTGAAGGTCTGCGCAGCCAGCGTCTCTTCTCGAGAACCACTGAGATTTCTTAACAATGTTGTTATTTAGATCCATTGAGTTCTACATGAAATCTTGCGACGCATTAGTTGACACAAACAAACGCCGGGTTTTGCATTAAAATGAGCATCGGTGTTGTAGTTTTGTGTGCCTCTGCACGTTGAATGTGGGCTTTCTGAGTCACAATGTATTTCGTACTTCCTTTCTGGCCGTCACAAAAAATGCCTCGGAATGATGGTCACACTGGCTGAGATAAAAAAAAAATATAGGCACAACTTTTTTAAATTTGTGTTTTTACCTATACGTTTAGTACTTTAATCCGCATGCCCAAATTACGCTAGTTGAATCTTTTATGACCAGTGCTAATATCTGACCGACTGCCAGTGTTCATTGTATAGTGCACGTGCTTATTTCCTATAAATGTTAAAGCCACTTAGCCACTGATGCGGGTAAATGTACTTTTTGCTTAGTTCAGATCTTTGTGTACGTCGAATTATCGTTAAAAATGCAGAAACTTTTCCGCTACGCATGATCAGAATTGTCATTTGTATTTTAGTCTTTTACTATCAACAGTTGCTCAATACTCAAAGAAGGGAATATCGGAAAATTAACTGTTTTTCCGCTCATTTTACTTTATCTTCACGTAACTCACTCATACTGCGTAAAAGGCATTTCTTTTTTCCTTGCCCTTCATAATTCCTCCTTCGACTTTTCGTAGCTATTCTTTCTTGTTTTCTTTTTGCAGCTGTGCTGCTGTTAGCTCGTGACAAATAAGGATTTCATCACAAACGAAACTTGATTTTTTTTTGTCATGGATCGTATCTTACTGCTGATTTCGAATTGGTCACAGCTCTCGTTTCCCACTCTCGAATTGCTCATGTACGCCTCTACTGCTATTTTCATAATAAAATCATTCCAAAATATATTTTTAGACTACCGAAAACCCGCCGCGGTGGCTTAGTCGTTAGTGCGCTCGGCTACTGATCCGGAGTTCCCGGGTTCGAACCCGACCGCGGCGGTTGCGTTTTTATGGAGGCAAAACGCTAAGGCGCCCATGTGCTGTGCGTTGTCAGTGCACGTTAAAGATCCCCAGGTGGTCGAAATTATTGCGGGGCCCTGCACTACGGCACCTCTTTCATCCTTTCTTCTTTCACTCCCACCTTTATCCCTTCCTTACGGCGCGGTTCAGGTGTCCAACGATATATGAAACAGATACTGCGCCATTTTCTTTCCCCCAAAAACCAATTAAAAAAACACCACCTGAAATCCTTGGCTGCTCGCATCGATAGTTTTTGCGGTGTGTCACATTCCCGCTCTGCAAACGCTCTCATCAGCCTGCTTCTGGAGCTGCACTTTTCAATACACCACCCTCATCGATTACTCTGTTCATCTGACGTTCTTCTGGCAGACACTCTCTGTGTTCCTATTTTGAACAAACTGCCATTCGAGCTTCTAACCAGAACGACTCGAAGGAAGCGCATTCATGACATTCATGCCTAGAGTTGATAAACTGCGTTGCGAACCCGCCAGTGTGGCTGAGACGCTTTGCGCTGTTCTTAAAACCTCACGCTCACGCTAAACCGTTCCGCTTTCTGAGGTGAATTGAAAGGAGCGTAGAAGATTATTTATAGCCCATTATTGTGCCTGCTTTCAAACACTCACGCATCCACGAAGACGTGCCTGCATTCAGTGAGATCCTCGGCGGAGTCATACTAAGAGACTCTCCTGGCCAGCTCCGCTGCTGCTGACCAGCGCCGGATAATTACCGACGCCCTGAAGCGGATAGCCCTCCAAGGGCTGCCCTTTGCCCTGTAAAAACAGCCCCCTAAGGGTTGCCTCGTGCCATGTTAGAGGGTCTGCCCCCCCCCCCCCCCCCCTCGGTATTTGGCAATAAATGTTTCCACCACCACCACCACCACAACCAGTGACACCCACTTGCTGGAGCTTGCGTTCTTTCATTACTAATATGTTTTCTGCAGAACGTTCGGACACAGAAAGCGGTATTCCTACAACGGCAGTTTAATATCCCGGAACAGCGGGAGGTCGAGCAAAATTCAAATTCACTAAACCATGTGACGCTGGAAGTGCGAGAATAGGCTAAAATCAGAAACTTAGGAGTATGCAAAGTTGAAGATATGTGCGCGCTGTAGCAATGATTGATGGTATTTTAAAGGTATAAGAATCCGAATGACTGGTATTGTGCAACAAGCAATGCACTGAGCGCTGTCGAATCGTTAGGCCTGCACACAACAGCGGGAATTCAGGTTTAGATTGGCTTCAAGGTGCTTGATGTTTGGATTTACTGCATGAGTTTAGCGAGCCATTTCTTCCTCATACCTAAGCTGCCCTAGCAACACGCTCGCCAATTGTTCAATGCAGTTTGTTCCCTCTTCTTTCGGCGCGTTGTCTATTGTCCCCTGGACCGTTTCTGTTCAGAATGCTCCGCAAAAAAATTGATAAATGCTCGAGTGCCGTACAAATAAATTGGGCTTCCAGGCTTGGTGAAATGCTGCTGCGTGAAAAAGTTTATTTTTGATGAAGTTTGGAAATTGGAACTCGGCTCTGCCCGTCAAATATTCCCGTGAACACCGTGTACTAGGCATGAACTGTGAACTTACACAGTCACCATCGCGTACAATGTAGACTCCCCTTTGGAACTTCGTGGAGCGAGAAATGCTTTCATTGAACACACAGACAGCTAACTCTTGAGACCCGAAGGGCTTTCCAAATAGGTGAATACTTACTGAGACAAAACGGCTGAAAAGAAGCGTAAACACGGGGGTTGAGAGGGCACCCGAACAGCTCATTGTGTGGAACTCTGCGGCTGGGTTTGGATGACGTTTGCGGGCGAAAATAACTGCAGTTGTGTGAAATGGGCGCATTCAATTTTTCTTAATGTTGAGATAGAAATCGATTATCCTCGAAAATGTTTTCTAACTCCTTATGTGCGACGTTTATGGTTCTCTGTTCAATGAAAAACACCTAAGGCCATCCTCACTAGCAGAGTTGACATTTGCGATAAATGGCAGCTTATGTTGGAGAAAAAAGTCCTGTTTGGAAGTTCATTGTGAAGAAAATAGTTGATCATCCTTCTGTAGTGAGAAGATTTGCAGGCGGCGGGTACAAGATGACGCACGTTTAACTGCGGTGTTTGACGCTTCTTTACAGTTCACAGGACTTGAGCTAAAGGATGTAGGAAACTTAATGAGTCACCAAGAATTACCGCATTGCGGCGGACTGTCGCTAAGCGAAGAGTTTTTATACATAGAGGGGAGTTCAGCTTCAGTGAGCAGGCAGTCGTTTTTTCTTTATTAGCGTTTCTTCCCATCTTCAAATCAGTGCCGTATGTAACATTTTTTTTGTAATTAACTCATCGGTTTGCTAATTTATCGATATATTAATTAATTGACTTATGACCACAGTAGACGTGGTTCCTCAGCGATCGCGTAGTTAGGGATGACGCACCATTATTGATGGTTGGGGCAGAATACAAAATGCCTCTTACCCTCGTCGGTGGCATGAATTTGCAGAAATGCTAACGTGTCACTAATATGTGAAAAACTGCATGCTAAAGGTTTGCGAAATTGTACACTGACCAGCTTACTGGTAAAACAAGGCTCGTTATGGCTTGAAGTGCGTAAATCAGATCCTGCTGCCTTAAGAAAATGTGCGTCTTTCGGCGGTGGTGTTCGGGCAGCAGTGGGACAACAGGGAAGACCTGAGTGGTTTGAGGTAATGCACTGCCTCGTTAGGAATGAACGCGAACAACCCGGTACCAATACGCCCCACTGTTGGAATTTATTTTCATGGCGCTTTGCCCTTGGTGGCACGAAGAAGATGTTAGAGTCGTCCTAGAATGTGTCATGAATGAGTCTAGGGTCTTTTTGCTGTCACCGAAGTAAAAGCGGGGTGAAAAGAAATTGAAACAGCGGAGCGTGTTGGCACCGTGTTGTTCGCGTTTCTTTCCATCGAGGGAATACATAAGCTCCAAAACGAAACTCATGGAACTTACAGTAAAGGTAAACACTGAAATTTTAAATGATACCTCCCTCTCCCGCCCCCAGCTCTTTTTAGCGAGGTTGCGTAGCTGTGCCACGCCAATGTCGATTAATAATCGGGAAAAGCAAAAACTCAGATACGAAGATACCGCGCCTGTGGTTATTTGATGCGCGTCGCGTACTCTTGTCAACAAAGAAGGACACGTTTTTATTATTCAGTTTTATCTTGGTAATGAGCTTTATGATATCAAATTCGCTCCTGTCGACACGTCACCTGAGTTGTTGCGCTCGGCGCCCTGTTTAGCACTTGCTTCGTAGGATGCCAAGATATATGGCGCTACTACTGAATTTCCCATTACTACCGTGTGCTCAATCCTCCGCACGCCTGTGTCCTGAGACGCCACGAAGAATTTCTCAGGGAAAATACTCAGTTTGCCGAGGATAAAGTAATCAGAATCATACCTTCTTGAAGCGTTTAGATTACTTTCTTGAAGCTTAGGAACTTTTTCGTACAGATAATAAATAAATATGGCATCCGTAACCCGATCGTAATGACTACCTTGCGATATGCGCTACTCATGTAACTGAGGTGTATGGTTTCTCCAGGGAATGTGGCTTCTGACATGTTTCTGGAAGTTGAGGACGACCTACATTTACCACCTAATATTTTTTTTATTTGCACAGATAATATGATATTTGATATACATGAGATAATACGATATTTTGCAACACTCTCTGATGAACCGGCAGCTCAAGGGTCATGACATATGCTGTTTATGATATTTGTACTTAGCCTGCTTGAGACTACAGGGAAAGACGGGTCTCCTGTCTGTTCTCCTACGGCAATGCTGCGTGCTGGTTAATGGAAAATACGACGCGATAACAGTGTCCAGGCAGCCGCAAAAGGCAACCTAAAAAAAAACTTGAACGCAAATTTCAAAACGAATTTGGACGAAAATTGTTTTTTTTTGGCGTGTGATTTTTTCATTCCTGCATTCTATGCCGACATACAAGTGGCTGCCAATTGTTCACGCCAGAAAGTACCACAGTTAGCAGCCGCCCTTACGTGTGCGTGTGCAGAGAGCGTTTGGCTCGAAGGCTATAGACATCGAATGTGCTCATTTAGGGCCTCGTTAAGCAGGTCTCTAATTTCTGCAGTCAATAGCTAGATAGCCTAAAAATATCTACCGGAGCCAACTGGCCAAACCTGGCTGCGCACATATAATTGGAAAACTTTTCACTTTGTACGTCGAATAGCCAGCGCATTCATATCCTGAGTGCTCTGCCTTTTTACGCTGACGCGTCCTCAAGATGAGCCAACATCTTTGTTAATATTTGTTGATGGATTATACCAGCTAACTGTAAGGCGACATTGCAATATCTTCCACTAATCGCGGTTTGCGATTCTGTCGTGTTAATCCTATTGCAGTTGCATTTGTTTCCTGGTTGCAATTAGGTCTCGAATGATGAAACATTGCAGGGCAGGCGTCTTAATAAAATAGTCAAAGAACACTTGCGCAACCTTCATCTTATCTAAGGAATGGGCACATTTGACGAGCGTTGCCCCGGAAGCAGGCGATCGACGCCTGAGTTTACTCGCTCACATTAATTTCTACAGTTCACAGGTAAGCTAATCAGGGAAATGGGCAAGGCTTTCTGCATAGCTTCAGGAAAAAGAAATGTCATGGGTAAGAGAACCAAAGAATTCGCCTACCGGGAAACAAAAAAATATCTAGATTAACTATTGAAGAAGGAAAAAGTCCGCCCCGTTAAGGATCCGGACAAACTCTTCTGATTTTGTATCTGCTATGCGAGATCTCGCCGTGGCTTGGCGTCTTGAACGTGTTGTTTTCCCCATGATGTACCCATGTACGAATGTTCCAGAAATAAACCTTCCCTGGGCTCTTGCCATATTTATGTCCTGCGCTGTTTAACCTCTTAGTCCTGTGTGCATTTAGTTAATTAGATTTGAAAATCAGTGATGGTCTTTTGGAGGAGCATCCGCCTCTCCTGTGCTGGGTTTGACCTCCAGTGCAGACGGGTTCTATCGTTTTTCTAATAGTTGCCAGATTTCCCCTGGCCCGATGCGCGGTGGTTCTGCGATGAAATCTTTGAAAAGGGCTTTAGGTCAACTTCATCCCTCCCTCTTTGGAAACTGAATGCGCGAGGAACCTTAATTCGCCTTCTGCGGCAATACCCATTGCGCACTTTTTTGTTTTATCTTTATCATCCCTTCACTAGGCAAGATACACGGCTCAAAACCAGTTTGCAGCTAAAAGGAGTCTCGTTCTCTTCAAGTCTGCCAGCTAGTATTACGTGCTCGTGGAAAATGTCATGGAGTCCCTGGCTGCGAGAAAACCGTGACAGCTGCTGAGAAACGTGTTCGCAGACGACGCTTACTCACTTTTTCAAACCGTTACGAAGCACTGTGTCTTCGTGGTTGATACGTTCAGTAAAGCTATCTTCACTCTTTTTTTAGGTGTTTGACATGTTCGCCTGCTTGCAGCAAAACTGAAGTTGCTTTCTTTTTTCATGGTTAACTAGCGCAAAAAGAAAAAAGACGCAGAGAAGACGATGACAACACGACAAAACCAATCCCATTTCGAACAAGGTGCCTCTGCGGAAAGTGGTGAAGCACGTCAGCAGCAAAAGTGGCAAGAATGTCCTCCATTCCAATTTGTGGGTGGAAGTGTATGTGACTGGTACGGGAGAGCAACTCGGATAACAAACAGCTATAACAGCGATAACAAACGTGTATAGTTATCACGTGACGGCACTCTGAAAAATACGCATCGTAGCTCAGCAAAACGAGAAACGCAGACTAGAAGACAAGACCGGGTCTAACTTGCAACTAAAAGTTTATTCCAGCAGAAAGAATAAGTGCATGTTGTAATAAAGTTTAAGTTTGGCTTTGCTCACAAAATCCTGTCTAACGCCGGAATGCAGCGCTTCTGTATTTCGAAAGAAGGTGTATTAACGCACGTGGCACCAGACGTACGAGTATGGCCGGATATCATCTTCATTTCAACGTGTACTTAATCCCTTTCTGTGTGAATAAACTTGAGTTGTAAGGTAACGCTCGACACTTCTTCTAGTCTGTGCTCGTCTTTTTGTTGCGCTACGCTGTATGTGGAGAACCAAGTCGCCAAATTTTCCGTTATTGAAAACTGTTTTATAACAGCTCCCAGAAATTCCGTGAAATTGATGTTACCGTGCAGCAATTTATAAAGGAATGATGGTGGTGGTGGTAAAACTTTATTTCGTGCACTGGCGCGGATTTTAGAGGATAGTGGAAGGTTTAACCGCTTCCTTGCCTGGGTGGTAGTCCTAATTCCGGGACACCATTGGCGGTAGGCGCTGCCTGCGTTCTTTGAACCAGAGGCCTCTGGGACTCCAGGTCTAAGCAGTCGGACAAGGTCGCCTCCCAGCCCTCTCTCGCTGGATGATTTACTCTCTTTATTTGCGGATTTTTCTGGCAGGCCCATCCCATATGTTATGCGTCTGCCCACATCTCATCTCGCTTTTTTGTATGCACGGCAATAGAACCATTGTAGATGATAAAACAGTGAATCGTGATTTAAAAAAACGTCGTTTTCCAGCATATAATCCATTCACTATACGAGATAGTATACGGTGTGCTCGCTGTATACGTTCTACGTGGTTGTAGCCGGAATATAATTCGAAATTACTGAAGTAAATTCCACATGCAGTCAACGGTATAATCATAATTGCGCAGTGTGGTAAAAAGGTTTAAGAAATGTTTGAAAAATTTAGGAATTTTCTTTAATTGTACGGTATTGTATAGTATATATTTAGACACATTTACGCTATAGCTGTTGTGTAATAATTGGGTATAAAAACTTCAGACGAGATTCTTTTGCCCTAGGTGATAGTGCTGGAAGGCCAGATGAAGCGGTAATATCAGTATGGGAGTCAGATATAGGGTTTAATTTCTCTATAGTGCCATGGGCTTTGAGGGAGCGCTGTAGTGGAGGGCTCTGGATATATTTCTACCAGCTGATTTTATTTAAGGTGCCCTGAGATCGCAGAGTACACGCGCGCCTTGCGTTTCGCATTCAGCAAATGCGCCCGCCGCATCCCGAATCGAACCAGCGTCCTCGGGCTCGGGAGTCTAGCGCTCTATCCAATGATCCACCGTGGCCGCGGCAGAAGCACTTTGTCTCTGTTCAAACCCGGAAAATGAAATGAAGATAATGATATGTGCACAACTCTCTTCTTAAAGCAAATTTCATATAAAACTGCATGCTTGGCGGACGCCTTCAAAAAGGCCAGCTGCGGCAAACGTTTTCACGATCAAAAGTCAGTCTAGTATATAAATATGTTGTTTTTTCTTTCACTTACCACTTCACCCAGTCGCAGGCCAACTTTCGAACTGAAATCTTTCCGGTCGTCATGTAGATGTAGCGAAAATTGAGTTGCTTGAGTAAGGCCATGTCAGTAGACATTCTTACCAGGATTGAGTAGAACTGAATACTTGTCAGGAATAAAGCGGCGTCTAAGACAGTAACCTTTACTTACAAAGTTTGCCACGGCTTTATTGCATTTTAGTTTGCGAACCAGACCGATTGTTGAAACAAAGGCAGCCGGACGAACATTGGCGTTGACGCCTGGAACAAAATGTCATTCAGTCGAGCACGCGTGTTTGTTCTTATGGCTAAAAAAACGAGGCAGCAAAACTGTGGACGTTGAGAAAAAAAACGACGGCCAGCAGGGAAGCAGCGCATAGAAAGTATATCGTCTGCTGCCCAAGTTTACGTCCCATCAGGCCATTCGGATGAACGCTGCAGTAGACTCTAAACCCTTCTACACCAGATGGTACAGCCGTAGCCTGCGGCATATTGAACTTGGAGTGAGGGGAGGGGGGGGGGGGGGACTGTAGCCTAGCACTCTGGACAACAGTGAAAGACTTCGAAATAAGAACTTTTCATTCGCTCAACTTTCACCCGCAAAGAATTGAACTACTCGGCGAAGACGATAGAATCAAGAGTGCTCGGCGGTCATCAAAGGACAGATCCCCACCGCTTTCGTCTGCGCTGAAGTTAAAGCAGAAGGGCAACTTTCATCATAAGGCGTTGAAAGAACCTTCAGTAATCTCGAAGAACGCAAGAGAGTTTGCGCAGCCATGTAAACACCGCACGTAAGGATGGCTGCATCTATTGTCCTAAACGCGATGACAAAGACGGGTGCCGGCGGCTTTGAGAATAAGGAAAGGAACATTATCAAGCATGGTGACGATATTAGTTAGCGCTTCGTCTTTCACCCTAGTATATAGGATCTTGTAATTCCTTTCTGACACTGCAAAAGCTACGCATCCTTCAGCCGGTTTTTTTGTACGTTCCTCTTTTTGCTTGCACTCTCTCACATTTTCGCGGGCATTGCACCACCTACGCGAACAGACTCTTTAGTAACTACAATGAGTATTCAATGCGGCTTTCGTTCGGTGTAATAAATCTCGCAATACGTGTCGCATCACTCCTCTCATTATTTTTCAGCAGTGGCGACACACTCTCAAGATTGCTCCTTCACTCAAAATAATAAATAAATGAAGGCTGTTCCTTTTCTCCTAAAGTAGTCGTGTTTCATCACAATGGCCTGAAATTAAGCGATTGGTTAGGTACACAAGTTTTAGGAGTATTAAGCTTGCTTCATATAATATAATACGAGCCCATTCGTAGTTGTTTTTTAGGTACTGTAAGGGCGCATGCTCAGCATTTTTTTTTTATATGCACTTCTGCTTAGGGCAAGTCAGGAGATGCACGATTAATATTTTCTTTTTATTACAGTATTTCCACCTACAGGCTTAGGTCCACGACGCCTTTTTCTTCTTCCTGTTTTTTTCATTGTCATTAATGGTCAAGCTGAGAAAGATTACCTCCTTTTACTTCTGGCCCAGACAGAAGGCATACGCTAACCAACCTTTGTTGCGTATTAGAGCGCCATTTCTTTTGCTCTGTCTTTCATTTAATCAGTGGACTAACTGCTGGCAAGCTGCATGCAGGCATATTATCGAGGAGCTAAATGAGTCAAAACGCCACCTTGTTTTGCATTTTTCGCAAATGTTTGTATTATGTGTTCCTGTATTTCTGTGAGTGGTTTCCTTAAAAGATAGAACTGATGTTTTAGGCTGTCGGTGCGTTTGATTGCGGGGTTTTAATGTTCGAATTTTTCTCCATGCTGAGCTTTCACCCTTTTTTTATGAAACAGTTATTTAGGAAAAGCTACACCGCCAATACTACAAATATTTGTGGTGTATGTTCTGCAGGAACTTACATAAAGCAACATTTCTACAGCTGATATGCATTTCTACGGAAGCACAAAAAGTAACTGCTACTTAAATATAGTCGGAGTAAACAGAATAAGCATTAATGCACAGAAATTGAGTTGAAGATACCATTGACCGATTTTTTTGTTTGTCACCTTCTTCGCTTGTATTTCGAGGCGATCCTCAAAACACGACAATCCCAAAAGGATAAAACACAGAGGAGAAATTAAATGAAGCTTCTCCTTTTCTGCCTTGCTGCATATGGAGCCGTCTCTTTCAACGATTCTTTCCATTCGTTCGGTTCTGATGTCATTCGTGATAGAACTTGCGGCTAGAACAAATGATGACAAAATGAATTGTTAAAAAAAGCACCACTTCTGGACAGGCTCTCACCGTTCTGTGCTGCCGTTCTTAACAATGGAATGAGGTGGAAAGCGAACCGTAGGGCATAGTAAATTCGGTAACCGAGGAAGTTCGCGTACATCACTGTTAAAAGGGCGGTGGTCAAAGAGATTCAGTACTCTCCAGGACCACTTGGTTATTGAGCATCCGCTAAACGTCCACCAACAGTTACCAGTAGACAGTGAAGGGAAGGAAACAATTTCATAAGGACGCTAATTCCAGCATATTCAACGGTCTTCCACAAAGTGATATGCCACTCTGTTTTCATTTCAAACCATTGGCCATCGCTTGAAACCTGACAAGAACGTGTTCACAGACAAGTGTCTGTTTTCACAAGTGCTTCCCTGAGAATTTTCTTTTCTTCAATTGTAGAGTGTAATAAGATATCAGTTGACTTAGTATAAGAGTTAAATCTTATTTATGATCCATGGATGTTTTCTTTTGTTTTGCAGTCTTTTTCGCGATATTTAGTTCAAACTTGATTGTTTGCTTTCGCTAGGAGTTGGCCATTATGATAGGTTTTATGTTATTGTAATCAGTTTCTAAGTGAGTGAAGTTTTCTTTATTTATGCAGGTGCGCTTGTGGATAGGGCCGCTTGTGGGTCAAACTGGGTGCAGCGAGACAATAAAGCTGTCCACGTGCAGCTTTTTCTAGCAGTGACCCCCCATCTGTAATTTTCCAGGTGAGTAGTTAACTAAACTTTGATTTGGCTTTAACCAAAAAAATATTATTGCTCAAGGATTGTTCGCTACGGCCTCATTTGTATTACTTTGTTGCAACTGCCCTTTACTTGACTCATAGCAAGCTATCCTCCCCCCCCCCCCCCTTCCCAGAAAAAAAAAAAACGAACGAAAATGTCCGCTGCGGGAAAAAGTCTAAATCGCTTTAGGGGCCACATCCAATGCATCGGCGGTGTTGTGAGCGTAACTTTACAGCAGTTACACTAATGGCTATCGTCCTTAAAGTTCCCAGAAGCGTGTGTGAACTGCCGCACTCAAGCGCGCCGCTAATAGCACTCTGTGCCGCTACAGGCTCGAAGAGGTTGGGCATCCTCGCTATGTTCAGAAAGCTTAATTTAAGGTACATTTTAGCCGCCAACGATCATTAGGGGAAGAATTACGGCTGTGTTAGAAAAAATACCGTTTCAAACTATGCGTAATATATAACACGGCGGGCTTCTGTACCGGGCTGGGAACTAGCGATAACACAAAATGGGCTTCTCCCGGGAAGACGAATGAACGGCACACTCAAAAAATAATTCGAAGCAGACCCGTTTTACGAGGACATTTGTGGTGCTTGATTTTGGTCGTTTAGAATAGTTTATGGTCGATGGCGTCCCCTTAAACGTTTCTCGGAGCCCTGAAGTTCTCGGAAAAACAGTTTTAACCAGCACGGTTTACAAACCCTTTCAGGGTTGCAACTGTTGCTTTTATGGCGTTGTTGTCAAAAGAAAACAAGACAATGTACTGCAGGGGCGGGGTTTCTTCTTTCAAGCAGTAGAGCGTGTGCAGATTCTTTTTAAGCGCATAAGATTGGGCATACAGCCACAACTGGTTAACGTTCGAGGTTTAGTGGATCACTATAATATGGTAGCATGCGATGGCAGTGACTCAGCAATATTTGAAGCAACCGCAGAGAATCTGCATTTATTTTTCTACTGTGTGCTTTAGACAAAGCAGTCGAAGAATAATGGTACCATTTCACTATATAGAGGCTGCTCAACAACAGAGAACATTTGCTGCATGGTTTCGTTAGAGCGAATATGTGTTGCTTTCGAACAGTGTGGTAGCGGCTTACGGCTACAGGCTGTTCAGAGTTTTCCGACATGAAACTACTGAACGAGCCACGTCTCGTTAGGGTTAACTCTTACCGCGCGATTACTTTGCAACATCTTGATTGAAACATCCCAGAGTGGGGGGGGGGGAGGATGGTAATGGAAAAGAAATAACTCGAACCCTCATTCTGGAGCCTGTGCTTTGAGAATTTAACGTTAAGTAATGATAGAAGAGTGAAGCTTCTGTCGAAAATCATTCTTGTCACAAAAAAAGAACAACAAAAACCTATCTCACGCAATCGTTAACAGCCCTTCAAAAATGCGTATTCGGGAAGGTTATTGTTAGAGAGGCACGTTTTTCTTTTCTGGGGACTACTTCGAAAAGCGCTTCACTGCCGTGCGCCTTGCTCCCCTAAAGCACAGTTTTTAGCTTAACGACACTGTGTGTGATTGCTCGTTGCGCTCCGTCGGCAATCAGAGTTTATGGCAACGCGACAATTGTAGGCCAACGGCGCGTTGAGGACATGTTGCCTGTAGCCGCTCTGTGGCAATGCTGCTAGGTACGAGCAATTGCACACGTAAGAATACAACCTAACCAAAAAAGTAGCGGAATATTCCTACAGAGGAATATTCCGCCAGACGGTAAAGCTCTGGAATACACAGGAAATACAGAAATCAATCGTGTAAATCGGAGAACTTCATCAACGTCCAAAATAAGCCAATGCATAAATGAATTCAAAACTTATATTGCTCTTGGTGACCCTGATGGGCAGACGCCTCAGTCCAGGGCCTCTGTGGTTGTTGCGGGGATACAGGCCCAGTGTATTAGTCAGCGTTGATCTTTAAGGTGATTTCTAGAGAGGGCTGCCTTCTGCTGCTTCATTGTAAGGTTTGGTATGCCCACTAAGGGTTGAACGATCCCCGCGCCAACGGCAGGCGTCCCGATACTGGCCGAGACGAATTTTGTTTAAAATATAAATGTTTAGAAATAAGTTTGGAAAGAATGATATTTGGAAATCAGTAAAGAACAGAGGCTTGGAAACAAGAGGATGAATTCAGATTGGGCAGGGCATATAACGCTAAGGCCAGTTAACATATGGTCCCTTAAGGGTAACGGAGTTTGTTCCAAGAAAATGGTAGCGTAGCAGGGGGCGGCAGAAGGTGCGGTGGGCGGATGAGATTAGGAAGTTTTAGGCATATTGTGGGCGCATCTGACAAAGGACAGGTTTATATGGAGAGACATGGGAGAGGCCTTTGACTTGCAGTGTGTGTAGTCAGGTTGATGATGACGATGATCAAAGAAAAGATGCTTGGAAACAGGAGTCTAAGATATTACCCTATTCTTTGGCTGACGTTATCCATAGACCCATGCTGATGATGAAGCAATGAAAGGCATGAGTTTCATTCCTGTTAGAAAACGCCAAGGCGTAGTACGCTTTAGGTTATTCATCGAAAACGTACGTGCGTACGTCACCACTCTTTACCTATCCTGATATCCTGCAACATTCTGCTGGACTTGTGACCAGAAAAATTGGAATAGAACGAATGGTTTCTCTTGGTGTCGTACTTTCGAATAGCACGTTGGGTCTGTCTAGAGCGACAGCAATTCTTTTTTTTTGGTGGGCAGCAACATAGGAATTAATCTAGCGGACTGTAAATTTCACTGCACAATATGAGCCAGCGAAGAAAACATAATGAAAATGGCTACGCATTGTCTTGTAGCGCCCCTCGCGCCGCACTCGGCTCGCAGGCCATGGCACGCGGCGCCAGACAAAGAGGAAGCTGGGCTAGGCAGCCGCAGCGCGAGCAGCGTAATTAAAAACAGTTCGAACCTCAACGCTGTCGGAGCTGGTTCTTCCTCGCCTTAGCTCCGACAGATTTGGTGACCCGGCTTCTAACACGCAACCCCATCCTTCTACATGGATTCCCCTGGCTCTTCCGCCCTTCCTACCAGTGGCGACCCATCCCAGAATGCTGTCTCTCGATGCTTCGGTGGCCGCGTTCCAGCCAGTCAGCCTGCCGCCATTATGGCCCACTAGCCCCTGCGCCTGGCTCCTGAAGGTTGAGGCGCATTTTCAGATGTGACATATCACCAGCCAGGAGACCAAGTTCCTCCACCTCGTGTCGTCCCTGCCTCCTGACGTCGCTGAGGAGCCAGTGGACGTCGTCAGCTCGCCGGACTTGGCTCGTCCCTTCGACACGTTGAAGGCGGCTGTCATCGACCTCAAGT